>NC_071640.1:310232-620464 GCF_014839835.1 Dryobates pubescens
GAAGGGTCATCAGAGGGTAAAGGCCAAGCTGAGGAGCAGTTGTTGGTTCTGAGAACTGGCTGTACCCTGCTGGGGTTTCTCAGCAGCAGTGCAGCCATAGCAGGCAGCTGCAGGGCACTGGGAAAGGTAATGTGGTGGCTGGCAAGGTCTGGGCTCAGGCTGCAGCTGAAGTCAGTCTGTCTGCATTGCAGCCCCCTCAGCAGGGGCCATTCTGAGGTCCCACACTGGCTTGAAGGCTAGAAGTATTTTGTAGGACAACTGCACTGATTGTAATAAACACAGAACAAATAATTTTTCTTGTGCTTCTTCTTTGTTAGCAACAAGTTGCTCCCACAGATGATGAAACTGGAAAGGAGCTGGTCCTGGCTCTCTATGACTACCAGGAGAAGAGTCCCCGGGAGGTGACGATGAAGAAGGGAGATATCCTCACCTTACTCAACAGCACCAACAAGGTACACTCCTGCCTTCTGATTTGCTGAGCTGCTTGGCTTACTTGATTTTGTGCTCTGTGGAGAGGTTTTCTGTTTACTTTCATAAGAGCATCTAAAGCAGTTGAATTTGCCCATTTAGTCCACACTCCCCTTCCACAGTTTCCCCCACCTCTCCAGCCCATTCTCACGACTCCTGTAGCTGTCAGACTTTTTTTTCCACTTTCTCTTGCCCAGGACTGGTGGAAGGTTGAAGTCAACGACCGTCAGGGCTTCGTGCCAGCTGCCTATGTGAAGAAGCTGGACCCTGCCCAGTCTGCGTCCCGCGAGAACCTGCTGGAGGAGCAGGGCAGCATCGCGCTGCGCCAGGAGCAGATCGACAACCAGTAAGAGCTGGGAGTGGCAATGCCACATACAGCCTTGGCTGGCCTGGCCTCTGCCTCCCATAGGCCATGCCTCTTACACGAGGGAGCAGGTTCTGGAGCAAAACAAGAGGCTGCTGTAGCAGGGCTGCACACTCAGCTGGTTTGTTTTTGCTCTGTATTGCTCATTGCTGTTCCTGTTTTGAGCTGTAAAACTCACAACACCAGAGCTCAACTTGCTGTCTGACTTTGCTGTTGTGTGTTCCTATCGCTGTTGGACCTAACAACTTCAGCCTGTTTGTGAGTTATCTCTGTCCTTAGCAGCTCTTCTGTTTGTAGTTGTCCCTGCTCAATGTGGGATCTGCTTGGAGAAACTTTCTTAGGTCTGGTTTCAGGAAGTACGGTGTCCTCCCTACCCAGGGCTGCCTCTGGGGGTGACCTCCTCAGCAGCTGTGCCTGCACTGCTGCTCACTCATTGCTTCTGGTGCCACTGCAGGGACTAGAACTTGCTCCCTCACCTTTTTTCCTCTTTCCCTTCTTCCTTTTAAAAGAGGAGCACAACACTGCAGATAGAGAAACCTGCCTGGCTGCTTGGCAGTGACCTCCCACAGCACATGGGAGTTGTAGATTAGTTCAGGCAAGGGCTGTGGGTGATAGCTGAGAGCTGCTGGCTCACCTTATCAAGCCACTTGGAAACCGAAGCTGAAAGTTTTATGCATGGCATCATCTGCACAGCTGCCCTGTCTCTCTGTGTGAGATTTCCTGCCCACTCCATTGTTCTGAGTCACCAGTTCTTGGTGACACACAGTCACTGCTGGTTAAAAAAAACCCCAAACCAAAACCACAACTTCCACCAGTGAGAGAAAGGGCTGGAAGTGGTGAGGCAGTGAGCAGAGCTCTGCTCATGTGTCACCTCCTCAATGGGTGGCACCCTGCTGTGAAGGACTAGAAGAGCTGCCTGCCTTTAGAGGCAAGGAGAGGGAACCACCCTTCAGTCAGAGGCAGGAGGATGAGGAGATGAGGCCTGGTGGGGAGAGTCCAAGTTCACTACTGAGGTTTCCTTCTGTGAATTTCGTTCCTGGTCTGACTCGCTTTGTTTGCTTCTGATTGACCCCTGATCTCCATTTAAATGTGAGCTCTTAACCACCTCCTACCACAGACCACCCATGGTTGGAGCTGCTGCTTTTGTTGTTTTTGTTAATCTGACTAATTTTTTGCATGCATTTGCTGTGCTCCCTCTGTCTGTGCAGGACTCTCATAACTAAGGAAGTCGGCAGTGTCTCTCTGCGTATGAAACAGGTGGAAGAACTGTGAGTAGGCTTAGCCCTTTCTAAACCCTGCTGTCTCCATGCTGTCACTCTTCATCCTTCTTTGTTTCCTCCTCTGGGAAGGCTGCTCCAAAGAGAAGGCAGCAGTTCCTGCAGTGCGGATTGCTGTCCTGTGTTCTGTGTGTCCTCTGTAGCCAGCCAGCTGCTTACCTTGTGGTCACCTCTGCTGCTAAGTGGCTGATGATGGCATTCCCAGTATGCTGATTTTGCTCACCAGAAGAGGCTTTAGTCAAGGCCAGACAGCTGTCCTTTAAATGAGTATCTTGCACTGTGAGCTGCAGGTGGAAATGTTTGTTACATAGAGGTATCAAATACCTGCCCCAGGTCCTGCATCCCATGGGTGTCTGGGGGAAGGTGGAGTTGTCAGAGCTCAGCTCAGAGGAGCATTCATGCAGGGCAGTCTGAAAGCTTTAGTTCTTTCTGTGGGATGGTTTGGGCTTTATTGCAACATTGACTTAATTTTCGAACTTGTGTTCATGTCCTTGGGGCAACAAAGCCAAGGTTTGTTATGGCTGTGGAGGGTGATGGGATGTCCAAAGCAGTTGTGCTCCCTGAGCCTGGCTTTCCACAGAGAGGATCTTGGTTTGAGAATCAGAAGTGATTCTGTTAATCTCTGAAGTGTGGCAAAACAACTTTGAGGGAAGGTCTGCTCCTGAAGGCATTTTGCCCCAGATCCTCTGAGCTTCACAAGTAGTTAATACCTGCAGCTGTGTGCTGTGGCAAACATCTGCAGCTGGGGTAGGCTTTCAACCAGTATTTTCCTCAAGTGAGGGCAGAGAGTTTCTGTTCAAACCCAGTGTGAAAGATTCTTAGTTCCTTTCTATCCAGTCTTAAACCAGGGTAGACAGACCACCATGAGCTCTCTGCTTCCATGGAAGGACTCAGCTGGTGTCAGTCCAATGCACAGATGTTACAGCCCAGGGTATCCAGGATTTGCTTCTGATGGCTTTGTGCCCTCTGAGTTAGCTCCTGGTTAGGAAATTGCTGCATGGTTGAGCTCTTGCAGGTGGGAGGTGCTAACTGCTCAGTGTCTGTGCTGCAGGGTGGGAAAGGAGAGCTTTGCAAGGCTTCCCTTTCCCCATCTGAGGCCCCTGCAGGCATCTCAGCAGTGTCCTACATGATTTGATTTAATACTGTCAAAAGGGGTTAATAATGAGAGTCAGTTGCTGCTGTGGATCACTGTGGTAGACCAAGGACAGTCTCCTTCAGGATCTCAAACTCCATCCAGATGCAGCTGGAATGTCTCATCTGCCAGAGAACTTAAACTAGGGGAGCAGTCAGGAGGGGAGTGGAGGGTGAGGCTCTTTGCAGACAGCATTGCTGCAGGGTGCTGTCACTCAGCATCAGCAACTGCAAAGCTTCCCTTGGTTTTTCCCAGCAGTAGCTTGGAAGAGGTGCTTGGTAGCACCATCAGTGTCCTGTTGGTTACCAGGAATTGAAGAAAGGACTTCAGTTTTCTTGTGGTTTGACATAAATGCCTGGGCTGCCGAGGGTTAAATTGGTTTGGACTGGAAATGAACATCTTAGAGGCTTTACTTTGGATTCACTCTCATGTAAATGAGGCTGCTGTTGGGAATTGCACAGATACGAAGCAGTGCACCTGGAATGAGTTCCATGGATTTCCCAGTTGAGTGTAGTTGTGTTGATGCTTTTGTCAGCATCCAGCAGATTTTGTTCTGCTGAGAGATGGTTGGTGGAGTTTGTGACCTGGGTGTGCTGTGGGAAATACCTCTCAGAGCAAGACCCTTTGGAGTCATTCCTGCACCACGGTGCTGCTGGAACTTGAGAGCTGTGGTTTGGGTTTGCTTTTGCCTGGTGAGGTGTCGCATGTGGGAGACCTTTGTGGTGGTGCTGTCCATCTAGAGGATGAGCCTGTAGTTGGCACTTACTGAATTCTGCAGGAGAGGGCTCTGTGGCAGAGCAGGGAGCAGGGATTTCTCCCCTCTTCAGTGGTGAGAGTGCTGGGTAAGTGACAGCGACTCTGCCGAGTGCACTCTGACTACCCTGTGTCCCGTCCTGCCCCTCGCAGGTATCACTCCCTGCTGGAGCTGGGAGAGAAGCGCAAGGCCATGCTGGAAAAGAGCTGCAAGAAGTTCATGCTGTTCCGGGAGGCCAATGAGCTGCAGCAGTGGATCAATGAGAAGGAGGCTGCCCTCACCAGTGAGGAAGTGGGGGCTGACCTGGAGCAGGTGGAGGTGCTGCAGAAGAAATTTGATGACTTTCAGAAGGTGTGTGGCAGTGCTGCAGAGTTGGGGTGTTGGTTGTTGTCCCTGCAGGCTTGCTGCTCATGTGTCCATAGCTGAGAAGGAAACAGCTGTGGCTGGAAGCACAAAGGTTTACAACTGGATTTGTACTTTGGTTTGTGGTGTTGGGCAGCCCTGGAGTGCCAGCTGGTGTGGGTGTTGATGCTGTGCCCTCTTCTGTCCCGTGCAGGATCTGAAAGCCAATGAGTCACGACTGAAGGATATCAACAAGGTTGCCAGTGACCTGGAGTCAGAAGGACTGATGGCAGATGAAGTGCAAGCAGTACAGCAACAGGTCTGCTTTTTCTCTGACTTAGTCTAACTCTTTGAGAAGCCAAAGCCTTCCTTTCTTTCTTCTGTCTGTCCTGTGCCCTGTGTGCCAGTGCAGGGCTCTGGTCACTGGGGTGGGTGCTGCTCTAGCCAGAGACACTCAATGCAGCATGGCCACCACCAAGGCACCCTTGGAGCTGTTTTGTTTGAGATGTGCCAGCACAGTGCACCACCCACAGCTTTTCTCTTCCTGTTACCTTAGGAATGCAAAGTCTTCAAAAGAACCTTCAGAGTCATGGCAAATCTATGCATTAGCTCTGCTTCACAGAAATTTGACCTTTTGGCTTCATTTCTTTGCAGGCAAGGCAAAGGGTGTTGGGGAAAAGAGGAACGAACCAGAGCTGAGCTTCCAGTGGAGGAGTTGTGGGGGTTTCTGGTTTCTTTTTTTGGTAACACCCCTGGGGTCTGCCAGGTTTTTGCATACCTGTGCTGCTCTTTCTGTAAAGGATTCTATCCAGTGACAGCAGAGTGCTGGGCAGCTTGCTTCTCTGAGCTGCACCTGGAGGCTGTGTGAGCACTGCCCAGCTTGCTGCCATGCTGGTAACCAGGGTGTGGAAGGATGGAGCCTCTCTGCTGCTCTCTGCTATTCAAACCATGAGAACTTTTTCTGTTTGACAATAACAAACTGTTCCTGTTTCTCCCTTTGCAGGAAGTCTATGGAATGATGCCCAGGGTAAGTGTTCGTTTCTGAGGTACTGTGGCACTTACAAGGGTTGGGATGCAGGAGCAGTCCAGCCACAACTAGCTGATTTCCATGAAGGGGGTCAGTAGTGACTCTGGGTGGACATCAAAGGGTTAAGTTGTCTATGGCACTGTTGTTTCCTGAGCGTCTGGACCTAGATCCCAAGTCAGTGCAGAGCAGGGTGACCCCAACTGGTGCAAACTCTTGCTGGTACCAATGGCTGGAGATGTCCTCTGGCAGGGACTGAAGGTGAAGAGCTTCCAAAGTTTTCTAGTGTGTTCTGATCACTTTATATTTTTCTTCTATTCAAACCTGTTCCTTCACATTTTCCAACAGGATGAACCTGATTCTAAGACAGCCTCTCCTTGGAAGGTGAGTGCCATAGCCTGGCAGCACACAGCAGCAGAGTAGCCCTCAAGTGCCAGCACAGCAGCGTGACCAGGCTGCAGGCCTGCTCGGAGGCTCAGTGCCAGGCCTGTGCTGTTTTGCACAGGTTGCAGCACCAGTCCTAAGGCACTGAGAGCCTGGAAAACTCTTAAGTTCTCCTCTGTGTCTCTGCAAAGGGATGAGTTTGGCCAAGTGATCCATCCCCAGGAAAGCAGATTGCATCTTGGAGGGAGCTGGTTAGCATTCTTTTGTTTAGCCTTCCCCAGTTCTGGTGATCTTCTGGGCATACCTGACTTAGCTGCTGAGCTGATGTCATCAAAAGCTCTGCAGAGCAAAACCATTTGGCTGATTCATTTTATCTTACTTTTTCCCATCCCTGTGACCGGGTTTGGGGGTTTAACTGACCTACTGAACATTGCCTCAGGTTTTCCTCCTTTGTCCTTGGGACAATTGGGTTTGCTTTCAGTTAGCACCAGCAAGATAGGAGCCATTTCTAACTGTCATTGCTCTGAGCTGTAACACCTTGGGTGTTGCAACTAATTACTCTTGGTTGCTTTTGCAATTTCACTGGCATTGGTTTTCTTGGTATTTGCTTCTCTCTTTGATCCTGGACAAGTGTGTCCAAAGCACTGTGCCAGGGAAACAGCTACAGAATTACAGAATGCAGCAGTTTCCACTGAAACCTTTCTGATCTGGGGCACTTCTGTCTTCCTGCCTTTTGCAGGGTTGTATTTTTACCAAGTCTATTTCTGAACTAGGCCAGGTCATTAAGGAGTTCCAAGGAGGTTTCTTTCGGTCTGGTTTTGGCTCTGGTTGGGCAGAGCTGACACTAACTCTGCCTTTGTGTCTCTGCCTTCCCCTGCAGTCTGCACGGCTGATGGTGCACTCGGTGGCAACCTTTAACTCAATCAAGGTAAGCTGCAACCTCTGAGGAGCTGATTGCAGCCCTCCCTGCCCACAGCCTTTGACTTCCATTACCCTTTACAAACCTTTTTGAATCAACTCAGGGAGTTATTGAGCTAATAAGGAGTTATTGACACATACAGGGCTCATCAATATCTTACTGTGCACACACAAACACTTTGTGTTTACATCTTGGGAGAAACCCTGGAGATGATTTGATTTAACTGAGCTGCCTGAGCTGCCTGCCTCTGGAACCAAGCAGAACAGCAACTTCCATCTGCAGGGCAAGGCCAGTCTTGGCTTCTCCTTTGTCTTACTGAGGAAGTTTCTGTGCTGCAGAAGGAAGAAGCACAGCCACTTAGGGAGTCTTCCAGCAGGGCTGTCAGTATTCTTAGTAGAGCCTTGAGGCAAGGCCTACAAGAGCAGAGAGGAAGGAGCTGTTGGCATGTTTGTGTCAGCAGAGTAGGGAAAGGCACAGATAAGCAGTGAGCAACCTAAAGTTTTCTGTTTGCCATCTCAAAGCTTCAGTGAGAGTTTCTTGTGCAGGCAGCAATGCTGTCAGCCTGTGGTGTGCAGTGGCCTTGGGGTTTTGTTCTGCAGGAGCTGAATGAACGCTGGAGATCGCTGCAGCAGTTAGCAGAGGAGCGAAGCCAGCTCCTGGGCAGTGCCCATGAGGTGCAGAGGTTCCACAGGTGAGCTGTTTGGGTCATGCTTGGGGTTAAGTCCGTAAGGTTGTGTACGAAGAGACTGGGACCTGAACAAATCAGACTTCAACCCCCAGCTGGTTCAGTGGGAGTTAGGCCACCAGTGGTCCAGCAAGGACTCTTTATGTTCTTCTAGAAAAAGAAAGGTTTGTTTATGAATCTGGAACACTGCAGCACTGCTGTGGGCCTGGGGGGTCTGGGGGAGCATCCTGTGCTGGCAGAAGTTGGCTGGGGCAGCAGTCTCACAGAACCATCAACCTCAAGAGTGTCCCTGGCAGTTGGCACCGTGCTGGGTGCCAGATCCTCCCATGACCTCCCCTTTGGTTCTCCTTTTGCCTTCACTCAAACCAGAGATGCTGATGAAACAAAAGAATGGATAGAGGAGAAGAATCAGGCCCTAAATACAGACAACTATGGACATGACCTGGCCAGCGTGCAGGCTCTGCAGCGCAAACACGAAGGCTTTGAGAGAGACCTGGCAGCTCTCGGGGACAAGGTGAGGCTGTGAGGAGGACAAAGCCAAAAGCTTCCTCTTTATCTTGCAGGAGGGATGGAGCCATGGAATGATTCTGTCCTCATTGTGCTTATTTCCCTTCTCCAGGTGAATTCTCTGGGTGAGACTGCCCAGCGCCTGATCCAGTCACACCCAGAGTCTGCTGAGGACCTGCAGGAGAAGTGCACAGAGCTGAACCAGGCCTGGAGCAGCCTGGGCAAGAGAGCTGACGAGCGCAAGGAGAAGCTGGGAGACTCGCACGACCTGCAGCGCTTCCTCAGCGACTTCAGGTGCTGCTCCCTCTGCTCTGCTGAAGCATCTCTGGCTCCCAGGCAGAAAAGGTCTCCCCCTCCTCCTCTTGTGCTTGGTTCAGTGGAGGGAGGGAAAAATCCTCTGCTTGTGTGTTCCCAGGGACCTCATGTCTTGGATCAACGGCATCCGGGGCCTGGTCTCCTCGGATGAGCTTGCGAAGGATGTGACTGGAGCTGAGGCTTTACTGGAGAGGCACCAGGTACAGGAGAGAGAAAGAAGTCATCCCTCCAGAGCTGGCTCTGCCGCTTCCCGTTCAGGGTGTGCTTAACAGAGCCTCTGTCCTCTGCAGGAGCACCGCACTGAAATAGATGCAAGGGCTGGCACTTTCCAGGCATTTGAGCAGTTTGGGCAGCAGCTCCTTGCCCATGGGCACTATGCCAGCCCTGAGATCAAGGAGAAGTTGGACATCCTGGATCAAGAGCGAACAGACCTAGAGAAGGCCTGGGTCCAGCGCAGGATGATGCTAGACCAGTGCCTAGAGCTGCAGGTACTCTGCTGTACTTTGAAGAGAGAGAATTCCTCCCTGTGCAAGAAAATCTGTTCCCCCAAGTGGGCAGCAATGCTCTGGGCCTCTTTCTCATGCTTTGGAGGACTTTTCTCCCCAGTTGTTTCATCGGGACTGTGAACAAGCTGAAAACTGGATGGCAGCCCGAGAGGCCTTCCTGAACACAGAGGACAAAGGAGACTCCTTGGACAGTGTGGAGGCACTCATCAAGAAGCACGAGGACTTTGATAAGGCAATCAACGTGCAGGTGAGGAGCGTGGCTGTGAGGGGAAAACAGCTGCACCTTTGTGCAGGTTGGTAGCAGAAGTTGCTGCCCTGGATGGATGAAGTTTGGTTCTAAATATTCAGCCGTTTGCAGTGTGCTGCAGGAGCTCAGGGCTCATGCAGATAGGGATGGATTTTGCTGCCTATGAGCAGTGGCAAGCAGCTGTGGAACTCTTACTGCTTTGAAGCCTTGTGGGGTTCTTGTTTTCCCTACAGCAGAAGGACATCTATGTCCAGCTGCTCGTGACAGCAAGCTGCCTGCTTGAACTGCTGTAGCTTACAGTCCTAAAATGCTTCTTCCTCAGTGCCACAGGTGGAAGGTATTCAGAAGCTGAACTTTGCAGTCTTGCAGAAGTCAGGCTTCCTTCACAGTCACACTGACACTGGTGTATATGTAAAGAGGAAACAGAAGCTAAAAAAGTTCCATTCCAGAGCCTGCTCATCACTGATTCCTGGCTTCTGTTTGCACAGGAGGAGAAAATTGCTGTCCTGCAGTCATTTGCTGACCAGCTGATCTCTGCTGATCACTATGCAAAGGGAGTCATTGCCAGCAGGCGGAACGAGGTTCTGGACAGGTTAGTGCTGCCTCGCAGCAGGGGCTGCAGAGACCCCCCTGCAGGAGGATGCTCCTGGGCAGCAGGGGATGCTGGGTGCAGCTCTGAGCTCTCACTTAGCATCTGTACTGAACTGCATGCAGGTGGCTCCGTCTGAAGGCTCAGATGATTGAGAAGAGATCCAAGCTGGGAGAATCCCAGACGCTCCAGCAGTTCAGTCGTGACGTGGATGAAATAGAAGCTTGGATCAGTGAGAAGCTCCAAACTGCCAGTGATGAATCCTATAAGGACCCCACAAATATCCAGGTGAATGTGGCTCTTGGCTCAGAACTCAGAGTATAATCTTCAGCCTTGCAAAGCATGCTCTGGTTTGAAGAACAGGCTCAGGAACAAAAGAATAAGGCACAGTGTTGGATGTGGTCTCTGGCTAACAAGGAGGAAATGGAATTTGCATTATGCATGAAAGGAGACCCAAAATAGAGCTCACTTGGCAATTATGGATGCATATAATTAATGAGATGTGATATCTGCAGCAGCAACTTGCTGCTACAGAAAGCCCTGAGCAGCCTTTCTGCCTGTCTGCCAGTATCTAGGTCATCACATAAGGAAATGGAGTTCTTGGGTCTCATCCCTGCCTCCTGTTCTGAAATGTGAAGTCTCTTTTATTTCTCAGTATTAAGGAACAATTGAAGTTACCTCTTGTGTTTTAGTACTGGTTTATGAAGTAGTATGAATGCACTCAACTGCTTCTCTCAATCTGTTTTGTAGCTTTCCAAACTGCTGGTAAGTAGTTTGGACTAGCCCTGGTATGTGACCCTTTCTCTGTCTTAGCTTGTGTGTGAGCAGAGGGCCTGGCTGCAGTCTTGCTCCATCCATCAGCTCCTGCAGTCGCTTTGTTCTCTCTTAGTTGCTGACCTGGTGCAGGTCCAGCTGCTGCTGATCCTCATGTCCTGGTTGTGGCTTCTGGTTAATGCCTGCTCAGCACCATCAGTTCTTTGTTTTGCAGGCGTTCTGCATGAGCTGTTTCATTTGTGGTGCTGCTGAGGGAGTCTGGAGGTGGTTCAGAAGTTAGCCCACAGGGAAATGGGTTCCTGTCCCCCTTTTTCAGAAACTGGGCTGCTGGGCCTGGCATCCTCCTGTCTGGATCCTCACTGGTGATGATTTAACACACGGCTTAATGCCAGCTTTGTGAGCTTGTGTGTAGAGGCAAATGCTGAAGAGGGAGGATGCAGTTAAAGGACAGCCCTGGGTGGCTTAGTTCTTGCAGCAGTAGCGTAAAGAACACTCCAGAAAGGTCTGTGCAGATGGGAAGCTGAGAGGGCCTGTAAGAATCCAAGCAGTGGAATGAAAATAAGGATATACAGGAGAGAAAACAAAGAAGGGGGAAGCTGAGAGAGGGAAGAGTCCTCCTTTGTCACTGGAGCTTCTGGTGCATGTTTTTCATTAAAATAATAGTAAATAGCATTAACCACAAAGAGTTTGTCTGGGGTTTGCTCTTGTGGCACTTGTACAGATAGGAGACTGGCAGCTTCGCACTTGACTTGGAGATGTTGGCAAATGTGGCCTGGAAGCAGGCAGGATGGAAGCTCCCAAAATCAAGCAGTTCATGCAGAATCTCTCATGCCAGCTCTGGAGTATTTCCCATCCTTCGTTTTCAGCCTAACGCCGCCTTCCATCCCACCCTCCCAGGACCCTGCACCCCCATGTCCAGTGGCACTTCCAGCCCATCCCTGTGAACTCTGTCTTGTCACTGTTGTGCTGTTGTCCCCTTGCTGGCAGGGGGGTGGTGTGTAGCTGAGAGCTGCACACTGCCTCCCACAGCAAGGCTCCTGTTGTTCTCATGGTGCTCTCCACGCAGCAGAGGGGAACTGTGACTAATTCAGCTCTGGGTGCAGAGGGCTCTGGGTGACTAATACCAGGGCTGTGCAGAAAGCAGGTAGCTGCAGCAGAGATTAGGGAGGAAAATAGAAATTGGGAGAGGGAGGGGAGAAAACAGCTGCAAAACTTGGGGGAAGGGGAGTGGGAAAGGCGCAGGGATACAGACAGAGGGGGTGGTCAGAGCAGAAAGGAGGAGGATCTGCTGCACCAGGGTGTGTGCAGCTGCTGCCTTTCAGGGGGGAACATGAGAAAGCTTCACTTGAGTAACAGCTGAGCTCAGTGCAAGGATCCCAGGCTCTGTGAAGTGCAGAAGATGCTGAGAGCTGCACCCAGCTCAGTGCTGCTGGGTTACAGCCTGGCAAGCCCCTGTCAGAGTGAGCTGGGGGCCATCCCAGCCGAGAGGGACCCTCCTTAGGCTATGGCCAGACCTCTGTGCTGTCCTCTCAGCCCATGAAAACAACCAAGCAGCACTTAGGCCAAGCTGTAACCCTGCTCTCACTGTGTCCAGAGCAAGCACCAGAAGCACCAAGCCTTCGAGGCAGAGCTGCACGCCAACGCCGAGCGCATCCGCGGCGTCATCGACATGGGGAACTCCCTGATCCAGAGGGGCGCCTGCGCCGGCAGCGAGGACGCCGTCAAGGTGGGCACCAGCCCCCCTCAAGCTGTCCAAGGGAGCAGGGGGCCCAGGAGCAAGCCTGGCTCTGCAGAAACTCTGCCCTTGCAGCAGAGGTCAGGGCACTCACTCTACTGCCTGCTTGTGGGTGAGAAGTTTCCCAGCCCTGTGACCAGGCGGTGGGAGTGCAGCTGGTGGCAGCTGGGCAGCAGGAGGCAGGGACTGTGGAATCTGCACACCTGCAGTCCACAGCCAAGCTTGCAGCAGGCTGTGGGTTTGCACCCATCAGAGGCTGCCTCTGGCCTGCAGCATTCCCCTCTCTCTCCCAGGCTCGGCTGGCTGCCCTGGCTGACCAGTGGCAGTTCCTGGTGCAGAAGTCGGCAGAGAAGAGTCAGAAACTGAAAGAAGCAAACAAGCAGCAGAACTTCAATACCGGGATCAAGGACTTTGATTTCTGGCTCTCAGAGGTAGCTGGGATGGAGATTATTTACCTGCAGGACTTGGGGGTTCCAATTTTAGATGCCCTTTGCTGGTGCTGGATTCCACCTTTGCCCAAGTCTAGATTTAGTCTGAACAAATTTTTATTGTGACTGAATCTTGTCAAAGCTTTTTGCTCTTACTTAGTAAGGTGAGAAGGGGCATCTCTGCAGAGCACCTGCTAGGGGTCAAGCAGTGGTGAGGCTCAGGATCATCCTCGCTGCAGAAAACTGAGCAGGGATTTCACTTGCAGTTTTTTAAAGATGGTTTTTCAATGGTTTTGTGAAAACAGCTCCTCCTCCACCCCCTTTTTCTTTCCTCACTCCCAGGTGGAGGCTTTGTTGGCATCTGAAGATTATGGGAAGGACTTGGCATCAGTTAACAACCTTCTGAAGAAGCACCAGCTGCTGGAGGCTGACATATCAGCTCATGAGGTATTGCCTTCCCTGCTGCTGCTGGAGGGGGATCCCCAGTGACCAGCAAGCCCTGCCGCAGCAGTGCGCTTGCAGCAGCAGCTGAGCACAAGCACAGGGAAGGTGCAGGCAGCTCACAGCCTTTCCCCACGTCCCCAGGACCGCCTGAAGGACCTGAACAGCCAAGCTGACAGCCTGATGACCAGCAGTGCCTTCGACACCTCGCAGGTGAAGGACAAGCGCGAGGCCATCAATGGTCGCTTCCAGCGCATCAAGGGCATGGCCGCAGCGCGCAGGGCGAAGCTCAACGAGTCCCATCGCCTGCACCAGTTCTTCAGGGACATGGATGATGAGGAGTCCTGGATCAAGTGCGTGCCTGGCAGCTGGGGGCTTTGTTCTGTGCCTTCTTCCCGGCCAGGGTCTGCTCTCCAGACAGGGGAAGCTCACCCAGATGCATTCAGCAGCGGCTTGGGAGTGGCTCCTTAGCTGCAGCTTTCTTTGGCCAAAGCCCAAGAAGGGAAGCTCTGCACTGAAAAGCACTGCTGTGCAGAGCTGGGCCAGGTAGCTCAGAGCAGACTCCAGTCTTTTGGGGAACATTCCCAGCTCCCTTCCAGGCTGATGCTGTTGCTCTGGCCAGCTGTGGGAGGGGGCAAAGCAGTGAGGCTGAGGGAAATCAGTTCCAGTTAGAGTCCTCTCATGCCCCTAAGCACTGGGCAGCAGCAGGTAAACTTTACAAAAGGTTTCTATCCCCTTGGAAAACAGCACAGAGAGCCTCTGTCCTTCAGGGAGAGGTGACAGCCCCTCTGTCCCCTTCATTCCTTCCCCAGCACTCCACCCCTGAAAGTGCTGCCAGGAGCCGGCTGCTGTTTGCTGGTAGCTCAAGGATTCAGTCCTAACATCCAAGATCTTTGTGCTATGGGCAGCATTGGTTACCTGCAGTCATTCTTCTTGTGTCAGTTTGGCTTAGAGGAGCACTGCTCAGGCTTTGCCTTTCTCCCTTGAATTCAGAGAGAAGAAGCTGTTGGTTAGCTCTGAGGACTATGGCAGAGACCTGACTGGGGTGCAGAACCTCAGGAAGAAGCACAAGCGCTTGGAAGCAGAGCTGGCTGCCCACGAGCCTGCCATCCAGGTAACCTCCCTGCCTGGCACTGCCCTCAGCAGTCAGCTTCCCACTGCTCTGTGGCAAGTGGGACAGTCAGAACCAGAGCCCGGGGGAGGTGCACAAGGGTGAGCTGGAGATGATGCTTTGACTCTCTGCTGCTCTGCAGGGCGTCCTGGACACCGGCAAGAAGCTTTCGGATGACAACACAATTGGGAAGGAGGAGATCCAGCAGAGGCTGGCTCAGTTTGTGGATCACTGGAAGGAGCTGAAGCAGCTGGCAGCTGCTAGGTGTGTGAGGCATGGGTCTGCAACAACCAGTGTCAGACTCACAGTGGCCACTGCTGACTTTCGAGGGTTGGGGCTGTCATCAACAACACAATGGCGTTGCACATGTCCCTGTGACAGGCTCTAGGAAGGCAGGGGGGAGTCCCAGCTGGTGGTGTTCCTCAGTAGCAGGAGTCTCCTGCTGAGCTGTGTGTGGTTGGCCTTTTCTTGCTCCAGTTACAAGCCAGAGAGTTGAAATCTGCTGACTGGAGTCCACTACCAGGATGCTGTTAGGAGAAATCCCTGCTGGTCCTTCAGTAGCTGCAGGCATCGTGGCCTGGTGCATTTCTAGAGCCACAAGCCCTGCAGCCTGCTGAGAGAAGCAGGGTGTGGACAGTCTGTGTGCAGGGTTCAGCCTCTCCATGTTCTGAGGTGGTCTGCTGCTGTAATTTGGGTTTTTGTCAGCAGTGACTTCAACCTTCCCTTTCCCACGCAGGGGGCAGCGCCTGGAGGAGTCTCTGGAGTACCAGCAGTTTGTAGCAAACGTTGAGGAAGAAGAAGCCTGGATCAATGAAAAGATGACACTGGTGGCCAGTGAGGATTATGGGGACACCCTTGCAGCCATCCAGGTATGAAGAAAGTTGTCAGATCTCTGTTGTCCTTGTGGTGGTGTTACTGGTTAGAGCTTCAGGAACCCTTCCTTTAGCTGACTTCCCAGCTGAGAGGTTGTTGCTGGGAGTTTTGAAAGCCTACACTGGAAACAAAGTCAAGTTTAGAAAAGCATCCCCAGTCTGCTGCTCCTGAGGAAATAACCTGCAGTATGGTGCAGCTCTGCACCCCCTCCCTGCTGGACAGTCCTGGTTGAATCAAGTGGCTGAAGTCTTGGAAAGTGAGAGCAGTGTCCCTTGTCCACAGGGAAACAGGAGACTGTTCCAGGCAGCTGAGCCTGCCAATGTCAGAAGGTTGTGTTAGTTTAGAACAAGAAGTCATTGGGCTGTGATTTGGTTTCTAACCCATGATGAGAAATGACTCTTCAAGTGCCTGTGTCCTGCTTCAGGGCCTGCTGAAGAAGCATGAAGCCTTTGAGACTGATTTCACCGTGCACAAGGACAGAGTGAATGACGTCTGTGCCAATGGGGAGGAGCTCATCAAAAAGGTGAGCCAGGGCCAGCCAGGACACTTCCATGTGAAAGGCATTCTGCAGAGAGCTCTCACTCTTTGTGTCTCTTAGCTGCTTTCAAAGCTGTTTCTTGGACAGCTGAAGCCCAGCTTGCTGGGTGCCTCAGAAGCCCTTAAGTTCATGGGATGTGCTCTTGTGTTCTTCTGCCATGCAGAACAATCACCACGAGGAGAACATCACTGCCAAGATGAAGGGCCTCAGAGGGAAGGTGTCAGATCTGGAGAAAGCAGCAGCTCAGAGGAAAGCCAAACTGGATGAGAACTCTGCCTTCCTCCAGTTCAACTGGAAAGCAGATGTGGTGGAGTCATGGATAGGTAAGTCCTGGAGCACAGAACTCCCAGGGACACCAAAATACTCCCTCAGGTCAAAAGACCTCGGATGGCTTCTCACTTGCTGTGGTCATGAGCAGGCCTAAACCCAAAGCAAACAGCAGTGCTGTGCCTGATTGATGCTTTGGGGGTAACCTGGCTGAGAGCAGGGGGAATGGTTGAGGCACTGACGTGGCCATTTCCCTGGCTCTGCTCCATTTCCAGGTGAGAAGGAGAACAGCCTGAAGACAGACGACTACGGGCGCGACCTCTCCTCTGTGCAGACACTGCTCACCAAGCAGGTCAGTGCTAGTGCACCTCCCACCCCAGGAGTGGTGGAGGGGTGAAGTCTTCTCCAAGTGGATTCTTATCCAGTCCACAAGAATCTGGTAGATACGTTTGAAATGTACACAGGAGGTTGGAATGGTTGCATCAGAATACAACCCAAGACTTTGCTTTTCTTTCAATGCTTCAGGAAACTTTCGATGCTGGGCTTCAGGCCTTCCAGCAGGAAGGAATTGCAAACATCACTGCTCTGAAGGACCAGCTCCTGGCAGCCAAACATATCCAGTCAAAGGCCATCGAGGCTCGGCACGCGGCGCTGATGAAGCGCTGGAACCAGCTGCTCGCCAACTCTGCTGCCAGGAAAAAGAAACTCTTGGAGGCTCAGGAGCACTTCAGAAAGGTGAGAGGCCAAGCCACAGGCCTACAAAACCCTGGCTGTTCTCTTTGGGGAAAATCCAAACCTCGCAACACTTGCAGCTCTGCCGCTTTTGCCTTGGCAGCTGCTGCTGTGCAGGTCCTGGAGACCTCTCGCAAGAGAGAAGTGCTGAAGGCAGACTCAGAGGTGTTGGCTCGGCTCAGCTCTCACAGGCTGCTCGCCTTACTGCAGAGCTGACCTGGACTCTTTCCTCTCTGCAGGTGGAGGATCTGTTCCTGACTTTTGCAAAGAAGGCATCAGCCTTTAACAGTTGGTTTGAGAATGCTGAGGAGGATTTGACTGACCCTGTGCGCTGCAACTCATTGGAAGAGATCAAAGCGCTGCGGGAAGCTCACGATGCCTTCCGCTCCTCCCTGAGCTCTGCCCAGGCTGACTTCAACCAGCTGGCAGAGCTGGATCGCCAGATCAAGAGCTTCCGGGTGGCCTCCAACCCTTACACCTGGTTTACAATGGAGGCTCTTGAAGAAACCTGGAGGAACCTGCAGAAAATTATCAAGGCAAGTTGGAGAGGTCCTTCATGTGGCTTACAACTTCCCAAGCCCTCCCTGGAGGTTGTGCTCCAAGCTAACCAGTACCAGAGTTTGTCACTGCCAGAGGGAAATGCCTCCAACCTTGTGAGAGGAGAACTTCCATCAGCTGTAAACCTTTGCTGTTGTGGGTTGCTTTCCTGGTGTCTCAGTTGTGTTCTCTCCAAAGCCAGACCAACTGCACCTGGGCTCCTGACTGCACACAGCTTTAGTGTCCCTGGGAGCATCAGGGGAGCTGCTGGGCCAGTCCCAGGGCTCAAGACTGAGGTCCTGCGTCATCTTGGCTGTCTAGGCAGCAGGACACTGAATGCTCAGTCTGGTTGTGAGCCTCAGAACTGGGCTGGGGCTCACAGCTGGTGATTGCTGGCTGTTGCAGAGCAGTCACAGCCCTCTGAGATGTGTTCTGTGCCCTTGCCAGGAGCGAGAGCTGGAGCTGCAGAAGGAGCAGCGAAGGCAGGAGGAAAACGACAAACTGCGGCAGGAGTTTGCCCAGCACGCCAACGCCTTCCACCAGTGGATCCAGGAGACCAGGTAGAGTTTGTCTGCCCAGGAGCTGCCCCTAGAGACTTCCTCAGCTGATACTTCTGTCCATCCTCCATCTTTGTGGTCTAGGTTGTAAATGTCTCCTGCTAAAAACAGCCCCTTGGGGCTTGCTGGTTTCCTGCAGCTGGGGTTGGAGGGATCCCTATTAGCCACAGGGAAGCCCTGGAGCACCAGCTCCAGAAAAGTTCCTGCTTCTGGATTCATTTGTCCTGCAGTAATGGCAGTTACCCATGGCTTCACTCCTCAGTGATTCCTGAACTAGTCTGCAGCACAAGTGAGGGGTGGGCAACAAATGGCTTGAAGGAGGCTCATGTGCTGGTGGCTTTCTGTTAACCTCCCTCTGCACTGAGCAGTGGATTGGAAATCTCCCTGGAGCTTCCATAGAGAGAGGAGCTGCAAACCAGCTTAAGACCAGTTTGTGATGACTCCCCTAGGGTGCTGTCTGGTGTCCTTGCCTAGGGAGAGGGGGCAGAGGTTTAACAGCTGCATTAGAAATAACTGATCTGAAGGTGGGGAGTTGCAGGGAGCTGGAGAGCACATCCCCAGCTGTGCTCAGGTGGGGCTGCAGCTCGGCCCCTGGCTGTCATATCAGGAGGTGAGTTCCATGCTCAGATTCCTGTGGTCCTCTCTCTCTGCTCACAAATAGTTCTCTGTGTGTCTTCATGAAACAGTGAAATATGGTTCTAACTTCCTGATGTTTGCTTCCCACCCAAATCTCTGTCCCTCTCCTACTGTCTTGTCTCTGTCCTGCTGCCTGATGTTTGGACCTTCACATTCCCCAGGACTTACCTGCTAGATGGGTTCGTATTGAATTTTATATCTTCAAAGTGTGCTCTGCTGTCCTCGTTACTTCAGCCTCCTTGTCCTTGGAAAGAGCAATCTGTGGCTGAGGTGCACAGGATAGGGAACAGGGTTTGGAGTGGGTTAAGTAGAAACCAGTGGGAACTAACAATTCCCAGGCTAAGGGCAGAAGCAATTCATCATGGGCAGGCCATGGTGGTCCCAACTTTAGCTCTTGCTCTCTCTGAGCATTGCTCATCTGGTGCGTTGTGTGAGAACGTGGGACAGGCTGCCAGTCCTGGCTTTCCAGCAGAGACTTTCCCACCCTCACTGTTCACAGAACAATTCAAGCTCCAAAGTACTGACTGTTTCCATAGGGAGAAGGGAAGGTTGCTGTGGAGAGGCTTTCCTGAAATGATTTCTCTTAAAGCTCTTCTGTTACGCACACAAGAGCTGCCTGGGCTTGATCTGCCTGAACCCAGAACTGGCCTGGCTCTGCCAGCACCTCAGGGGCAGGTGTCAGGCCATGGGGGCAGCTCCTGGTGAGGATGCACCTGGCATTTGTCAAGAAGTGGAAAAGAAATAATCAGATCTTTAACATTAGTCTGCAGCCTGCCAGCCCTCTCCAAGGGTCCATTTACATTTCTTCATGGGAAGTCTGCAGCACCTGGGAGGCTTCCTCATGAGCCCTGCTGTAAAGTGCTGCAGAGTTAGCAGAGCCTGGGGCTGAGGGCTGGGGAGCAGGCAGGGCCCAGCTCCCTGAGGAGGTCCTCTGGCTTCTGGAGATCAAAGGGTGGGCTCAGGGGGTGCTTCTCACAGGCAGCTGCTGCTACTGGCTCTGCAACAAGCTGTGTGTGCTGCTCCTTCTGGCAGGTAATGACCTGCCTCGGGTTTGCTGTGGGACTGGGCAGGGCTTTCCTGGAGCCCTGTTGTGAGGCAGTGCCATGGCTCAGTGCTGGTGCCCGTGGCGGGCAGGCAGAGCTGGGGAATCACCACCCAGGCTCTTGGGGAGTAAATCACCAGAGGGCTGCTGAGTTGCCCAGCAGTTTGTCCCTCGTTGTGCCTGAGGGAATGGAGCTGGGAGGTGCTGACTCTCCTGCACCCCTCGGCAAGAGGGCAGACAGAGGCTCCAGAGCCGAGCTGCCTGTGTGCCCCATGCCTTGCAGGGTGCCATGGCTGCCCCTGTGCCTTGTGCTTAAAGAACCTGCAGAGGAGTGAAGTGCCAGACTCAGCTCCTCCTGAGACTGGCACAAATCACAGCAAAGGGTCTGTGTGTGTGCAGCCAGCAGCAGGACCTTTTCCCCTTGTTCAGTACCTGCTTGTGCTTGCTGCGAGGTGCTGCTGGCCAGAGCGTGGCTCCGCTGGAGGCTGGGGGTGTTCTCTGCCCTCTTCTCTTCCTGCCCCTGGCACTCACCTGCTCTCTTTCCTTTGCCTAGCATAGCCTACCGCCGGGTCATTCGTGTCTATCAGTATGAAGTTGGGGATGATCTGTCTGGAAGGTTTTTCCTCTTATTTTCTTACCTCACCTGGTTTTCCAATGCACCTTTTAACTCCAGGCATTGCTTCCTTCCAACTAACCCTCACGGCTTAGAGAAGCTCAGAGGTTTGTGTCCCTGATGACTCTCCATAGCTGGTACCCAGCTTCCTGCTCAGGGTCCTGGGTGTGCACTTCACCTCCCCAGACATGCACTGGACCTGAGCCGCAGCCCTCTGGTGAAGCACCCAGAGGTCTGGTGTGTTCCTTGCTGCAGTGACTCAGCTCTTGGAAGCCCTCTCAAGAAGCTTAAAAGCATGCAGGGATAGGCTGCAGTGGGGGTGAAAGCTCAGTTTGGTGACTTAGAAAACAGGGCCTTGACTTTGCAGGGACTTGAGCAGCACAGAGAAGAGAGGAGAGCCCAGCCCAGCCTTGCTGTCTGTGCACGGGCTGCTGAGGAGGGGCTGTCACCAGCTCTTGGGAGGACAGATTCTGAATCATGCTGCTGCTTAAAGCTAGCTTAGGGTCTGGGGTGAAAGCAGCATCCAGAGACATTCACAGCTAGTGCACAGGAAGATCTTGGGAGACCATCACCACAGTGGTGATCTTTATATGCTACCCAAAAGCTCAGTAGCAACCAGACTGGGTGAAGAGGCTGTGCCTTGGTTTCTCTGGGCACAGGATGGGAGAGGTGGGGTGGGAAAGGCAACTCTGCACCAGCCACTGCTCTCCAGGAGAGGCCTGCAGTTCCTGCAGAGATTGTGCCAGGTTAAGATTACTTCTAAACCCCCTCCTTGACCCCCCTGTAACACCTCTGTAAGCTCCTGCCCCTTGCTGACTTGAGCCCCTCTCCAGAGTCACCCCTGGTGTGTGTGTGCTGGGCACGGGGGGTCTGCCCTGGCTCCTAAGGTGGAGTGGGCACTGCGGGGCTGGCATGGTGTGTGGCTGCTGCTGGTTGTGTTGCCTTTCAGTGGGGCTAGAAATTAACTGCACAGACAACTAAGGAGAAACCAGATGTGGACCTGTCAGCCTGAAACGGGGTGAGGCAGAACAAACCCATACAGTGCTGAAACGCCCAAGGGAGAGCAGTCCTGCTCTGAGGACCTTTATTGCAAGGAAGGAGTTAATTTCAAGCCCCAGCTGCCACCTTCCTGGGCTCAGGGCATTTTCTCACTGTGGCTCTGTGTTTAGGTCCTGTATGGTGGAGGAGTCAGGAACTCTGGAGTCGCAGCTGGAAGCTACTAAAGTAAGCAATGTTTGCCTCCCTCCTGCTGAGGGATCTTTCCCAGCTGCTGACCTGGGAACATAGGGTGGGAGTGGAAATGGCAAAATCCTAATGGATTTTACATCTTTTGAGTACCAAGCAGACTTTTGGGGCTGTTATGGATCTGGTCTCTGTCACAAGCCCTACCCAGCGCTGCTGTCCTGGTTGTGCGGGAGGGGCCAGGATGCTCTCAGTGTGTTCCCTATCAGGGGCTTTGTCTCAAGGTTTGCCAGCCCTGATGGTTTGCAGTGGTGCACAAGGAGGATGCTGTTTTACAGCTTAGTTCCAGCAGAAGTCAAACCCTTCCTCCCCTGCCAGCCTCCGTTGTGTTCAGGGGTTTTTGCTGTCCTTAATCTCCTTCCCGTCACTGCCTCCCGCAGCGCAAGCACCAGGAGATCCGAGCGATGCGCAGCCAGCTGAAGAAGATTGAGGACCTTGGAGCTGCCATGGAGGAGGCTCTCATCCTGGACAACAAATACACTGAGCACAGCACCGTGGGGCTGGCACAGCAGTGGGACCAGCTGGACCAGCTGGGCATGAGGATGCAGCACAACCTGGAGCAGCAGATCCAGGCTCGGTAGTGCCCTGCACAGCACAGATGTGGCTGGGGGGGAAAGGCAGCAGCCACAGCTGCCCATGTGAGAAGAGCCCCTGCAGGGTTTATGCTCCTGCCCATCTTCTGTGCTCTGATGGGTGCAGTGAGCTTCTAAACCACAACCACCCCTTGGCTCTCCTCAGAGGGATGAAGAGGGCAGGTTTGGATGTAGTTGCTGTTGGCCATTAGCAGTGATGAGATCTCAGGGGACTGACGACTCTGCTGGGCTCTGCTGTGTGGTTTGCTCACTTGGCCTCACCTCCTGATGCAGACCTGGCTTGGGGCAGGTGGACTCCAGCAGAGCTCTGGGGTTAGGAACTGCTCACAAGCTTTGCTTTTTCCTTTCCAGAAACACAACTGGAGTCACAGAGGAGGCCCTGAAGGAATTCAGCATGATGTTCAAGTGAGTGCAGGGGAAGGCTGCCAGCAGTGCTCCCAAGATTGCTGCCATGGTGATGGCTGCTGCCTGTGGCCTTCCCTGACCTCTGTGTGGCTCCTTTGCTCCCTGCCTGGGACCCCTGCTGCTGGCTCAGCCATGCCAGAGCCTCTCCTGGGCAGCTTCCTCTGGGCACAGGGGAGTAGCAGCTGGGAGTGCCAGTGAATGCCAGCTGGGAGCAGAGCCCATGTTGGGATCTTTTTAAGCAAAGAACTTCTGCTTGCTTCTTGTGTGTGTGAGAGAGCGAGCTGTGCCCTGGCCCAGGCTCCTGTGCCCAGGACAGGGGCTACCTGTCATCCTCTCTTGTTTCCAGCCCCTTTGGTAGCTTTCGGTGCTCAGCAGCTGGCAGGTACCACTGGGGGCTTGGTTTTGTTTTCGCAGGCACTTTGACAAGGACAAGTCTGGGCGGCTCAACCACCAGGAGTTCAAGTCGTGCTTGCGCTCCCTCGGCTACGACCTGCCCATGGTTGAGGAAGGGGAGCCGGACCCGGAGTTCGAGTCCATTCTCGACACCGTAGATCCCAACAGGTACAGGAGCTGCACCTTTTCTTTTTGTGTGGGAGGTGGCTGGAAGGACTCTGGTGCCGAGAGCTGCGCTGCTGTCGCGGAGAGCTGTGGTCGCTTCCACAGCACTTCCTTTACGAGAGCAGGGAGGGGAGGAGGAGGTCGCCTCAGGTGAGCCGGCGCGGAGCACCGCAGCCCCTGCGCGGGCGGCGCTCTGACGGCGCGCTGCCCGCAGGGACGGGCATGTCTCGCTGCAGGAGTACATGGCCTTCATGATCAGCAGGGAGACTGAGAACGTCAAGTCCAGCGAGGAGATCGAGAGCGCCTTCCGCGCCCTCAGCTCCGAGGGGAAGCCCTACGTGACCAAGGAGGAGCTCTACCAGGTGAGCAGTGGGGAGGAGCAGAGGGAGGCCATTACCACACACCAGTACAGACTGCTTGGAGGTGGTGGCACAGCACTGGGCTCAGTTCTGAACCTGCCCAGGGTGTGCTCTGCAGCAAAGGCAGAAATGATGCTGACAGCCCTGCCCAGCTGCTTCCATAGCTGTGCAGAGGAAGAGCTACAGCTGCCGAGGAGCTGCTCGGAGCCTGGAGAGGGAGGCCGCTGGCTCTGCCTCTCCTCAGAGCCCCAGCTCTGCATTCACCACCTGCAGAGCAGAGGGAGGTTTCTCCAGCAGTGGTGCAGAGGTTCAGATGCTGCACACCTGCAGCACAGGTTGCTCCTGCCTGAGCCCCTGCAGCTGCACCAGTTCCCTGCTGTCCCCTTTCTGGTGAGAAGGCTCGGGTGACACCTCCCAGCCTCTAACCACCTAGTGCCAGCCGACAGAGCACTCCCATGCTGAGCACAGTTCTGCTGCTCCAGCCTCTCCCTGAGCCCTGGGGATGGGCAAGCTGCTGGTGGGTGCCCAGCTGCAGCTAGCCCTGGGGATGGGCAAGCTGCTGGTGGGTGCCCAGCTGCAGCTGCCCCTCTCTGTCTTCCAGAACCTGACCCGGGAGCAGGCTGACTACTGCATTTCCCACATGAAGCCCTACATGGACGGCAAGGGCAGGGAGCTGCCCTCTGCCTACGACTACGTCGAGTTCACTCGCTCGCTCTTCGTGAACTGACTGCACCCAGTGCCAGGAGGGGCAAGAACAGGCTCCCCTCTGACTGCAGCTCTGCATGTGTCTGTGTGCTCTACAGTAATCCATGGTACTTCATGATGTAACCTTAAAACTGCTTAGCTGGAAACTTAGGGAAAACAAATATCTTGCAGTGTGCTTCAATAAAGTTCCTGGTCAAACCACAGCCCCTGGTGTTTAATGGCTAAGAGCAGAGCTCACTGAGCTGGCTGAGCCTCCAGCTGCTCCTGGCCAGCACTCAGAGGTGAGTGAGCAGCTCCTGCAGGCTTGGCCTCAGCCCCTGGTCTCACTCGCCAGCTGCTCCAGGTGCTTCAGTTCCCTGGCTCCCTGCTCGGTGAAGTCAGAACTCAGCTGCCAGACTCTGACTGTGCCAGTGGCGTCCCCAGCTGCCAGGAGCTGCGGCTGCCTGCAGTTGAACTCCAGGCAGTGCACGGGGCCTTGCCCCACAGACTGCTCCATGGACACGGCAGGCTTCTGGGAGCTCTTCCCCAGGTCAAAGAGGTGCACGACTCCTGCAAACAGAACCACTTGGTAGGTAGCAGCAGGTGAGTGGCCACTGCTCTGTACCTCAGCTCTCTTTGTAACTCATTTCCCCTTCCTTCCGAGTTGCCCTCGCTGCAGCCAGGCCTGAAACCAGCTTGCCAAATGCTGCGGAATCTCCATGCTTTAACTCAAAAAGGTTTGGGCAGTTTCCTAGGGAGGTTCTTGTCTTAAACCATTAGCTCTGGAAGGAGATGGCAAAACTAAGGCTGCTGGACGAGTGCTAGCCACAGGAATCTGACCTTGTTACATCCCTGAACAGCAACAGCAGTAAAGGTAGCAGAGGACAGCGAGGGCCCAAAGCCTTGCTGGTTAGAAATGCCTCATGTCCCTCTGTGCACAGGGCAGCCATAGTTGCTGTGTTCCCTGTGTCATGCCCCATACCAGTTCATCCCAGCACAGCCCTGCTCTGAGCACAGGCTGCCACTCACCTTCCCCAGCCGCAGCAGCAAAGAGCAGCGGTCGGGCTGGGGACCAGCGCACGCAGAAGAGGTACTGCTGGGACAGCTGCAGGGCCAGGAGGGGCTGGGGCTGCAGCATGGAGTGCAGGTGCACTTGGCCATCAGTCCCACAGCTCAGGAAGAGGTTCCTGGAGGAGGGAGGAAGCAAGTTAAAACCGTTGGGTTTGTTGTTAAACAAAATTCACTACAGCAGCAATCCTGGGCGGTGTTGGTGCTCTGCAGGGAGCTCAAGCTCTGGCCTGGCTTGAAGGGCTCCTCTGGGCTGAGGAGAGCTTTGTATTGCCCTCAATTACATTTAATGAGGGTTCATGGCCACAGAGCCTTGCTGGTAGGCTGGGGGCTAGGGCTGCCCAGGAACTGCTGAGCTGCAGCCAGGCATTGTCAGAGCTCTGCTTGTCTCATGCAAGTGAAACAGATCTGGGCTGTCAGCAAGTTCCACAGCGCTGTGGCCTGGGGCCTCTCCCAGGGCTGGTAGGTCAGCACGGGCGGCATCTGCCGAGGGGCAGCTCCCTCCAGCACTGGTCAGTAATGGCTTTCTCAGCCCCTCCCCTTGTCTTTAAATCCCTCTTGCCATTAAGGGCCTGGCTGAGCTCAGGAAGGTGCCAACGCTCCCAGCAGCTGCTGCTGGGTGTCAGTGGCCCTGTGCCCAGGCGCAGGGGGCAGTGTGGGCAGCGGCGCCAGAGCCAAGGGGCAGTCTGCTTCAGCGCTCGCAGGCAGGCCCCTGGGGGGCCGTTTGCAGAGTGCCCGTGGGGAGGCAGGCCCGGCCTGCAGCTTGCCTGTGGAACGGGGAGCAGCTGAGGGAGTAGACGGGCCCGGCGTGCGGGGCGAAGGCCAGCTCGGCAGGGGCCCGGCGGCACGCCGCGGCCGTGCGGCACTTGAGCGGGGAGCCGCCTTCCACACCCACCACCAGCACGCAGGGATCCAAGGGTGAGAAGGAGAGCGAGGTGACACCCACTGCTGCCTCGCCCCGGGCCAGCTGGCAGAGAGAGACAAAGCTGCTGTGAGCTGGGGGCAGCCAGGCCGGCTGCAGCCGAGGATTTTGGAGTGGGAACAGAGCTGGGGATCAGGGGCAGTGTGGATGCCCAGAGAGGCTTTTCCTGCCCTGTGGGCTCCAGCTCGTTCCTGTCACAGCTGCTGGCCTCACCTTCCTCAGCTGGGCGCTGCGTGGGAGCTGCGCCGCCTCCAGGGTGAAGCCCCCGGCCGGGGCCAGGCGCCCCTCTTGCTCCTGCCACGCCAGCACCTTCCCGTCCGGCGCGGCGCTCCACAGCCGCGGGCGGCCCTGCTGCCGGCCCTCGGGCACCCAGCTGACCTGTCCCGAACAGCAGGAGCTCGTCACAGGGGCACTCCCACAGCTGCCAGGCCCCTGCCTGCAGCATGCAGCCCCTTGTCCTGCCAGGACCATGCGTGGGCAGCGCCAGGCAGCAGCCAGGGACCCTGGATCCCAACCAGTCCCTGCCAGGAGCCGGCTTGCAGACACAGGTGCCAGGACAGAACATGGCTCGAATGTCTGGGACTGAATCCTGTGCTGCAGGGGCTGGGGTTCCCCTGCCATCACTCCTGAGATGTGGTGGTCACAGCATTCAGCCTCCAACAGCAGCATCTCCCTGACCTTCAGAAGAGAAACTGCTCAGGGTGCCCTGAGCCACAGGGCTCCATAAGGAGAGAAGCCATCAGGAAGCCAGAGCCTGCTGTGCTTGGAGCACAGCAGTCAGCTTCCAGCCAGGGATCAGGGCCACTTTGCCACTTGTTTTGACATAGCCACAAGCCTTGTTAGCTGCACCAGTGAACAGGGCACAGGCCTGCTCTGCCCACCCCACACAGCAAGAACTCGAGTTCAGCAAAAGCCTGCTCAGGAGCCTGACCTGGGGACAAAGCAGCCAGCAAGAGAGGCCACAACTGCTGCCACGTCCCAGCAGCCCACTGTGGATGTTACCTGATAGACAGGCTCAGTGTGAGTGTCATCTGTCATCCCTGTCCTCCAGACCACAGGGTCTTCTGTTCTGCTGGTGTCCCACACCACCAGCTCCCCACTGAAAAGGCCACCTGAAAGGACAAAGACCACGGAAGGGCTCACAGCTGGGCACAAATGCCCAGATGAAGCCATGCTGGAAGCAGGCCTGCCAGCTGCCAAGGACTGGTGCACAGGAGCACAGTGCTCCTGCTGTACCCATGGACACCCAGAGCTGAGCTGCCTTCTCCACCTCCCCGAGCAGGGGATGCACATACAGATGGCACTGGAAAAGCAGCAAGCATGCAGCTGCTGCTGCTGAGCTGCCTTCCTCAGCCTGAGGAGCTGCACACACTGTAACTGCTGTGAGCAATCTCAGGCAGAGCTGAGAGACAAAAGCTGATCCCAGCTGGCAGAACTAAGAGCAGGCGCTGAGGTGAGAGCAATCTACCAGCAAGCAGCGATGGCTGGGAGGGGTGGAAAGCCAGGGACATGACGGAGCTGGGAACATCCACCACGAGGTCTGGGCGCTGTGGGTTCAATCCTCTCCTCTCCAGATTCCAGGTGCAAACATAGGACTTTGCTGTGCTCCAATCCCCATCTTCCAAGCTGGAGGAGAGAAAGCCACAGCTTGCCCTGTTTGTCCTGCAGCCAGTCCCAGTCCAGCAGAGCTCTGGGGTTCCCCATGGGCCATCAAACCTGCTGCTTTGTGGCTGAAGGGAAAAGCGAGGTGAGGAAACTCCTCTGCAGGTCAGTGCATGTGCAGGATGCCTCAGTGCCTAGCAGGACACACTGCAGCCACTGAGCCTCAGACAACTGACTCAATGCCCCAAGGGCAGCCACAGAGAACCACATTCCAATCTGGAGTGCAGGGCAGCAAGGCACAGGCCAGTCTGCCCTGCCCCGTGCGGCCACGGACACCCTTCGTGCCGGAGCTTTTCGCACCAGCAGCAGGAAGGGACTGAAGGCAGCAGCAGGGCCAGAAAGGAGAGGCTGCTGCAGACACTTCTTAGATTTGATGTTTTGCCCTGGTTTCAGAAATCTTTAGCTTTGCCAGCAGGTGCCCAAGGCAGCAGGCACCTGCATGAGTGGGGGCCAGCTTCAACCAGGGTGCAGAGAGCCACACTGACCACCATGGCCTCTAGTGCCAATGAGCACACACTGCCAGCCCTCACCCCTCTGCACTTGCACCTGAAGGGCAGCTGCTCTTCACAGTTCCTTTCCAAACAGAATCTATCCAGAAACAAATCAGTGCAAGTGCAGCTGTCCCCTTCTGGGGCAGGGAAGAAGAAGCAAAAGCTGTGACTTAAAACTGCCCTGAACTATTTCCCTTGCAGAAGGGGTGGGTGTCTAGGTCACTACTGCAGAGACAGCAAACGTGCACAGAACTGAGGCAGGCTGAGCCCTCAGGTGACCCTCAGCTGTGCTCAGCCCCTGCAGACACTCACTGGCCATAGGAGCAGGCAACAACAGCTCCTGTTGCGTTCCACGAGACGCTGGTGACCTGCAGCTTCTGCTGCTGGGCCTCTGGGTACGAGAGCCTGTGCAGGCACAGCACCTGCAAGAGAGAGCTCCAGGACAATCATCTCCTAACACAGGCAAGTGAGATCTCCACGCCCCTGCACATGCCCTCAGGGTCCCACCACTGGCTTCCCTCTGCCCAAGCAGCAGAGACACCTGTGAAAATGTTGGATTCCTACTGGGAAAGCCCCCCCCAGCACAAGTCCCTGCCCAACTGCCACGCACAGTCAGCTGCCCCCAGCCTGCACCCCTCAGGGCTGCACAGCTCTGCAACTCCCAGGGCAGTCTGGGACTCTGCCCGGGGCGAGGCAGAGCCCTGCCTGCAGATGCTCCTAGGTACCTGCCAGGGTGCCATGCTCTAACCAGGCTGCTCAAAGCTGCAGGTAAGACTACACCAATTGTAGGCTTCCTTCTCACAGAGCTGCTGCAACACAGTCACTAGCAGGAAGAACTGAGCAAGGGAGAGAGCTGGAGGAAAGAACAACTCCTAACCTCCAACTATTGCACTCTGTCAAGGACACCCACAGCAGAAGGAGACAGACCTGGCCTGAGAGCCACCACAGCCAGCTCTGCTTGGGCAGGAGCAACAATCTGAACTCTATCAGCTTACTGTTTTGTTCTGCTCTCTCCAGTTCACTCCAAAGCCATCAAAGGCATGGCTTTTCCAGTTCTTATTTAGCTCTTTGATAACAGCACTCTCCACTCTCTGGAGGAAGGAGAGGAGGCCAGTGTCATCCACCTGGACTTCTTGCTGGAAGCCCTGGGCAGCATCCCTCTGCTGATCTGTCTGCGCAGCAGCATCTTGGCTGGTATGGGACTGCACTGCAGCTTCTGCTGTGGAGATTTTCCCAGTCTGGCAGCTTTTCTAGTGAAAGAAGACAGACATTCTGTAATCCAAACAGACACCAAAAGTGCTGTACAAAATATCCAAAGCACCTTCCCCTTCTGGCCTTTCACAGAGACATTCAAGCACGTTTGCACAGTTCTGGTTCATGGGTAAAAGCAAGATGCCTCCACTGATGTATTTGTGAAAGCCACACGATATGATCCGAGCCAGAGGTGCCCAAATGCAGGCTCAGGCTCCACAGCGCGGAATGTGGACCAAGGGCAAGCCAAGAGGCAGGGAGCCCCCAGAGGAGCAGCCAACACAGACACACCGGCAGGCGCTGCGCCATCAGCGCTCAAACTACCCTCTTGTGGCAGCCGCACGTGTTTGTCAGCTTGTATAAAGGGCCGAAATTAGCAACAGGCTGCAAAGGGCTGCAAACCGGCAGAGGCAGCAGGCCTACACCGGCGCCGCGGGCCCACCCGCACCGGCAGCCAGCCGGCATGCAAACTTCCCGCGGGGAAGGGCTCCATTGAGGGCCGAGATGGAGCAGCGAGGCCTGCGAAGGGCACGGAAGGAACAAGTCGAGGCTCGGCGGCTCTTTTAACAGGACCGGAGGGAAGGCGCAGTTCGCCGCTGCTCCGACGGCCGGGCCAGCCCCTCGCGGCGGTGTAACAGCGCCGAGCGGGGCCGAGCCCCCGAGGGCGGCCTGAGGTTTCTTACCGCCTCACAGCAAGTGCTCCGTGCGCTTCTCCACAACGACTCCACGTTGGCGCCCGGCGCCGTCCCGTCTGCGAACATGGCAGCGAGCAAGGCCGCGCCAGCCGAGCTCCCGCCGCCGGCTCCGCGGGGCCCCGTGAGAGCCGGTGAGGCGCTGCGAGATGACGTCACTCCGAGCGACGGGGCCGCCGGGCGGGCACCATGTTGGGGAAGGGCACGGAGCGTCCGTGCTGGGCGCGAATTGCTCCGTGTGGGAGAGGGGCACCGGCCGGCACCCGTGTGAATGCTGCTGTTCTTGTGGGGCCTCCTCCTTCCCTTTCGGTCTCCCCACCGCCCCGCCGGGAGCACGAGTGGCAGCGCAGGCGGGAAGGCGCTGGTGCTGCCAGGAGCCAAGATGGCGCCGGGACGCGTTGGGTGGGGGCCACAAAGGCGCGCGGGGGGGCTGCGGAGGGCCGGGCTCGGCAGCGCGCGCTGCGGCCCTGCCGGCCGCGGCCGTCGCCGAGAGCCTCCAGCGGCGCTGCTCGGACACAGGCCGGGGCCGCGCTCCGGAGCCGTCCGGAGGCGGTGCGGGATGCACACGTGTGAGCGGCGCCGCTGTCGTTCGCAGACGGGACCGGCGCTTGCCGGAGAATGTGGCAGAGGGGGCGGCTCCCGGCGTGCCTGCGGCGCCCGGTGCCGTGTGCCTGCCTCGGGTCTGCCCTGCCGCCTTTCGGTGGCGCTGTCGCGGCCGTTTGCGTGGGAGTGACTCCCGCCGCTCTCCGAGCTCGCTGCACGCAGCTGGGCAGCTCCCCGGACAGGTCCCCGGGCAGCCGGCACCGCCGGAGCGCTGTCATCTGCCCTGGGTGCGGACACCGCTGGCAGCGGCTGTGCTGCCGTACCGGAGCAGCCGCTGCTGGCACCGCGTCCTTGCGGCTGAGGGCATGGCTGTGCCTAGCGCTTCTCTGATTGTAACTCCACTGGAACAATCCGGTGATGAACACGGAAGCTAAGTTTAGCCCTGGCATAAGCAGGGCCGGGTTTCAGCACATCAACAGCATTTCCCTACATCGAGCCTTGTCTCTTCCCGGCGTGGCAGTATCAGACGTGTGGATGTTGCTAGCTTGCCATAGTCAGACTGCAGTGGAAATGGAGTAAAATCGGTGACTATTGGAAGAGGCTGTTCAGAGCCTGAGGCTAAGCAGGCTCCTGGAAGCAGCTGCTGTTACCGCAGTGCTCACCTCTGCTTTGTCCTCCGTGTTTCAGGCGAGAAAAGTGTTGAAAGTAGGAGCAAGAGAGGACTGAGGTAGAGCAGTGTGGGGAGAAGCACTGAGATAGAGCTGTAAGGGTCAGTGTCAACGCAGTGCCCAGGGCCGAGGACACAGTGTCCATGGAGGCAGCCAGGTGCTCAGTACCTTAGTGAGGGTTCAAGTCCTTGCATGGATTCTGAGTTACCTCAGGCTGCATGAATCCTGCAGCTCTTGCTACTCCAGTGCCATTTGTACAGGGCTCAGGCACTTCCTCTGACCTGCTTCTGTTGCTGTGCCTCAAACACTGTGCCCTTTCTGCTCTGAAAACTCCACTTTCAGGTCAGGCTGCCTCCTTGCTGAGGTTCTGTGACACCCAGAGCCATGACAGCATTCTAGAATCTGAGGAGAGCTGGAGGGTCCTTAGTGCTGTGGGCACGATTCCTTGCACTGCCCTGTTGGCATTCCTTCAGGGATGGCACTCAGACAAAGGGTTGAGCCAAGCGCAGCCCAGGGGAGGAGCTGCTCTGTGGCAGGTGTCAGAGAGCCACCACCATAGGGGCACAGGCACCATGCTGGGGGGTTTGGAGTGGCAAGAGCTAGCACAGGGCCAGGAGCCATGGCATAGAAGAGGGGCATCTGTGAGAGAATCTGCTCAGGGCCTCCTTTCTGCCTCTTGTGGTGCTGCCAGCTCAGTGGCAGCTGGGAGCCTCCCCCTCAGATGGAGATGGTGCTGCCAGGATGGTGACTGGCAGTGCCTCTCCTTCCTGCTGAGTCTGGAGCACTGTGCCTACTGCCTCGGCCTGGCAGTAGGGGCACAGGCTGGGACACCATGCTTGGAGGGCAGCTGCCCTTCTGCAGCTCTGCCAACACGACCGATCTCATTGCACCCCATGGTAACCACGTCTGGCTAGAGGGGGTTGATCTGTGCACCCATTTATCAGCTCCTGGCATATCTGTGGTGTCTCATCCCTGCCTTCCTGTTGTCCTTGTCCCTCTTGTGGGCTGAAACTTGTCCTATTCTTGGTAGCAGTTGTGGAAGCCTGGATAACTAAAGGCATTTTCATTTTGCTCCCTCTAGCCTGACAGACCCTGCTGATGCCACAGCCTGCGCCGAAGGTGCAGTCACTGCAGGGGAGCTGCATCTCGAGGAAGAGCCTCAGGTCTTCAGCATTTGCAGGGCCCAGGGGAACTTGCTGCAGTGCTGGGATGTGACAGGAGGCAATTTATAAGGAATTAACTCTGACAGGCACTTTATAAAGCTGATTTTCAAAGATCTCTGCACTAAAGATGTGTTAATGAGGGTACCGAGGCTTCCTAGTTAATTATATTAGCATCTCTTTGTAACTCTGCGGCGGCAGCGCCTGGCTGACGTTTCAATAGCAGTCTGGGAGTGCTCTTTGTGCTGATTATCCAGGAGTACAGCGATACCTTAGCTCCCAGAGGGCAACCTTGCATCTGAGTATCTCTATGGATTGCAAGACCCCTTGGATCTCAGGAAGAAAAAGGCCCTGAAGGAGACCCTGCAGGAAACTGAATGGATGTCAGTGAAATTTCTCTAGTTCAGATATGGACTCTCCTCCCCTTTCATTTCTCCCTTCCCTCCCCCGCTCCCTTCCCACCGTGCTGGTCCTCTCACAAGGCTTAGGAACAGCAACAGCCGGCACTCCCTGACTGTCCACTGCAGAGCTCTAGAGGGAGAGCTGTCCCGAGCAGAGAGCCCTACAAGCAGGGAACGTTCTCACTTCTTGGCTTTGCCCTGCGCCAGCCCCGGCGCTGCCCGAGCCCCGGGAGCATGAGCGAGGTCACAGCTCTCCATGTGGGCTCTGCTCTGCCCCTTGCAAGGGCAGCTGGAATGTCGCAGTTCCTCCGCTGCAAACACACAGGGTTAAAGGTTCCTTCCTTCGTGTGTTTTCTGGGAGATGCTGGTTTGGAATCCGAGCGGGGAAGGCTGACTTTCTGTCAGTGATCTCTGTGCCACCCGAGGTGGCAGAGCTGCTGCTTTCTTCCCTGGTATCTTCCACTCGCTTGTGTTCATTTAAACAAAGCTTAGCAGGAACTTGTTGCTGTTTTTTCACACGTTGCAATTGCAGCCCTGCCATGGCTGGCCTGAGTTCAAGGCAGTTTAACACCTAAGTAAGCAAGACTTAGGGAACCCAATCCTTCCTCTTTCTTTGCTCATTGCTGCTTTCCTGGGACCCTCTCTCTTCTAGCACTGTTCATGCATCAGCACCAGGGAACCAGATCAGAGTACCTGAGGTAAAAATAAATGAGCTTTATGGGGACCATTTCCAGTTTAAATTGGTTTTGTGACTCGGTTTAACGTGGGACTACACCAAAAACCCTGCACTGGCACAATGCAGGGACAGCATGGAGGGGAAGAGGGGAGGCTGTGTGGTGGGGAATGCACGAGTGGGAGCTCCACCCAAATAGACTTGTCAAACTATGTCCTGGAAGGCTTCACATCCTGCCAAGCCAGAGCCACCTCTGCCCTGTGTGCAGGCAGCACCTTGTGCACAGGGCTCACAGGCACACAGCTCTGGGTTCTCACAGCTGTTGCAGTACCAAACCAAAGGAGTGTTCCTCCAGACTGACACAATTAGCCAAACTCCACTTGCAGATCTTCACTGCTGGCAACTCCTGCAGCATTTTGTGCAGCTGAAGTTGGAGACTCCTGAGCTGTGGGGAGGGTACCCCTGGCACTCACCTCACCAGCAGCACAGAATCACTTTGCTCCCCCAGCTGTTGCTGTTTCCCTAGATTATTTTTAATGAGCTTTGGCACTCTCAGGTGGCAGCAATCATGTGTGCAGTGTATTGTGATAGCAACACCTGGATGTGTCAGATCCCTACAGATTTCCCTCTTTTTTGTTTCACCTTTTCTGTCGTTAAACTCCTACACAAGACTCCAGAGACACTGCAACTGTTTGATGCCAACTGCTGTGCTGGCTGCACACTGAGCAGTGGGCAGGAGACTAACTGGGGAGATAGAGGTGACTGCCTCTGAGAGCCCAAATGCCAAGAGTGCTCTGGTAACAGGGGAGCTCTGTAGTGGTTCCCACAAATCCAGCTGCCCCTTGGCACTGAGGCCATGGTGGAACACAGAGTGCAGTGCCAGTCACTGCTGCTGTCCCGAGGGAGCAAATCTGGAAGCTGTGTTTAGGATTGAGCAAGAATGTCCCTGCTGTAGGACTGAGGAGATGAGAAATAGGAGGTTCAGGGATTGGCCAGAATTACAATCCTGGAAAGCAAATGTTTATCAATTGCCTTTGTAGAAATGCTGGCTTAATTCCCAAGAGGGAAATGTCCAAGAGGGAGAGGCTCCTCTGAAAGGTCCTTGCAGGAGAACCCACAAGCACCGCATCTGCTTTCCCCCAGTCTTCCAGGGTGCTCTGCTCCTGCTGCTTAGTGATCCCAGAATCAGCACTTGTTGCAATTTCTAGCACTGTAACCTCCATGAAGCCTTACCCATATCTCTTGTGTCTCATTAGGTGTCCTCTGCCCTAGCTGTGAGGGGACGATGGCCTCTCTTGCACACCTTGGAAGAGAAACAGGAGTGGAACGTTCCTGAGCAGCCTCAGGCCTGCACAGCTCATGTCTCCTGCCCAGGACTCTTCCAGGCTTCACTGACTTGCAATTTAAGTTTTTCAAGAATATTTTGATTGCCTCTACTCTGGGCACAAGTGTTAGAGGAGCATGCAGCTCTTCACAGATTCCAGGGAAGGGTTCTGGTGAGTTACAAAAGCTGCTACAGCAAAAAGTAAAGATCAGCTTTAGGAGCTGCATCTGATGGAACCCTGGCTGAAAACACCCAGCTGGAATCACTGGATTGATTCAGCTGCAGAGTTAGTTGTTCCCTGTCATGTGCTCCCGAGCCTCCATCCTCTTCAAGGGCAGCTACCAGCCCAGCACTTTCCTCTGAGGGTTTGAACGACACCGTGAGGGCTCGAGGAGGACTCTCCTGTCGGGATGGAACCGCTGGGCTCCAAGGTGAGTGCCCGTCTGGGGAGGTCTGTGACCAGTGGGGGTGGATAAACAGTTGGAGGGGAGGTGTGTGCCTGTTTAATGTTTGTGCCAAGCTGCCTCTCTAGGGTCACAGAGCCTCGGCAGCTCCTGGGGGCTGTCAAACTGATTACACACAGCACAGCAGCCGCTGTGTCTGCCTGCTGCTTGTAGCAAGCACTGATACGCTGCTCAGAGCCTCCTATCGACTGCAGGCTTCTGGCTGCTTGCAGCCCTCAGCTCACTGCTGTACGGAGCCATTTGGTCTCTTCTCCCAGGCAACCAGCACCAGAACAAGAGGACACAGTCTCAAGCTGTGCCAGGGGAAGTTTAGGCTCGAGGTGAGGAGAAAGTTCTTCACAAAGAGAGTTGTTGGGATGTGCTGCCCAGGGAGGCGGTGGAGTCACCATCCCTGGAGGTGTTAAAAAAGGGATTGGATGTGGCACTTGAAGCCATGGTTTGGTAGTCAGGAGGTCTTGGGTGACAGGTTGGACTTGATGATCTTTGAGGTCTTTTCCAACCTTATTGATTCCATGATTCTATGAAAGCTCTCATGGACCATGAAATTCTGCCTCACACTCCAAGGAGGAATCTTCACTCCTAAAGCAGGGGCAGGGCCTGCAGGGTCTTTGTGGAAGGCAAGGCTCTGGCACAGACCTGCAACTGTTATGCACTCAGCTGCATGTCAGCAGTGGTAAAACTGCCCCTGGGTTAGGTCTCTCTGCAGCAGCTTCTGTGAAGGCTGTGAGATTCTTTGGGACAAGAGGCTCTACAAGTCTACGTTGCTGTGAATTCTCTTGACTTGCATGGTTCATGTGTGCCCACCTGGCACTGCAGCAGACACTGCCCTTTGTCATTCCTCACTGTGCTGGAGAGGGCCAGGCACAGCTTCTGCTCTCACTTGCCCAGTCTGGGGTTCATGCTCAACATTTACAGCTGGCCTGAGACTCCAGAAACTAGGCATGGCTACCAGTGGTGTCTCTTGTCCTGAGACACTGGAAGATCTGAACTTTCACATTCAGGAGCAACTCAGAAGCTCTCTTTGTTCAACTGCTGAGAAACATCTGCAGCTCCTGCTGCACCCTGTGCAAACTCTCAGACCAGTGATGACCATGAGCTGCTGCCAATCCCCCACAGATCCCAAAGGTACAGAAAGGAGAACCAACACCACCTGCTTCATTTGTCTGACAAAGTGGCTGCCACCCATCAGGCAGCGTCAGAGAACCCCTGAGCCCGACAGATGCCACAGCCAGCAGCATCCTGCCACTTGAGTGTGCATCCTGAAGTTCAGGCAGAAGCAGGAACACAGAGGGAAAAGAGCTGCCTGTGACATGGGCAGCACAGCTGCTGGGACTGCAGCTACAGTTCAGAGACTGTGCTGTTGTGGTTGCTGTAACCAGAGCTGAGAGGAGTCTTGCAGGAAGGTGAGGGGGGAGGAGGACACCACTCTCCAAGTGCATTCACCCCCTCCTGCATCCTAGGATTGGAACAGTGCATTTTTGCTTCTCAACAGTTACTCAAGGACTGAAAGTGCCCTAGAGGTTAGTTTCAGATAAGGACAAACATTAGAAAACAGTGAAAGGAAGTAACTGAATATTTATCAATGACACCTTTAGGCTCTGGGGCTGGTTTTTCTGTTTGGTTATGGTCTCAGAGATACTAAAGACAGCCACACACATAAGGATCAGATGGTGTTTCTGAAAAGCTCGTGTAGCAGCAGGCAGCTCACTGGAACCAGGCTTTATACCACCTGGATACTACTTTTCTTCCTGTGTAATGAACCCACCTGGGCTCTGGGGCACCTACGCAGAGGAGCAGCTTCAGGCTGAGCTGAAGGTTGTGCTGCTGCTTCACAAATATTTGAGCTGTGTTCCTCCTGAGCATACTGCTCACAGAGCAGCCAGAGCACACAGCAACCCAGTTCAGCTGCAGCCACCTCCTGCCTTCCTCCCATCCTTCTGATGGTCTGAGAGCAACTCTAACTCAGCAGTTTGGGTTTACTCCTTTATTTCTCTGAGACTGCAGAGAGGGCATCGCTCTGTGAGCTGCCATCAGGTTCTCTGAGCCTGTGAGCAGCTGTTTGGAGACCACTCATCCAGTGTACCCAGGTATTTTGTGCTTCAAATGTGATTATACTTTGTTCCTTTTAATAGTAATATATCCTGAATATCCATGCCTTTCTTGATGGTAGCTAGCTGCAGGGTTGAATAAAGAGATCATGGGAATGTTTTTAAGAGCACCACAGTTAGTCATTACTTGACTCCAGATACCTCAGGGGATCGCCTTAACCACGTCCCGCAGGAAGACCCAGCAATTCACAGAGCACACTTGGGAGATGCTGCTTGGAGTTTACCTTGTCTGAACGTGAAGATATCCACAGCAGCTGACACCCAAATGAACTGACCCTGGGAGACACAGCGGACGAGAGCAGCTCCCTCCCGGCGGTGGGCTTCGGGAAGGCCTGCAGATATCCCTCTGGGGGAGGATTTGGTGATCCTGCGTTTCTGAAGCCGTGATGCTTTGGTTGCCTTTCGTGGCCAGCAGCTGAGAGCACTCAGGACTCTCAGAGTGCTCAGGACTGTGGCTGGAAGCAGGGGACCGAGGGGCGGCAGCTCTTCTCCCTTGCTGCTTGCATGGGGAAGCACAATACAAATCGTGGGCTTGTGACAGCCATTGTGGGTGGCAATGGAAGTAAAGACAAAGCTGGTGGGAAGTGACAGCTGGAAATACAAAAGAAAAAGCAATCGGGATTTGGAAGCAACAGGTGGGAGCAGGTGCTGGAAAATGCTCTGAGGCAGGAACAAAGCCAGGCCTTGTGAGCGAGTCCAGTGGAAAGGCAACTTGCAGAGACAGACAACGAAGCGCCCAGGGAGGTGATAAGGACAGAGTGAGATCAGCCACCAAAGGCAGGTCCCTGCCTCACGCAGGCTGCGCTCGCTGCTGCACAGCAGGGCTCAGCTGTCGGGAACAGGCTGCCTGCTTGACAGGGAAGCGCCTGGGCCGCTGCTTTAGGAGGAGCAGAGAGCAGGCTGCGGCCGTGACGCTGCACCGAGCTGTGCCCTGACAGGTGGAGAGGGACAGAAGAGTTATTTAAAGTCATCCTCGCCGGCTGCAGTGGCAGGTGGCTGGCAGGGCCTGGGCGCCATGACCTCCGCGGCAGCCGTGTGCGCTGGATGTGACTGACAGGGCCACTGTGCCCTCAGCACCCAACGCCTGCAGTGGTTGCTCCGGGCCGAGCTCCGGCCAGAGGCGGCCGCGCAGTCGGACGGAGGCTGCCGTGTCCCCAGCGCACGGATGGGCGGGCACACGACTCCCCTCCAGGCACCGGGTGCTGGGGCTGGTCCTGAGGGGGCAGGCCGCGGGGCTGGGGTCGGCACCGTTTGCGCTGAGCCGGGTCCCAATCCCGCCCTCGACCGCAGCCAGCGGGGCCTGCCCTGAGGCAGCTCCGTGGCGGGGCCGGGAGGGGTCGCGCGCGCCTCGAGGGCAGCGCGCGCGGGGAGACGCGCGCCACTCCTCCGCACGCACACCTGCGCGCGCCGCCGCCCTTCCCCAGACTCGCGCGCTGTCCTCTGTCTCCCCGCGGCCAGCCCCGCCCCCTCCCGCGAGGCCGCTAGGCGCGACCAATGGGCTCTCAGCGTGGGGCGGCCGGCGGGGGCGGGGCCGCGGGGCCTCCTCTCTGCGCCTGCGTGCGAGCCGCCCGCGGAGAGGGGGCGGGGCCGGCGCCGGCGCACAGCGTGCGCTCGCCCTCTCTCGTGGGGGGGCGCGGAGCGCGCCTGCGCCGCCCGCCGCCCGCCGCCCAGCGCCCGCGGGGGGGAGCCCCCGGCGCCTGCGCGCTGCCGCCGCCGTCCCCCCCGTGCCCCCGAGCGGGGCCTCTGCGCCTGCGCGCCGCGCTGCCCGCCCCTCGCCAGCAGCAGCAGCAGGAGGAGGCGGCGGCGGTGGTGATTCTGGCTGTGGAGAGCGTGAGGCAGTGCGAGCGCCGCTGCCGCCCCCTGTTATCCGGGAGCCGCAGGTCCGGGCGGAGGGAGGCCGGAGCGTGCCGGCGGCGGAGGGTGCCAGAGCGGCGGTGGCAGCAGCGGCAGCAGGAGGAGTCTGTGCCCGGCCCCCCCCCCCCCCTCCCCCTCCGCTCAGTCCCGTTACAGCCCCCCTCCCTCCGCGCTCCGCTCCGCAGCCACCAACATGTCGGCGCCGGCGGCCAAAGTCAGTAAGAAGGAGCTGAACTCCAACCACGATGGGGCCGACGAGACCTCAGGTGAGGCCGCGCCGGGGGCGGGAAGGGAATGGCGGCAGCCGCCGCGGCCTCCGCCTCGCACCGCGCCGCACCGACCGCCATTTTCCCCAGCCACACGGGCCGCGGCCGGGCCGGAGGCGGGAAGAGCGCGGGGTCGGCCGGGCGGATGTGCAGGCCCCAGCGGCGGCAGGAGGAGGCCATGTTAGCGCCCTTTTGTCTCCGCTCCCCGGCCCGGCCTCCTTCCCCACGGGCGCAGGCGGGGCCGGGCGGGGGGCGCTGCGGCCTTGGCGGAGCAGCGGGACCCCCCCACCCCCCCTCCCGGAGCAGCATCCGCGGAGCCTCATTGTGCTCCGCCGCCGCCGCCATGATGCTTCGCCGCCTCCTGCTCTCGGCGCCGCCGCAGCCGCGTGGTGCTGCCCCGCCGCGCCGGGATGGAGCCGCGCCGGGGCCCGCCCGCCCGCCGACCCACGCGGTGCTCGCGCGCGCGGCACGGCGGTGGAGCGGCCCGCGCCGGCCCCACGTGCGGCCGCAGCCCCGACGCCGTATTTAAAGGTCGCCGCGCCGCGGGTCTCCTCCCGGCCGCCGCCGCGGGCAGAGCGCAGCGCGCTGCCTCCGCCGCCAGACCCGCTCGCACACGTGCTGACCGCGCGCGGCCGCCCCGCCGCCGCGGGGAAGGGACGAGCGGGGAGGGCTGTCCCCGAGCGCGGGCTGCGCCCCGCGGGAGCAGCGAGCGCCCCGCGCCGCCGCTTCCCGCTGCCTTCGTTCAGCCCGGTCGGTGAGCGCTCCCGGGGCACAGCGCGGCCGGGCTCCGCCGGGGTGAAGTTCCGAGTAGAAAATCCCTGCCGAATGGCACCGGGAAGCTTTGTCGGCCCGCACCCGCCCTTGCCACCCTGCCCCGCGGATTCTAGGCGGCGGCGTGGTTTCCATTGAGGCTTCTGCCCTCCTAAAGGATTTTGTGTTCTTTCGGATGCGTTGCTCTCAGCAGACAGGGCTTTTTAATGCTTTTTAATTAAATTCTTCCTAATCTGCCCGGATTGACTTCTTTAAGTTGACTTGAAAAACCGTAGGGGAGGGTCAGCTCTCATTCCCGGGGTAAACTTGCTCTTGGGTGTCCATTCTCCGAATTTCCCAGCACTCAGCCGTGGCACTCAGGGGCAGCTTTAATGTTTGAGGGATTTCACAGGAATATCAGTGTGCTTCAAAAGGAAAGGACTAGGAGTGGGCTCGAGTGAAACCTCCAGGTGATGTCAGACTTGAAGGGATTTTGATGCCTTTTCATTTGTTTTTCAGAAAAAGAGCAACAGGAAGCAATTGAACACATTGATGAAGTACAGAATGAAATAGACAGGTAAACACCAACAGACTTCTGAGCTGTTTCAGCTGAAATCAAAACTGTAACTTCCAAAAACCTAAATATTTACCACTGTAAGCACTTGGGTTTAGTTCTCCCTCACTTTAAACTTTGCCAGGATACATTTGTGTCCTGACTGGGTGGGATGTAAGAGGTGGATAGGAAATTGGAAGAAGTATCTTTGTTTCTTGTTTAACTGCTAACTTGAAGCCTGGTACTTGAATTTAAAGTGAATTGTAGTAATTTTGGTGACAGAGGTTTATTTCTTGCTGTTTTTCTCAGTTAATACCTTTGCAGGTTGCAAAAGTATTTTCATGTCTGTAAGCAGAACCACAGCTTGACTGGAAGGTTACCTTGTATTGCACTTTCAGAGTTGGATATTTATCTGCCTCTGCAGTGCTACACAAAACGTGTCAGTGAAGCTCTGGTCTCTGTGCCAAGGCTCTGTGGGTTCTGTGTGGGCATTTGCCTGAGCCTTATCTCCCTGCAGACTGCCCGACCAAGGCCACAGGCTGCTGAGGCTCTGGCCATGGGAAGCTGCTGCAGTATCAGAGCCCAGCCTTCAGATGTTCCTGTGTGGGGTGCAGGGTGGCTTTGCTGCTGCTCTCTGCCTGCCCAGAAGCTGGGCAGCAGCAGGTGGTGTGGCTTGTGGCTGTCTTTGGCACACAAAACATTGAAGAGGTGAAGTTCTGCTTGCACAGAGCAGGGTCTGTCCCTGGGGCAGGGCTGCAGCACACAGCCTGTGCTTTCTGTGGGGCCAGGGCGTCGCCTCTGGGGTGCGTTTCATGGTGGTTACAAGCCCGGGCCTCGTCCTGCCCGAGGGGCCTCCCTTGCTGGATGTGGCAGACTGGTCCGGTCAGGCCCTCCCAAGGCTCAGCTGACTGCTGCTGAGGAGCCTCGGGAGCGTGGTGCCTGTGCTGTGGCCAAGGTGGCTCTCTGTTGCAGACTGAATGAACAAGCCAGTGAGGAAATCTTGAAAGTAGAACAGAAATACAACAAACTCCGCCAGCCATTCTTCCAGAAGAGGTCAGAGCTGATCGCCAAAATCCCCAACTTCTGGGTAACAACATTTGTCAACCACCCACAAGGTATGTCCCTGACACCCCCCAGCCCTCGCTCCTCCTCTGGGCCTGCAGCTCTGGCTGTGTGCAGGCTCCCCCCGGCCTGCAGCACGTCTGCAGGGGGCTGTTGGCCAGAGGAGCATCTTGTTGGTTGGAATCCCATGGCTGGGCTTCTTCCTGTTTTGGGGGGGGCAGGCTCCCCACTTCTCTTCCTTAATGGGGCTCTTGAAAAGGAAAACCCAAGGATGCTAGTTTGAGGCTTTTAATTGGAGGTGAGCTCCTTTGGGCTCTTGACAACAGACTTGGAGAGGACAGAACAAGTTTGTGGTTGCTTAGGCAGGGCAGACCACAGCTGTTCCAGAGAGAGGGGTTGGTGTGTGCAGGCATCTGCTGCTGCTGCTAACACGGAGCCCCAAGAAGCCAATGTGGTGTCCCCCCCTCAGGAAATGCCAATAGTCTGATGGGCCACAAGCAGCTGGGCAGATGTCTTGCTCTTCAGCTCTTGCTTGCTCTCAGTTGCCTGTATCTCCTCTGCATGAGGCATGTTGGGTGCTTTAATGTGGGGCTCCTGGTTCTGTCCTAGTATCTGCACTGCTGGGAGAAGAGGATGAGGAGGCACTGCATTACCTGACCAGAGTCGAGGTGACAGAATTTGAAGACATCAAATCAGGTTACAGAATAGATTTTGTAAGTGCTCCAAGTCCCTCCTTCACTGGGGGGTTTCCTGCTGGCTCGTGGGTGGTTACTCGTGGGTTGGTTGTAGGTTCATCTCCTCAGGTGTCTGTTTAGTGCCAGGTGTGACCTGGTGTGTGCCTTTGCACTGGGTGGGTTCTAACTCTTTGCTTTCCACTCTGCAGTATTTTGATGAGAATCCATACTTTGAAAACAAAGTTCTCTCCAAAGAGTTTCACCTCAATGAAAGTGGAGACCCATCTTCAAAATCAACTGAGATCAAATGGAAATCTGGGAAGGTGGGTGTGCTCCTGGGGGGTGGCTGCTGCTCTCTACCATTGCTTTGTCTTCCTTTTCCCTTTTTGTTCTGTGCTGAAGCTGCTTTGTCCTCCCTTTTCTCTCTCAGCCTGCTCTGCCCTTCTGTGCACACTGGGCTCGTGTCTGTCTCTGTTCATTGAGCACCACCAATAAAGCAGTGCAGGCACGAGAGCAGGCTGTCTCTGGCAGGCTCTGTTCCAAGGACAGCAGGTCTGGGGGGGGTCTGACAGGGGATGTGATTTAGTTTGGGCTTTTCCCTTTCCTCGGCTTCATTTCCAGCCCCATCACTGGAGAAGCCACAGCAGTGGGGATGCCTTTTCAGCCTGCTCAGACATCCTCTGCTGTTAGCTTCTCTAGAAGCTGGGATCTTTCCTGTGGTCCTGAAGCCTTTCAATGAGTATTTAAGAGAGCTGAGAGCTGCTGTTGAGTAATTTTGTTTTCAGACTTGGCAAACAGGTTGCTGCAAACAGTAAACTTGTGGGGTGAGGTGGAGGGTGCAGGACTCAGCTACCTTCCTGTGACCACTTTTTAGGCTAAGAAGGGCAGAGCTTGGAGGTGTGGATGGGATGGAGTGGTGCTCACATTGTGTGTAGGTGGCAGCTGCTCTCAGAACAGCGTTTAGCCATTATGGCATCCTTAAAGCTCAGTCTGTCATTAAACATTTGTCCTGCTCGTGCTGCCCTGTGGCAGGGGAACAACCCAAACACGAGGCCCCCTGGACTTTCAGTATTGCAGGGGAGCTTTTGCTCTTCCCTGGTGTTCACCGCAGACGCAGGTGGCCGTGGTGGCTTTTCTGTCATTTGCTCCAGATCCTTCTTAAAGGCTTCTCCCTGCAGAAGGGAGTGGCAGGTGACTTCTTGTGGTGGTTCAGAGAAGTAGGTTTCTTTGTGGTGCTTATGAAGCCAGGTGAGCATTACTCAGCCACTTCTTAGGGAACTCCTTCACTTTCTTCTCAGGATCTGACAAAACGTTCAAGTCAGACACAGAACAAAGCCAGCAGGAAGAGGCAGCATGAAGAGCCAGAAAGCTTCTTCACCTGGTTCACTGACCACTCTGATGCAGGGGCTGATGAGCTAGGAGAAGTCATCAAGGATGACATCTGGCCCAACCCACTGCAGTACTACTTGGTGAGTCCAGCCCCGGGCCACTGGGCAGGGGCAGCGCTGGGCAGGGGCAGCGCTGGGCAGGGGCAGCGCTGGGCAGGTGCTGCTGACCCCAGGCAGTTTGGTCACTGTTGGTAACACCACACCTGTGTCCCTAAGGTTCCTGATATGGATGATGAAGAAGGGGAGGGAGAGGAGGATGATGACGATGATGAAGAGGAAGAAGGATTGGAAGATATTGATGAAGAAGGAGATGAAGATGAGGGGGAGGAAGATGAAGATGATGATGAGGGAGAGGAAGGAGAGGTGAGTAATCCTATGCGTCTCATCTGGTGTGTAAGAATCAGATACAAGAAAGGGTCCCCTGGGGGCACTGAGCCCCTGTCACAGAGGTGGAACAGTTCTTTGTATGACTGCTGGCACGGGCTTGGGAGGGGGAAGCAGAGCTGTCAGCACCTGAGGCTGTGTACAGGAGACAGTGGCTAGAAGTAGCTGCACTCAGTTTGCTTTGGAGGAGCTGGGATCTCTCACAGCAGAATGTTCCCTTGTTAGTGGACGTTGCAGTAAGGTTTTACTTGCCAGTAGCTCCTCCTGATGCATCCAGTCCTGCTACCCCACACCTGCTGGCTCATTCCTGCTTGTGGCCAGCACAGCTCAGGCTCTGGGGTTCAGGAGCTGGCCACGTCCTGTGGCAGCAGGCAGGGTTCCAGTGTCTCTGCTTCTCCTGGTGTGTGAATCCCAGCAGCAAAACACAACTTGTACTGAGGCAGGACTGCTGTGGGCACCAGGGTGCTGGGCTCCATTGTGCCACCTAGAACCTGGCATCTGAAGCGTTCTGTTCTTGGGGGTTTAAAAGGAGGGGGAGAAAGATGAGCCCTTCACTGTGTGTTCAGCGTGGACCCATGCTGTCAGTTTTGTTGAGCCATCCAGCTCCCAACTGGTTTCCATGTGGATTTGTGCTCACAGGCAGTGCTGCTCAGCAGGGGCAGAGGGCACGGCACCAGCCGCTGCGGGCGGCGCTGCCAGGCAGGGGAAGGTGCCGGTGCCTGGGCTTGGAGCTCCTGATGGCTGCAGCCCAGTGACTGAGTTTTCATTGTTGCTTCTCTTTCCACAGGAGGATGAAGGAGAGGATGACTGATTGAACACTGATGGATTCCAAACCCCCTTTTTACCTTTTTAATTTTTCTCCAGTCCCTGGGAGCAAGTTGCTGTCTTTTTTTTCTCGTGCTCAGTCGCCTTGTTCTCTTGAGGTCTCTTTTTCTCTCCTCTACACCATGGTTCACAATTTATTTTGGGGGGAATACCTTGAGCAGAATACAGTGGAAGAGAATCTACCAGTTTCTGTTTCAAGTTCATTTTTATCCCTTTCTGTCTCAAAACAAAAAACTGTTTATGGAATCAACACACCATGTTCTGTGGGAAAAAAGAAAACCTTCTGCTCCCTTCACTGCTGGAAGCTGAAGAGTGCTAGGCCCCTGTGTAGTAGTGCATAGAATCTAGCTTTTTTCCTCCTTTCTCTGTATATTGGGCTCAGAGATTACACTGTGTCTCTATGTGAATATGGACAGTTAGCATTTACCAACATGTATCTGTCTACTCTCTCTTGTTTAAAAAAAAAGAAAAAAACTAAAAAAAAAAAAAAACCAACAAAAAAAAAAAACCAGCTGGGGTTCTAGAAGGGCAGGGGGGGGTGTGGATGGCTGGGGGGGGTCCGTGGGCATTTTGACAACATGGCTTCTTCTCCTTTGGCATGTTTGATTGTGATGTTTAACAAACATCCCTGCAGTTTCAGATGACACTTTTAAAATGAAATCTTCTCCTAATGATCAATTTGAGCCCTGCCACTTGATGGAGAATCAGCAGAACCTGTAGGATCTGATTTGGAATTGCCATTCTCTTATTGTAATTTTGTTCTTGGTTTTTTTTTCTTTTGTTTTGTTTTGGTTTTTCCTTTGGTTTCTTTTTTTTGTTTGTTTGTTTGTTTGTTTTTTTCCTTTGGTTGTTTTGTTTTGTTTCACTGGAAAGGAAAGAAAGATGCTGAGTTTTAAACGTTAAAGTGTACAAGTTGCTTTGTTACAATAAAACTAAATGTGTACACGAAGGGGCTGCTTGGTCTTCACTGAACTAAGCTCTTGTGTCCTGGTTTGAACTTGCTGCTGCTGCCCTGTGGCTCTGGGGGTGTTGGGCAGCTGTGGGGCAGTGCAGTCCTGCCAGCAGCCTCTGCCAGTTCTGTAGCTCCCAGCAGTGCAGTGCTGGTGAAATGTTTCCTTTGGGAGCTAACTCCTGCACGTGTTCCCTTCAGCTGCCCAGCTCCGTGGGGCAGGGCTGCAGGTTTGTCTGCCTGGTGAGAGGTTTGCTTTCACATTCTGCAAGGAGAAAATCACTTTGATTCCTGGAGAGCTGCTGCAGAGGTTTCCAGTGCAGTGTCTCCAGTAAATCAGTCTGCATGAGAAGCTCTCAAAGCTCAGGACAGAAAGAGCAAGGAGTCTGTCTTGTCATGAGCTTTGGGTGTCTGTGCATCTTTGCAGTTGTAAAGGAATCTCAAGGCAATCGTGGGGCTGTCTGAAAGGGCCAGATCCTCAGCCCAGATGGTGTATGGAGTTGCTCCCTCCCTGCTGTCCTTGCTGGCAGCAGCCTTTGTGTGCTGTAGGTAGCTGCAGTCCTCTGGTTCAGCAGACTGAGTAGCTTGCAGCAGTTCCATGTTCAGGATCTTGGTTGTGTTCACAGTGCAGTGCAAGTTCTAAGGTGCTTTGGCGGTCCAGAGTTCAGGCAGCTGCCTCCCTGGGATGCTAGGCAGGACAGGCACTTGGGGAGATTTGCTGCCACCTCCTCTGATTCCTGTGCCTCACTGAATTGGCTCCAGTGTCCCATTCAGCTGGTTTTGATGCTCAGGAATTCCCTGAGCACAGCAAGATCCAGCTCTGAGACATGGCCAAATAACTGTGGGGAAACATCCTGTAAGTGTCTGGTCCAGCTTGGACTCAACCCAGGTACCAAAGGCAATCCATGTCCAGCCTGCACCTGAGCAATGGGGAAAGAAGGCAGCCCTGCACCTCCCGCAGCTCTGAGCTGCTGCCCTCAGCTCTGAGCTGCTGCCCTCAGCCTGCTGGCAGAGCAAAGGGGACAGCCTCTTGCCTTCAGGGCTGGGCTGCACCTTCCAGATCCTTCCATTTGATTTTTCTGTTGTGAGATTGAAACCTGCTCCCTGTTGTGGCAGAGGGTCAATGATGATTACTGAATTTTCAGGTGGTCTTGATGGTAACTCTTCCAGGAAAGTATTTTCCCTGCTCTTTAATGCTGTAGGGGAAATCCTTTGCCATTGACTCTCTGTGGTCACTAGCGGCAAGCCTGGAAAACGTGTCTTGAAAGTGATCAGCTCTTGGGGGGCTGTAAGGGCAGGTGCCATGAAGAAGTGAGAAGTCTGGGTAGTGAAATGCTGCTCCTGAGGCTATTCTGCAGGTTCCTCAGGATTTCACAGGCTGCCCAAACACTTTTCCTGCTGTATTGGTCATACTGAATTTCCTGGGGAACTTCAGAGTTTATTCCTGACAACAGCCTAAGAGTAAATCCTGTGCTGAAGGAATCAGCTGCATTTGTGAATCCAACCTGCATGGAGCCCTGGAGATGGGTGGGGGTCAGCACATTGCAGTGCTGCAGAAGGCCATGGTGTCCTCCCAGTGCTGTGTCCAGCTTGGCTGAAGCCCCTGTGGGTGCCTATTTCAGTTTAGTTTGGCTATGCACACACAGAGCAGGTAAAGGTCAGTGCCCACCTGGGATAAGAAAGGGAGATTCATTCTTGCTGATACCTGTGTCTCTTTAATCCCCCACTGCTGCTGGAGCTCCTCACAACTTAATCCTGCGAGTGGAACTTGCCCTGGGGGAAGCTGAGGCCAGGCTGTCAGCCTGAAGTTCCAGGGTTAGAACAGGGAGCTGGTGGCAGTTGCTGGGGCTGTGTGACTCGAGTGACTCCAAGGTTGTTGTTTGACCTTTAGTCAGGGTCAAATCTTTGGTCTAATTTCTAGCACCAAAGGGAAGAAAACACACACCTGTGTGTCTGTGAGGGGATTTGGTTATCTGTGTGCTCGTTCCTGCTTGTCCCTGTAAAGCACCATCCTCTGACCCTCAGTCATTTCTGCCACCTCCTGCACTCTGGCAGCCTCTCGGTGCCTCTCTGATCTGGGGCACAGCCACAGTGCTCTGTCCATTGGGTGCTGCTCCTCAGGGTTGAAGCCATGAGGGTTTGTTGTGGGTCTGTTGTGTTGGGATTTGGTTTGTATTGGGGGAGGGGGGGTTATTGGGTGGGGGGGGGGGTGGTGGGGGGTGGTGTTTGTTGGTTGGTTTTCCTTTTTTGTTGCTTTTTTAAGAGACTGAAATCAAGGCAATAATTTCTCTGCTGTATGTCCAAGAACTCCTTCTGTTTGAAGGCAGTGAAAGTGCATTCAGCTCTTACTTGACATAACCATTTCTAAGATCCAGTCCTGGGCTGGGCATGGTCTGTGGGATGCTGGCTTGTCCTTGATGGGCATTAGGTGCCCAGTGCAGTAGGAGTGGCAGCAGGTGCCGGTGGCCCTGCGACGAGACGCTCGCTTCCTCCGGGATCGGATTTGTTCTGTCTCTTGCCCTCCCTCTCCTGGATAAACCACGGAAACTTCTAATACTTCTCTCTTGATCTCCAGCTCCCCGAGTCCTGCTGGAAGGATCCTATCAGCTCCGGCTCCCGGTGCCTGCTGGCACCCTGGGCAGAGCAGCTGGGGCTGCGTTCCCTCCGAGGCTCCTGCCTGCTGACCGGGACCCCCTGGTCGTTAAGCGGAGAGCTAGCGGCCGGCTGGGGTGTCCGGAGCAGCCTCCCCCTCACCTCTCGCTTCAGGCGCAGCGGCGAGAGCCTTTCCTGCAGCCCCAACGAGCCCACAAGACGGGGCCGGGAACGTCTCTCCTCGGGTTAAGGGGGACAGGGCTGCCGGGCACGGCTTCGTCCCCGGCACCGGCCCGGGGGCCGCCCCGCCGCCCCTGCCCGGCAGTGGCGCTGCCCCGGCGGGAGCCGCCCCTGGAGGGCTGGCCCCGGGCTGCCGTCGGTACCGGCGGGATGCTGGAGAGCGGGGCGGGTGGGTCGTGCTGCCAGCCGGGACCCCCCGCACGGACCCCCCCTCTGCCCGCAGGCGCTGCAGCGACAGCTGCTAAGGGCCCTACTGCTAAGGACAGCTCTGCCCGAGGCGGTGCCGGAGGGGCACAAAGCCCCACGACACCTCCCTCCACCCGGGATCCCCGGTGGTCCGAGGGTCAGCAGTGCCCCCTGCCTAGTCCCATCTCCCTAGGCTGGGGAGCTTGGTCAGCTGTCTGAGTCCCCTGCCTCTGGTCCCCCAGCCCTCCTACTGCCTCACCTGGGAGGGAACAAGACTGAAGGAAAGGGGGGAGCCCCCCCGTGTGAGCCCCGAACTCTGGCCAACACCGAGGGCTCCCTCCAGCTGACCAAGCCGAACACAGCCGAGTCCTGCTTGCTGGGAGAAGTTTGTCCCTGAAGGCTGGTAGCATCCCTGCTCCCCTGAGACTCACACAGCACCTGCGAGTGTGACTTTCCCCTCTCCGGGTTTCCCAACAAATGAAGAGTCTAAAGAATTCCTGCAAGACGCAGGAGAGCCTGGCCCCTGTCGCACCCCGCAGCGGCTCCAGGAGGGGTTCTGCTGATCCAACCCTCTGTAACAACAGCAGCATGTGCAAGGGTTTGGTAGAAGTTTAAGGGTTTATTAATTCAACTCAGCGAAGCTGGATTTACATCTCACGTTTTCTGCTGATCTCTTTACTAATTATGCAGTTGCAGACAGCTCATAAAATGCTCGCACTTACCCCGTTCTAATTAAACAAAAGGGAACCCTTTCTGTTCATTAGTGTGGTTATAGATTTGTTTGTAGTGATGACTTCTGCCTCAAAGCTGTGCGCGGCTCCAGGGATGGGAAACTGCTGTTCAGTGCTGCCGAGGAGGGACCCCAGAAGCGGTGGTCCTCTCCCCCGGGAAGCAGGAAGCCTCCCTCGTGATCCCTGGCCTGTGTCACGCTGCCATCGGTGCTGCCTGGCACGATGGCAGTGCAGCAGCAGCTGGGGCTCGCTGCTGGTGGCTGGGCATTGCTGCCAGCCTTGCCAGCACACTCGCGTTAGTTTCTTAAATACTCAGCTGGCCCCCAGATCCCTCATGCAGAGAGGCAGCTCTGCAGCGAACCGAGTCCAAGAGCAGCGCTGGAGCCGGCTCCGCCCCTTCCAGGGAAGCTCCCGAAAGGAGAGTTGATCTTCGCTGGTTCCCCAGCAAACGAACGCCCGGTACGAGTCGGTATGGAGCCTACAACTGGAACCCCCCGATAGGCTCCGCTTAGCAAACGGGGCCAACCGCGGGGCTCCCTCCCAGCTCTCAAGGGTGTCGGACCCGAGCGGGGCCCCACTTCGGGAGCCCTGTCCCTGTGCGCGTCCCCACGCAGTCCCCCTGCCGCGCCCCCGCAACCGCTGTGCCTCCCAAGGGCCCCTCCGGGCGCTCCGTCCCCAGCAGCCCGAGGCGGGGGCGATGTCCGCGCTGGGAGCGGGAGGTACCTCGGTCTCCGCGTCCGGCCTGTCGGCTCTCCGCTTCCCGCCGCCATCCCTGCGCGCCGCGGGACCCGCCGCCTGCTCCCGGCTGCGCACTTCCCCTCGGGGCGGGCGAACGCGGCGAGACAAGCCCCGGCCCGGGGCGGGGGCCGCGGCTGGCCGCGGCTGGCCGCGGACCCCGCTGGGCAGGGCCGGGCAGGGCCGGGCGGTGCGCGGGGAAGGGGCGGGGAGGCTCCGCGCTCCCCCGGGGCCGCCCGTCGGCAGCTCTCCCGGGCCCGCACCCCGCGAGAGGGCGCTGGCGGCGGCTCACCGCTTCCCGGGAGCCTCAAGTTTGAAAAGTGCCAGCAGCCGTCGGGGCCGGGCGGAGAAATGGCGGCGGGGACCCCGCAGGTGAGCGCCGTGCCAAGGGCTCGGGGGGGCACAGCAAAGGCGGGCGGAGCCCCCTACCCTGGGCGGACCTCCCCCGTCCTCCTGGGGTCCCCGAAGGGTGCACGGGTTTCCTCTATCGTTCTGCCTCAACTCTCCCCTCCGCCGGCAGCCCCCGACCCTGGGGAGGGGGCGACGGTGTGGGCAGGGTTGATTCTCGCCGGCCCCTCCGCCTTTGGCCGCTCCCCGGGGGCTGGGAGCGGCTGTGCGGAGCAGGTGGGGGCCCTACAGCGGTCCCTCCTCGCCTCCGGAAAGTGGGGTTCGGGCAGAGCCGATGCCCGCTGAGGAAATTCCCTCTCGGCACAGAGGGGCTGCAGACTCCGGGGGAGGGCAGCAGGGCTCCGCGCCGGGAACGCGGCCGCTCCTGGAAGGAGCTCCCGGAGCCGGGAGATGCCCTGCCCGGGGCATCCCAAACCTCATGCGGGAAAGCAGGGATGGAGGGAGCGGCACAAAGAGCCCTGGCTGCCGCGGGCCGGGCTGGCCCCATCGCGGTGCCTCCTGGGCGCTGCTCTCCGCCCTCCGCAGCCCGCGCATCTCCGGCTCGGGAAGGGGTTGCCTTGCAGGCAGGGCTGCAAGCGCCTTTGCTCCAACCCTGGCCGTGGCTTTTCCTCGTGGATAGTGAATGCGGTCGGTGAGAGTCCGTCCGACACAGGCTTCGTCCCTGCAGCACAAGCCAGCTGTGCCCTGCAGTGTCCCAGTGAACGCGGGTGGGCTGCGGGGGTCTCCCTGCAGCCCTCAACCAGCTCCCATGCCCTGGCTCTGGGCAGGTGAAACTCGTTGCCAGGCATAGCAAGGGGTCTCCCTGGGCTGCCATCCAAAGGACCAAGCACAACTCTGGTGCTGCTGAAGCTTTTGCTTCAGTTAAGAAGCAGTCCTGACACTGCGGTATGGCAGGAGTCCAGCCCAGGATGGGCTTGGGCAGCCCCACTACAAGGGGCAAAAGTGAGGTCTTTGAAGCTGACTTGGGTGTTTCACTGCAAGGCTGTCTCAGGGTCGCACTGGAGACGTGCCCTGAAGGACTGACCTGCCCTGGGAGCACAGCAGCTGCGGCAGGGCCTGGGGCAGTGTCCTGGCACCGCACGGAAGTGCCTGGGTCGGAATGCAAAATGGATCAACACAAATGCACCTGCAGCTTCCCCACCCTCCCCATCAAGAAAAGATTTCATCCTCCTGCTGCAAATGATGTCCTGTGGTGGTCCCCCCTGGTCCACAGAGGGGAAGAAGGCTGCAGTGCAGTGCAGTGCAGCAGACCATGCTTACTTTCTAGCTCTACCTAGGACACGCTGCATTAGCTGCTGCTCAGCCTGGCGCTCGGCAGAGGGGGATGCGGAGGAAAATGGACCTGAGAGCTGCCCAGGCTGTGCCTGCTCTGAGCCAAGGGCCAGCTCTGTTCAGCAGCCTGTGCTGGCTTTGCTTCCCCACCAGGGCTGGGTTGCATGAGGGTTGGAACCGGGGAACTCCTTTTGGTCCCTTGCTAGGGACTGGATAAAGAGCTTTGTGATTGTCCAGGCTGGAGCTGGTAAAGGTTGCTGTGACTCAGGAGCTCCATGATTCAAGTTCTTCCTCCCAAAACTCTGGATGTTTTTTCAAAGCTCTGGCTTTGTTCCTGGCTTTACTAATTGGGTGAGAACTTCCTGGAAGCAGGATGTTAATCTGAACCTTTTTGTTCTGTGACCAGCCTGAACAACTCCTATTTTGGCCATCGAGGCTCTGCTCAGGGCCAGCCTGGGGCCAGGCCAAGTCCAAAATAGAGATATTTTTTTTTCCCCTCCTTCTGTAATGGTTTTTGCTATTAGAGTGAAATGGTAGCAGAGAGTGATGGAGGATGTTTGGGGGGGCTCAGAGGTGCACAGCAAAGCACCCTGGTGGGGTGAGGTGGTCCTTTCTGTGTGGGTGGCACAGGCTGTGGCTGCGCAGTGCTCCTGACCAGGGAGGGGCAGGGGGCACAGCGAGCCAGCAGGGCTGCTGTTGGCCAGGTTGTGCCTGAGCTCTCTCTGGCCACTGCTGTGCTCTGTCACTTGTGCTCTGCCAGGTGGTGGAGCTTGGCTCTGTGACCCTTGTGGTTCACGTTAGGTTATCAATGTGTTCACTGATCAGAAGGGTCTGGAATCACAGCTCTGTGCAGAGCTGCTGCTCAGCCACAGATCACCACAACAAGCAGCACTGGAAACGATGAAAAACAAAGCCCAGGACAAGCCTGAGTGCTATGAATGTAGCTTAAGATAATGTTTTAAAGTGGCCTGTAGGTCACTGCAGACTGAGACGAGAGTGCTTCCCTTTTTGGACACAGCAGGAAGTGAAGCTGCCCCTTCTGCTTGCTCCTTTGTACAAGCAGCTGCAGCTCTTACCTTGCTCTTCTTCAGGGCTCACAGCTGAGGGTTAATGCATTCTGGTGACAGCTCTGGCAGGTGAGTTGAGGCCACTGAGCAGTCCCCATCAAGACTTCCTCGGGTAAAAAGCTGTATCCAGTACCTCACACCAGGCAAAGCTCCTGGTGGTCAGAACAAGGGCAGACACTGGCTGGGCTTTGACACCTGGAGAACAAAGATGTGTGCAGACATTAAATGAGGAGACCAGGAAGCTGGAGAGTTTCTCCCCATTAGGGTTTAAACCCAAATTAAGACACACTGAGATCAACATTGTGTTCTGTTCTCTGCAGCTTCATTGCAGGTCTGGGGGTCTCAAAAGCCTGGCAAAAGGGTTGGCTCCAGACTTTGTGTGAACCTGTCCCTGAATGAGACGGAGTGGAGCCGTGTGGGGTGCTGCTGTGTGTGCTGTGCCTGAAACCCTCTTGCCGTGGCTGCTTGCTTGCAGGGCAGCTGCCTCTTGCAGCTGGGCAATGGTGTGAACTTCATGGATCCCAGCTTCCAGCAGAAACTGGAAGGGGAGAGGGAGCTGCTGCGCAGAGCTATACAGAAGGAGCTGAAGATCAAAGAGGGAGCAGAAAACCTGCGCAAAGCCACCACAGACAGAAAAAACCTTGCCCACATAGAGCACGTCCTGAAGTCTTCCAACAGGAAACTGGAGCAGCTGCACTGGGAGCTCCAGGAGCTGAATGCTAGGATTGTGCTCACAGACAGAGAGGAGAGTAGGGCAGGTAGGTCCTGGCTGGCAGGAAAACGCTCTTCCAGTGCCTGATTCTGAGGGGGGCACAAGCAGTGGGAGTTTCTTTTGCTGGTGTTCAGCCAATGAAAGAACCTCTGCAGGAAACAGCTGAGAATGGGCAGTGAAGGTGAAAGGAAGCAACGGGAGATCAGTGCGGGGAGCAGACCTGCTGAGAGTGCTGGGTGTGGACAAAGCTCAGGAGCAGGCTGTAGGTGGAATTAAAGAGAGTTTACCTTTTAATTAGAGCAGAGTTTCTGCACAGCTGAACCCCAAGTGTCTTACAGGATGAGGGAGGGCAAAATTGGAAGGGTGCTTGTTAGGACATGTTCACTGATAAGTTGGTACAGCTGTGAGCTCGAGCTCCATTTGGAGCAGTGCTCTGTGGGCAGCTCGGTGCACCAGAGCCCTCCAGACCTTTGTAGCCTAACCTTTTATGGAGTTCCCCATCCCTGGAGCAGTGACCTGCCGCAGGAAACACTGCTGCTGACATCTGGTTGCATTGTGTGTGCAGATGGATCTGTATCCCCAGATCCTTGTCTTTGGGAGAGAAACCCAGACCCCGTGGCAAGGAAGGTTGAAGCTCTGAAAAAGCAGCTGCAGGTTGAAATGAAAGTGAAACAAGGAGCTGAGAACGTGATCCAGATGTACTCAGCATCCAAGGTAAGCGGCAAGCAGCCACGCAGGAACACAACCTCCTGGGCCAGGATTTGTGTCTGAACCCCATCCACAAAGGTTCCTGTGGGAAGTGGGGTGGTGGAAGTGGTGCTGGAGAGAAAGTGCTCCAGGCCTGGGCAGGGCTGCAGGGGAGACTGTCACTGATTGAGGAAGGAGAGTTACAAAGGCTCTGGCACTGAGCTGCCCCTGGGCTGCCTGGGGCAGAGCACAGCATGCAGGGGCTCTGGATGTGAGAACAATTTTCAGAGCATTTAAAAGTAAAGGGTAAAAAACCCACCCAAAACCCAAGGTTCTTGTGAAGCTTAATTCAGGCAGGGCAGCAGTGCAGAGGGTTGTGATGCTTTGTTTGCTCCCAGCCTCTGCTCAGCAGCACTGCAGCAGTGACCCAGGAGTCTCAGTGACTGCAAGGTCTGGCATCAACTGGATTTGTCCTTGACCTGTCCCTTCCCTGCACAGGTGGAGGTGGTGATCTCCAAGCCCTTGCTCCTCAGCGCTCTCTCCCTTACCTGACTGCTACCTGTGCCATCTCTGAACCCTTCCTGTCCCTTCTTGCAGGCACCTCCTCACCCTCACCTGTGGACACATCCCCATCACCCAGCTCTGACAGCCTGGTTCTCTCTGCTTGCTTTGTGGCAGGAGCGGAAGCTGCTGGCTGCAGCTCAGCAGGTGTTGCAGGACAGCAGGACCAAGGCGGAGATCATCCGCATGCACATCGGGAGGGTGGCGCAGGCCGCGGCGGGGCTGGAGGACGCAGCGGACCCAGCAGGTGAGGGAAGTGATCCAGCCCAGAGCAGCTGCAGCCAGAGCCCTGAGCTGCACAGCACTCAGTTCCCACCCTCCCCACGTCGTGTCCGCAGCGAGCCCTGGGTCCATCAGCGCCGCGGAGCTGCGCATGGAGGAGCTGCGGCACCACCTGCGCATCGAGGCTGCCGTGGCCGAGGGGGCGAAGAATGTGCTGAAGACCCTGGGGGGGCGTCGCGTGCAGGACCGCAAGTTTCTGGCTGAGGTGAGCTCCTGCAGGGCCCCCGGGAGGGCGGTTTCATGTCTCACCACTGGGGATCTGGCAGGAGCAAGCAGGAGCGGCCAAGAGTCAGTGCAGAGTGCAGCCCAGGACCCCTTTGCCTCCTAGGGATAATGCTCCTTGCTCAGGAGCAGCAGCAGTGCCACGGAGGGGCTCAGCAGCTCTGGGAGAGTATTCCCTTCTGTTTGTTTAGCAGTAAGAGGGTGGCTGCTCTCTTCTTGAAGCTGCCTTCAGCAGCTCATACAGGACAGGTTGTGCTGGACTGGGGCTGTGCACCGAGTTCTGCCTGTTCTGCTCCACACTGCCAGGCTCAGGGTCGTCTGCAGGAGTCCTCTCAGAAGATTGACCTTCTGCGCTTGGCCCTGGAACGTCAGCTTGGTGAGCTGCCTCCTGACCACCCAAAGAGAGCCCTGATCAAGCAGGAGCTGGTGCAGACATCCTCCCTGGGCGCTCGGCACGGTGGCATCCAGCCCACCTCAGTCATCAAACCCACAGCCCTCACAGGTGGGAGCAAAGCCTCTGGTGATGTGACATTGGATGTTCTGAGGGCAGCTGCAGCCTCTGCTCTTGGGGCTTTGCAGTCTGTCCATCTGGGATAGATTTGGGATGTGAACCAAGAAACCATCAAGCTGGGAAAGCCTGGGGCCCGTGGGGCTGGGCTGATGCTTCAGCTTCATTTTATTTTTCAGTAATCATATTCCTTCCCTTCTCCTCCCCAGGAACACTGGAAGTGAGGCTGATGGGGTGTCAGGACCTGCTGGAGCACGTCCCAGGGCGCTCCCGGGTGGCTGGGACCTCTCCCCTCTGTGGCAGCCCAGGAGACCTGAGGTCCTTCTCCCGAGCACGAGTAGGGCTGGGGATCCCTGGCCGCAGCGCCGCAGGGAAGTACCTGCGGAGCGAGGAGCCAAGCAGTGAGTGTGCTCCCCTGAGGGGCTGCCTGGGGGCTTCTCAGCAGGGTGCTGCAATACCCTGCTGTGAGCAACCTGCTTCCTGCAGCACGGGAGGGAGCTGTGCTGGACCTGCTCTGGCCAGCACTCTCCTGGAGTACCTCTGCCTGGGGTGTTCACCTCCAGCACAGGAGAGTTCCTCTGCTGGTTGATCAGAACCCCTCTGCTCTCCTTTGTCCAGATGAGGTCCTTGCTGTGCTCAAAGTGGACAATAAGGTGGTTGGCCAAACAAACTGGGGACCAGTTAATAACCAGGCATGGGACCAGAGCTTTGTCATTGAGCTGGACCGGGTGAGTCTTGCCCAGATTCCCTGTGTGTTTTGGTTTTCCATCTCCCCTTGCCTCATGTGCTGCCACTCACCTCCATCCCAACTGCACTGCTGCTGTCCCCTTGTCCTTTTCTGTGTCAGCTGTCTTAGCCTTCCCCTGAAGGCAGTGCAGCTCTGGCAGGGATTCAGCCTGAGCAGCATCTGTTGTCCTTCCCTCCTGCTCTCAGCAGTTGTATTTAATCTTAGCAGCAAAGTGGCTCTCGGGGGTTCTGAAGCGGGGGCTCAGGACAGCCATCCCCAAGGGTCTGCAGCTGAGGTCTGAAAGCAGAGAGAGCAGGGCCCAGGATTAAAGCAGACCCTTGTGCATGCTTTAGGTCACCGCTGCCTGTCCCAGCAGGTTTGTGTGCCCTTGCCAGAGCCTGGGGCAGGCTGTGATGCTTCTGCTCTCCTTGTTCTCCCCACCCCTGTGCCCCCAGTCTCGTGAGCTGGAGATTGCAGTGTACTGGAGGGACTGGAGGGAGCTCTGTGGGGTGAAGTTCCTGCGCCTGGACGATTTCCTGGACAACGAGCGGCACGGCCTGTGCCTGGCCCTGGAGCCCCAGGGGCTGCTCTTTGCAGAGGTACGGAGCCAGCCGCGCTCCCTCGGCAGGGACCTGCTCGGGGGCCTGCCCTGGCAGCAGCTGCTCAGGCCTGGGTACGAGGAATGGAAGGGGCAGGAGTCCCGGGGTGGGGAACAGCACCCGAAATCCTTTTGCATCAGTGTCAGCCAGCAGCAAGGACCAGGCTGGTGCCCCAGCCCCGGGGGTGCCCCAGCCCCGGGGGTGCCCCAGCCCCGGGGGTGCCCCAGCCCCGGGGGTGCCCCTGGGCTGCTCTGCCTTGGGAGCCTGCTGTTGGCTCCCTGTGAGCCGTGGGTGATGCTGGGGCTGAGCTGGTGCCTTCCTGGGCAGGGTTCAATTGCAGAGCCTGCAGAGTCAGATCCACAGCCCTCAGGCTCTGCTATTTTGTCATCTTTCTGAGGCTAACAATAGTCTGAAGTTCCACCCCTGAGCTCAGCCAGAACCCCCCAGAGGCCAGGGTGCTCTCTGCTCTGTGCTGTGGTGAAAGTTCCTGTGGTTTTCTTTCTAAAAATAGGATCCTGACCTCAGGTACCAACATTCACCTCCTCTCCCCCCTGCTTGGCTTTTGTGGCTTGGTTTTGTGGGGGTTGTTTTTGTGAGCTTTTTGTTTTGCACTTCTGTGCCATGGATGACTACTTCCCCTCGCCCCCCTCCAAATGGCTGTGTGCTTTATGCATGGCTTCACAAACTGGATTAATTGTGTTTGGGATAGGAATTGATCTCAATTCTGGGGGGTTCTGCATTCCAGGTGGCAGAAAATTCTGACATCTAAACACACCCTGAAGGGAGAGGTGTTCAGAGGGCGAAGCCAGATCAGTGCAGGCTATGGCAGTGACTCCTGCCTTGCCAGCCAGGGACTGGGGGCTCGGTGAGAGGGCAGGGCGGTGGAAGTGTGAGAGGGGAGTCCTGACAGAGCTGCTCTGCCTCCCTGGCAGGTGATGTTCTGCAACCCTGTCCTTGAGAGGAGGCCGAGGCTGCAGCGGCAGAAGCGCATCTTCCCCAAGCAGAAAGGTGAGCGGCAGGAGGGCTGCCCGGGCAGGAGGGCAGGGGCTGGCACGGGCAGGCTGGCACAGGTGGGCTGGGGAGCACTCCTGGCCCTTAATCAGTGAGACCTGAACATGCTGGCTAATTACTGCGTGTGAATGGGTGGCTGTGTCAGAATGTGACTCTGGTCAGCCACAGACCCTGCAGGCAGCCAGGCTGCAGCGTGGTGTCCAAGGGGATGCTGCTGAGGTGTTTCCAGTCACAATTATTCTGAGAAGACCTAATTAGTGGTTATTTAACAGACTTCTTGGCACGACCCAGGAGCTCTGCTGCTGTAACCAGCAATGCTGCTACCGACGAGCAGACCCTGGGAGGGTTTCTGGAAAGCTGAATTCTAGGAGGCAGGGGCAGGACCCCCCAGCGGCTGCTGCCTGTGGGGGTGCGAGCTGGCAGCTGGGAGGAGCAGCTCAGGGACTGCAGTCACTGCCATGCCTCCTTTTCTGCCTGCAAAGTCGTTCTGGTGAAGCTGAGCGAGGTGCATGCTGAGCGCTCGTGGCAGTGGGAACAAAGGAGATTTCATATTCTTCAGGAAGCATAATGGAAGCATTCCAAATGTTTTACTCTTGTAAGACGTTTTCAGAAGCCCTCTCCCAGGCTGCAGGCCTGGAAGGCAGTGTGGAGAGAGAGGAGAGCCTGCAGATAAAATCCATCTGAGTTCCATGCAGTTTCTTCTGGAGGCCAGCTGTGCTGTCCTGTGCAGCTGGATTTAGGTGGAGCTGTCACCAGTATTAAACCTCCCAGGGTGGGGAGGCCAAGGTGGGCTTCTTGTTGAGCAACCCAGGGCAGCTTGGAGCCCCAGGGGTGCTCTGACCCTGACTCTTGCAGGGAAGGAATTTCTCCGAGCTCCTCAGATGAACATCAACGTCGCTGCCTGGGGTCGCCTGATGATGAGCTTCCTCCCTCCCTGTAGCTCCATAAGCAGCCTGAGCCCCGCACTGCATGACCCCAGCCAGGCAGACTTCTCTTCAGCTGCCCCTCAGAGCCCTGCTGAGCCCCTGCCCAAAGGGAGCAGGTAAGGCAGGATCTGAGCAGGGCTGGGGGGCACTGCAGGGAGCGCAGGGAGGATCTGCAGGGTCTTGCTTGCACCTTGCTAAAGTGGGGAAGGCTGCTGTGAGAAAAAGGTCTCAGAGGAACTGAACTGAGGGGGCTGAGAAAAGCCAAGGCTGCCAGCTGGGTTTGGTGGGGTGCTCAAACCCTGTGCCTAGCTCTCGTCTCCCTTTGTGCCCACTTCAGATCTGCTGCCCTCACAAGCAGTGTGCCCCAGAGCCAGGGCACCCTCAGCACCTGGCTTCTCCTCTGCAGCAAGATCTGTGGCCAGAAAAGTGGTGATAAGGAAAGGCTGTGGTAGAACAGCAACAAGAGAGTTGTTTAACACACACCAGCAGATGTGCTGCTGGGGAGAAGAGAGCTGCTCCGGCTGGATGCCCTCAGCAGTGCAGTAACTGTGCAGGGCAGAGTGGCTGCTGGGGCTGCACTCCTCTGCCAGGCTGCCTGCAGCCCAGCATGATGCAGCGCTCAGGAGGGCCACAGCCAGGCTGTTAAATATGATGTAGAAGAAAATGCTTCCCAAATCAGTTTTTTTCATGGTTGGAGTTAGTTTTTCAATCATGAGTTGCTCTGGAAGAGGCTGCTCTGGCCCTCAGAGCCTGGCAGAGAAGCCAGAACCAGCCATGGTGGTCCTGCTGAGGTCTGGAGTTCCTTTAAAGTCTTTGTCCCAGATTTAGTCCTTCACACCCTTTTGTTACAGCATCAGAGAGCACCTTTGGGTGAGGCCAAGCAGCAGCAGCCTCCCAGCTCTTTGCTCTGGGGGTTGCATGTGCTGCCCACGCTTCACAGACCTGCGGTGTCAGCCAGGGCGCAGGGCTGGGCTCTGCTCCTGTGGCAGGGGGTGCTGAGGTCTCTGTGTGCAGTGCTCTGCCCTAAGGCAGTCTCCAATTTTCTCTCTCAAACGCAGTGAGTTCCCTGTGGCCAAGCTGACGTTTGCTGGTGAAAGCCCAGCCAAGCCTCCACGTCTCTTCCTGATGGGCAGCTCCAAGGAGTCCTCTCTGTCGCCTGCAGACTCTCCGGTAATCGCCTGGGCGGGGAGCAGACCCCGGGGGCTGTGTCACGGAAGGGCTGAGAGCCCAGGGCAAGAGCACAGGGAGACAGGGAAGAGGCTCAGCAGGCTCTTAAGACCAGGTGAAGTTCTTTGTCTTCAAAGGAAGTGGGCAAAACCAAGAAGAGAGCAACTTTTGGTCAGGAAGGAGCAAGGAAGTTGCTGCGAGTAGCAGAGTGGTTGAGGACCTGAGCTCTGCCACATCCTACCCCTGCTCATTTGGCTTTGCTCACAGCAGAAGCTGCATTCTGTGAGCACTGTGACTCCTCCTGGGACATGAGAGGCCTTTTTTATAGGAAGGAAATGTTTTATCCTAGACTTTCCAAAGTGTTTATTGCAAAAGGCTTGGCCCCATCAAAAAGGATATGGCAATGGCTTAGTGTGACCACAGATAATCTGCTCTTGTGCTGCTTCCCTCCAAGCAGAGCTGATGTTAGCTGGGTCATTGCAGAGGTGAAAGTGTGGATGTTCAGGTGGGACTTGGTGATTCCAGAGGATGTGACCCTGTTGTTTTCTTTCTGTTCCTAGTGTCTGAAGAGGCTGCATGTTGAGGAGAAGTCTTCCAGCTCTGCTGTAGCAGAATTTCAGACGCCAGCATCTCCAAGGTAGCTGTGGGCAGCGTGGGCTGCCTTGGGGCACAGGTTGCAGAGGCACTGGGCTGAAACTTTGGAGCATGCAGTCTGAAGTTCTGCTCAGGTTTTGCTTTGGGTTCTCAGCAGCAGACTCCTAGTGCTGAGTGTAGGCAACCCCTTGAAAGATCTGCTCTGAGCTTGTGCAGCTATCTGCTGTGCCTTACCTGCTGACTAACCACGGCACTGCAGTGAGAGGTGACTCCAGCAGGGGGTAAAGCAACCCAATTGCCTTCAGGTGCTCCCTTGTGTTTGAGCTTCATGGTGTGGCACATTCGGATGTGTCTGCATCCCAGTGCACCCCAGAAACACTTCTGGCAGCCTGCATGGCAAGGGGCAGGGAGCCACAGCAGGGAGTCACTGGCAGCTGTGTGGCCACAGCTTGTGTGTAACAAGGACACAGCAGTAAATACAGCAAAGGGAAAACTTTACTGCTGTGGAACAAATGCTGACCAAAAAAGCACAAATGATCTGCAGATCATCACATTATGTTCAGAATTTCATCATCACTTTTGAGGGCTCCAACCTTCAGTCCTCAGAAGGCTGAGGAGGGAACTGAGCCCTTCATGTGCTGGCACTTTGCCCTTCGCTCCACTCCCTGAGGAGTATGGAGAGTCTGCTGCCTTTTGAAGGTGCTCCTGGACTGCAGCTTTGAGGGTGTGGGTTGGCTGGGCTTGAAATTCTCTCCCAGCAATTCTGCAGCCAGAGTTTCCGTGGTAACAGCCTGTGGCTGACACAACATCCTACAGCATCTCTTTATTCAGCTCTTTCTGTCTCTTGTCTCACTGTGGTTCATTTCCCCTTCCTGTCTGGGAACTTCTCCTGCCCTTCTCCTGCAGCTCTTGGTGCACTGTGAGAGCATTGCAGCTGGAACTGACTGTTACTGCCCCACATATGGGGGTGGAGAGGAACTGATGCTGGTGTGGGAAGTGAGAGCAAAGTGAGCCCAGGAGAGCCAGGCTGCTGCTTCTGTTGCCAGCAGGGATGGCAGGCAGCCTGCTGCCGCTCAGAGCAGTGCCCTCACCTCATGCTGCCTGCTCCTTTTTGAGGGCAGAAGAGCAGCAGCCAGCCTGAGTTTGCAAGATTCCAGCTTGGGCAAGGAGTGGCTGGCACAGCAATTTGCCTTCTTGCCCACCCCTCTTTGTTTCCTGTTTATGCATCTTCTGGGGGTAGTCTCAGCAGTTCTTCTTTCTTTGTCTGCAGGAAGAGGCCAGTCCAGCTGGAGGACTTTCACTGCATTGCTGTGCTGGGACGTGGCCACTTTGGGAAGGTAGTGTAGAAGGCTCTGTGCTGTGGAGCAGGGCAGCAGGACTGGGCCTGGGTAGAAACCTTGCAGCACAGAAGAGATCTGTGGCCATGCAGATACCCAAACCAAGCTCACGCAGAGGGCAGCTGTGGTTCCCAGGCAGAACTCCACATCTCTGGCTTCAAAGCCTGGAGAAAACCACCCTGGGTGTGTGCACATTACCACCGTTCCTCTCATGACCATGGTGATCATGCAGCGAGAGACTGCATCTCTCAAACCATGCCCAGCTGCCTGCTGCAGAGCCTGGGGCCAGCTGTGACACTGCTGCTTGTGCAGGGAATGCAACTGACCCTGGCACCCTCCGGGCTGCTGCAGCACAAAGTTGTAGGAGTAAAGTGCTCAGGTTTGGGAGTTGCTTGGGCTTGGTGTGGAGAACGCCTGGAGCAGAGAGGAGTAATTTGTGTCACTGGGAGCCAAATCCTCCAAAGGGGAAATCGGAGGTTGGCTCCAAGTGCAGCTGCTCTGCTGTCTTTCAGGTACTGCTGGCCCAGTACAAGGCAACTGGGAAGCTGTTTGCTATCAAAGCCTTGAAGAAAAAGGATATCATCAGGAGAGATGAAATTGAGAGGTGAGCTTGGTCCAGAGCTGCTGCTGCTGCCAGAGGCTGCATCACACACCTGTGACCACATCTCAGTGGGCATCCTGTGTGCTGCTCATGGCACCAGAAAGCTTAAATGCAGCCTTGAGCCTTGGGTGACTCAAACCAGGAACAAGGACCCTCTGGCAGACCTGCTTTCTGGCCCCTGGTGCAGTAGCACCTGGAGCAGGTTCTAAAGCCCAAGGTTTGCAGGATGTCAGACGAATGCTGTTTGGCCTTCACCTTTTCTCTCTCCAGCGCAAGATGTGGAGGTTCTCTTTGTCCTCTTTCCCAGCTGAGGCTTTTCTGCCACCTCCTAGCACTGATGGTTTCCTTCTTTGCACCCTGGCAGCCTGCACTGTGAGAAGCGAATATTTGAAGTGGTGAACTCCTCTGGCCACCCCTTCCTGGTGAACCTCTTTGCCTGCTTCCAGACCCCTGACCACGCTTGCTTCGTGATGGAGTACAGCCCGGGGGGGGACCTCATGATGCGCATTCACGAGGACGTCTTCCCTGAGCACGTGGCACAGTGAGTTGGCATCAGCCGAGCTGCCAGGCACCAGGAACCTTGACCTGGCTTGTCCTTGCTGCTGCCTGAGAACTCGTTCTCCCTTCCAGGTTTTATGCAGCCTGTGTAGTCCTGGGGCTCCAGTTCCTGCATGAGAAGAAAATTGTCTATAGGTAATGCAGCCAAGAATCAGGAGTCAGTTCCACAGCCTGCAGGTCTCCTCCTGCAGCTCTGCCTGGGGCTTCTCTCTTGCTGGGATTTCTCACCTCTGTGTTCTCCCCACCACCTGTTGCTGCCAGCAACCTGCACAGCACAGGAAGCCAGCTGGAAGCTCTTTCCCTGCCATGCAGGTGATGAGTCCCTGTGCCATGCCAGTGTGTTCTGGGGGTACCTCTCAGTCCCCGCTTGCACCTTTGCTGTGCCAGCGAAGCTGTCAGTCGCACTGCTGTGGGATGCCCTTCTCCAGATGAGTAAACCCCACTCAGCTCCAGGCTGCTCTGAGAGCCTTTCATTCAGATGAAAATGGCACCAGATGGAGGGGAATTTTCCAAGTCATTCAGGAGCTAACCCAGGCCTTAGGGTTTATTCTCTTTAGTAACATCTAACTTCTGCTGCTTGCAAAGAGATGCTGGATGCCAGTCCTCAGGCTTCACTCCCCTCCTTCTTCACCTGCAGGGACCTGAAACTGGATAATCTCCTTCTAGATGCTGAAGGATTTGTGAAGATTGCAGATTTTGGACTGTGCAAGGAAGGTGAGCAGCTGAAGTTCAGCCATCAGCACCTATTTGGGCTCTACAAAGAGAGATACTGAGGTTGCTGTGTGTCACTTGTGTTCCTCCCCCTCTCACAACTAACCCAACCCCCACCCAAACCAAACCAAAGAAACCCAAACAAACTAAGCAACAAACCCACTCCCTGCCTGGCCATGGCCAGCTTGGAAGGAGCACTTTGTCCTCTGCTCTTCAGGAGTTCACATTGTGCTGTATGTTCAAAGAAGCCAGGACTGGGCAGGTACCACATAGTGTGTACAAAATGACCTGCAAGAGGTCCTCCTGGCCCTGCACTCTCTGGGTTTCTGGTCTGGAGCTGTTGGGGAGGGGCTCACATTTTGTCCTCCTTTACTGGCATCAACAAGCTCTGAGGAGAACCTTTGCCCTGGTAACAGCAATGAGTGATGATGCCACAGGATGAAGCAGAGCTTGAAGAGGAGAGGCTGCAGGAGAACACTCAGTGACGTGGGCTGGATTTTACAGAGGCCTTCTCCTCCTGCAGGAATAGGTTTTGGGGACCGCACCAGCACCTTCTGCGGCACCCCTGAGTTCCTGGCTCCAGAGGTGCTGACAGACATCTCCTACACTCGGGCTGTGGACTGGTGGGGACTGGGTGTGCTCATTTATGAGATGCTCGTGGGTGAGGTAAGGCCTCCCTGGCTAGGAGGAGCTCTCTGAGCACTCCTGGGGACAGTGGTGCTCAGCCACCTGGGAGCTGGATGCAGCCAGCTCTGTCTTGGCACCGAAGCCACTCAGCACTGTGCCCACCCAGTGCTCATTGCTGCACACAGCTGCCTGCCACCGTCCCTGTCAGCAGTGAGCAGCAGCTGCTGTGTGGGTTGAACAATGAGAGGTTGCAATTGCAGGCACCATTCCCTGGGGATGATGAGGAAGAAGTCTTCGACAGCATCGTCAACGACGAGGTGCGGTACCCACGCTTCCTCTCCGCCCAGGCTCTGGCCATCACCCGCAAGGTAACGGCACAGGGGGGCCTGGGGAAGGGGCAGCTGCTGTCAGGGGCTCCAGAGGGGCATTGAGGAGCTGTGGGTTCTGTGTGTGTCTGGAGCTGCCCACACAGACTGAGGGAACATTTCAAACCCAGACCTGCTTTTCCTTCTTCCATAACTGCTGCTCTCCTGCCGGGATGACTAAGCAGGCTCCTTGCTGCTGGTGCTGCTAAGCCTGACCTGCAGAAGAGTTGATTGAGGGCAGGAATGTCAGAGCCATTAGGGGGGTGGCTTGGTTCAGGTGTGGGACGTGACCCAGCAGTCAGAGTTACCGTGAGAGGCTTCCTGCAGTTTCTAGCAGGTACCTTGCTGATGCTGCCAGTTGTCTGCAAGGAGCTGGGTCTGAGCTGTCACCAGCAGGTCATGACCTTGCTGCGGAATGGGAAAGGGAAGTGCATCTCCTCAGGGCTTTCCCTGGAAGGTTTCTGCCCATCCTTGTTCCAGTTGTTTCATCCTGATCCTTCCCTGCAGCTTCTTCGCAAGTGTCCAGAGCGCAGACTGGGAGCAGGGGAGAGAGATGCAGAAGAGATCAAAGTTCAGCCCTTCTTCAAGGTGGGAACTCGCCGTCCTGCTCCCTCACCTCTTGTGTGTGAGCTGAGAGTGATTTGCTCTCTGCTGGTCTTGAGGCACATTTCTGTCAGCTGTCAGTGGCAGCTTCTGTTGCACCTCAGTGCTGTGCTCAGGAATGTGTTCAGTTCATGTCTGAGAAGCCATCCCCAGCTCTGTCCTGGGATCTGCAAGCTTCCAGAGCCAGTTCCTTGTTCCTGCTGGTGCTGTTCTGTGCACAAACAAAGCTACACCCCTGCTTAGATCAGCATCTGGTGACGGCAGTGCCTGCCAGCCAGTCTGCAGGGTGACCCTCAAGAGAAACCTTTGCTTTGGGTCAGGGGGGTCCCTCTGGTCCAGGCAAAGTTGTTCCATCCCAGCTCACCATTACCCTCTGCCAGGGGTTCTCAGCTTTGCAGCCCCTGCAGTAAGCAAAGATCCTCAGCAGATTGCTGAGAAGTCTACCTGGCTGAGCTCTAGTTTTGTCCCTCCTCGGTACAGTCTGAGCTGTAGCCTTGTGCTCTGAAGCAGCCTTGGGCCGTGCAGTCTCCATGCCCTCCATCCAGCCCTCCCTCTTCATGTCAACCTGGCCTGTCCCCCTGCAGGGAATTGCCTGGGATGCTTTGCTTGCTCGTGCTCTGAAGCCTCCTTTTGTGCCCACTCTGAGAGACCCAACTGATGTCAGCAACTTCGACGAGGAGTTCACAGCCCAGAAGCCTCTCCTGACCCCCCCTGAGCAGCCTGCTCTGCTGACCCGCAAGGAGCAGGCTGCCTTCAAGGACTTTGACTTCGTGTCCAGCCAGCTGTCAGAGGTCTGAGTGCTGCAGGAACCAGGAACAGAGTGTCACCACCTTGCAGAAGGGGAAAGGACTTGGCATGGGCAATGGAAAAGTCAACAGCGCTCAGAGGGTGCCCTGCAGGCTGAGCTCACCCCTGGGGCCCTGCAGCCGCTCGGCTCGGGGGATGCTCAGTGCCAGCTTCCCTTCAGCAGTTCCTCTTTGACTGGAAGTGTCTCCTGCTGCCTTTCAACAGGGATGGAAATCTGGGATTTAGGGGATCTAAGTGAATGGAATCAAATCCTGTCTGCAACCCAGGCCACTGCAGAGCCCCAGGGACCAGAGGGGCTTTTTAATGTCTGCAAAGGCAGAGGGTGGCCACATCTGCCCTGGCTCCAGGATGTGCAGCGTCCCCGCTGCGAGGCTTCTATGCCCATTCCCACTCCTGACTCTGTGTGTGTCAGAGGAGGGTGGATTTTAATACAACCAAGACAAGGATGGTGTGAAAATGACCCAGGTGATCCATCATAAGGAAAAGGCGGGAGTTAAATCCCAGCTGCTGTTTTTAATGATAGAGAGAAGCCACAGCTTCACCCCTGCTCTTTCTGGAAAATAAATGTTTCAGCTTTCCACCTCCTTTGTGTTTGCTGAGTGCTTCAGACCAGGGCTGACCACACTCTGCTCAACAGGCAGGGGGTTATTTTTCTCCTTCAATGTCCACAGTGATGTTTTACTCGTCCTCCTCCTCACTCCAGCTGGGTACAGACTGCAGGGTGTCAGCAGCTGTCCCCCACAAAGGACTGCAGTCAAGGGCTGTCTCCACAGGTTCATCAGTGCTATACCTTGGATCTCTGGGGGAGAGCTAAGGAGTGAGTGGGGACGGTGGAAAACCTGAGCTAAAGGTGGTTTCATTTGGCTGGTAACAGACCCTGTAACTGCCCTGCCCTTGCTCCCAGACATCTTCTCTTCCTGTTGGGTTGTTGAGCAAAACAAGGCAGAGTATCTAGAAAGGAAGTGTTCACAGAGGACAAGGTGGCAGGCACAGCTCTTACCCCTCCAGTTTGTATTCAAGGGGAGGACAAGGGAGAGTTAGCACAGGCGAAAACAGAGCCTGGGCTCCAGGAGAGGCACAGAGGAGTGAAACAGGCACAGGCAAACTGAGGGAGTTCAGAGCAAACAAAGGCTGCAGGCTGCCATCCTGGGGCACTTTACAAAGAATGCCCAGGTTGTGTCCCAGGCTGCAGCTCCTGCTGGCAAAGCTTTGACTGGCACCTGAAGCAGCAGTGAGAGCTGCAGGGGAGAGCAGCCACATGGCAGCAGGCCCACACTGACAGGCAGCCTGGGAGCCCTCTCTGCATGCTGGAATGCTGCTAGGTACAGTTCCTGGCAGTCTGACCTCCCTCTGGCAGGAATTTCTGCCTTGAGCAAACCAGACTGGACACAGGTTACAAACTCTGGAGCGGGTCCAAAAGGGATCCTTCTGTTTTCAAACTGGCTTGAACCCATCCTGCTGTGCCAGTGCCTGTGCTGGGCCTGTCAGCAGAGCTCAGCACCCTCAAACCCTGCGTGCCCCTCCCAGCCTGCCAGCTGTGCTCCTGAGCCAAAGCCACTAAGGCACTAAATCTTATCTAAGGTTTTGTTTGGTGCTCTTTGGTTTATTTATGTTTGGTTGGCTTTTTTTTGAACAGAAAAGGGTCAGGACTAAAATTCTCCCCACAGCCTTTTCTGTTCTTAAAGCTAAATTGGCCCATCCCAAACTTCCTTGAAAGCCTGAAGCATGGCTTTTACTAGGCTGGAAACAAGAGAACCTGCTGCTGTCCTGGAGAGCTCCCAGCACCCCTCTCATCAGTGCAATGAGCAGGACCTAGAACCTGTCTTCTGGTGCGCAGCTTCCAAGTCTTTCATTCCAACCCCCCTGACATGTTGAGGCAGCAGTGCTGTCACCCTCAGTGCTGCCTGAGTTAGGCAGGAGGTGCCCAGCTCTGCTGCTGCTTCTGTCCACACAAGCTACAGGACAGGCCTGAGCTGCAGTTACCTGCAGGAACCATCCCGGGCACGCAGTATCTGCAGTGTCCTCCTTACAGTCTGACCTGATAGCACCAGCAGCTCAGAGGAGCTGTCAGGAAGCTGCCCAGGGCTGACCATCTCAAAGCTGAACTGGTGCCTCCCAGCTGCTTCTCAAGCACATCAACACTATTACCCCTCAAAGCTTTGTGAAAACCATGAAGCTGAGGCATGTGGTCAAAACTAAACTGGTTTGGGCTGCCCAGATATTCACTCCAGCATCTCTCTGACAAGTCCAGGGGCACTGACCAAGGCACTGCAGCTCCCAGGGAGAGCTGTGCTGAAGGAAGGCCACAGGCATGGACTCTGGCTCTGCCATGGCTGCTGTTCCCCAGCAAGAGGAGAGGAACTCCTGAGACTACACAGGCTGAGCCCTGCTGTCCAGGTAGATTTGCTCCCACGTGGTGAGGCGACAGGAACAGAAGAACCTCCAGAGGTTGAGGACCAGCCCCTGGTCGAAGGGGTTCTCCAGCCCCGAGCGCCGCAGGTAGGAGATGCGGTGGTGGGACAGGAACTCCCAGCTGGTGGTGTTGCAGGAGATCAGGTAGAGATGTGAGAGCAGCAGCAGCAGGACCACGGTGCTGAATGTGACTATCAGGAGGAAGGAGGCAAGGAGCAGAGCGTTGTGCCTCAGCCATTCCCAGGACTGCTCGAAGTAGAGGCCTGACCTTTGAAGTCAAAGAGCAACACAGCTGTGGTTAGAGCTGCTGGCAGAGGCCAAGCACAGCCCAGCAGCACCTCCATGTCTGACCCACAACAGCTGCCGGCCAGGGACCAGAGTTAAGGGACTGGAAGCCCTGGAATGGTTTGCCAGGAAGGTGGTTGAGGCTCCATCCCTGGAGGTGTTTAAGCCCAGGCTGTATGAGGCTCTGGCCAGCCTGATCTAGTGTGAGGTGTCCCTGCCCATGGCAGTGGGGTTGGAACTGGATGGTCCTTGTGGTCCCTTCCAACCTTGACTGCTTCTATGATTCTGTGACTTGAAACTCTCAAGGCACAGCACCAGCAGTGAGTTACAATCTAAGAAGTTTAAAAGCTGCTGGTTCCTGACCCTCCTCTTCAGGTGATCCCACTCCAGGGCAGGCTGCAGCTGAATCCCCACTGGGATTCCCAGGACTCGGATTTAAACAAAGCTCAGATTGCAGGAACTAAAGCAGTCAGCAGCTGTGCTGCTAGAGCTGTCAACTGGAGCTGCAACCAGAGGAACAATGAAAGCCAAACTATCAGATCCAAGTATTGATCAGCTGTGCTGTTCCTCAGGGGCCTCAGAGGAGCTGATCTGCAGGATGCAAAGGGAGGTGAGGGTCTAAAGCCAACTCAGTCACTGCTGTCCTCTACACCAACTCCTCCGTGGGGCTCTAGGGGCAATGTGAGAGGCCAAAGTGCCACCTCCAGGCCTTACCAGGCAACCTGCCCTCCCCAGAGCAGCACCACAAGCTGCACGCTCAGGTAGACAATGAAGAGGGGATGGTTCCTCTCTCCCACGCAGTTCTCCAGCCAGGGGCAGTGATGGTCGTAGCGCCGCACGCAGTGCCGGCACAGCTGGCAGTGCCGTGCCCGCATCGGCTGCTGCAAGACAGACACAAAGCCTCCTAGCCATGGGCACTGCTGCCCAGCTCCCTCTGCATCGTCGTCCTCCGCAGCAGCGCTGCCCCAGCAGTGCCCTGTTTCGAGGTAACATCTCTGTGTTTTGCCAGCTTTCTTGCCGGCTTCTCCTGGCAGATGCTCCTCAGGAAGGCCTGGGAGCTGGGGCAGATTTTATTCGGTGATGAGGATCACCCTAGGACACTGCTGGCTTCAGGCAAACTCTTGTAAGAGCTACTTTAACTGCTCTGATTTCTCCTTCATGCTATCGTTCACAACTCAGGCTGAGGTCTTATCAGTTTTAAGCCTCCCCTCAACCAGTACTTCTTGCATGTCACACAGCTGCTGCTCTGCCAAGATACCTTCAAAATAACCTTTCTGCCAGCACTGTCAGGCCTGACTGTGGTGGCAGTCAAACACAGAACCCTCTTTCCCCATGGCATAAGGAGGCACTTGGCTCAGCCTTGTCAATCTGGCACACGTGCCAGTGGCCTCCACTGCTGCACCCTGAGCTCCAGCCTGCTTGGCTCACTTGGCCCAGGGCTGCAGCTGCATTCAGCTGCCAGCTGTATTTACTTCTGTGAGTTTTGCACAGGAGGTGCCCCTGTGACAGTAACTAGATGTGCCATGCCTCCAGACCACTGGGCAGCGATGGCACAGCAGGGAAAGACCAGCAACAGCAGCTGAACAAAGGCCTTGCCAGCAAGTGCCTCTTCCCAGGCTCTGCCAGCCCCGGGAGTGCCCACCTGCAGCAGGCAGTAACCGCAGCGCCGCGTTGGGATGTCACTGGGAACCTGGGGCACCTCCACGCTCTGTGCTTCACCTTTGCCTGCCTGCAAAACAGGAGAGAGGGGGACCAGGAGGTCTGGAGTGCTGCTGTCCTGGCAGGGCTGAGCTGCATCCTTAACAGTTAGGCAGCACAGGCTCTCTGTCAGCTTACACAAAGGAATCCCTCAGCATTCCTGCAGAAGCTGCAGCAGCTGAGGTGCAGCAAGAGCCAGGAGGCTCCTGCAGTAAGGACCAGAAGAATGTTTGCAGAGAGGCAGAAATCATTGTGGACAAGGTCCCACAATGCCACAATGCCACAATGCCATCCCAACGCCAGACTTTGGGCCAACAACCACCAAGGTCAGGCTCCAGCGATGTCCCCTCAGGGTCATCAGTGCTACTCCTGCATAGCAACCCGCCCACAACACAGCCCTGCTGCAGCAGTGGTGATGCTAAAACCAATGCAGCTTTCGTACACAGCCCGCAGGGGTGAGCCTAGAGTCCGTGACCTGCCCTTACTCCCCTCTGCCTTGGCTGCGTGCTTCTCTGAGGGCAGCAACTCCACCCACAGCTGGCTAAAACAGAGCTGCAGGGGGCACTTTCTTCCACGCTTGCCGTTCAGTCTGGGGTATGGGGCAGTGGCCATGTACACACGCCACAGGGCGCTGCAGCTTCTGATGCAAGAGGGCACAGGGCACTCACAACAGGAGGGTAGAACTGGAGCCTGCCCAGCCTGAGCTCCCACGCTCCGGCTGCTTCCTTCATGCCAAGCGCAACAGAAACTCTCTCAGATTCTCTGCCATTCCCGGCGATACCTCCACTTCCTCAGGCTTCACGAAGCCCGGATCCATGAGAGACACCCTGAAGTACAGCAGGACGGAGCACAACACCAGCAGTACGAAGCTCAGGGGCTGCAGCAGCTCTCCACGCTCCTCCTGCTTCTGCAGATCTGAAAGGGACCCAAGAAGAGAGCAGCGGCTCCTGGGGAAGCGTTCAGGACGCTTCTCTTGGCCGTAACAAAGCGGTCCCGCACCTACGGGAAGGGAGACGAGGAGGAAGCGGCCAGAGGGGCGCGGGGAGGCGGGGAGAAGCTGGCAAGGGAAGAGGCTCCCGAGTGCCCACAGCCCCGCTCTGCCCCCGCGCCCCGCCCGGCCCCCGGCCCCCGGCCCCGCCTCACCGGTGCGGTGCAGGAGCAGCCCCAGCGTCAGGGCCCCGCTCAGCGCCGTGTGCGCCGCCCGCACCCAGCCTCCGCCGGGGCCCATGGCGGCGGCTGCGGCCCGGAAGCGGCCAGCGGGGCGGGGTTGGCTCCGGTGGGGTTGGCTCCTGCAGGCTCGGGGCCCGGGCGGCTGCTAACGCCTCGACCTCGGCTGCCCTGGCGCCAGCCGGCGCCTGTTTCCTCCCAGCCCCGCACTTGCAGGGGGAGAGCCGGCCGCAGCCCTCACGCCTGGAGGTTCTGCCCTCCGTCCATGGGCTGTTCCCAGCTGCACGGACCCTTCCTGCAGCCCCCTGCCCGCTTGTCCTCCCGGCTCTCTACGGCCCCTTGGCCAGCAGCTCCCGTTGCAGCGGTGCCCAGCGGGGCCCTGGGGAGCAGCACCGCCGGTAAGAGCTCCTGGCCCGGCCACGGCAGCTGAGTGCGGGCTGCAAAGGGGCTCCTGCAGCGGGGCTGCTCGCAGGCCAGGTTCAGGGGCTGGGCTAGCTCCGGTGTCCCCAGGCTGTTTATTTCAGCTGCCGATTTCCACCCCGTAAGGGATACCTGGCTGAGTGGAGCGGGACAGCCCCGCCTGGGAGCGGGTGGGAGGTCTGGCAGTAGCTGGGGGACGCTGCCGGGCAGGGTGGGCTGCAGCCGGCTGTCTGCAGCCCAGAGCCTGCGTCCCAGCAGCAGAGAGGAGCAGGCACCTCTCGAGAAGGGCCTCAGTGGAAAGCAGAAGCCTAAATGTAGCTGAATGGCAGCCTAGGTGTAATGTTCCCTCTTGCTGACAACCAAGCCCGGGTGAGCAGCTCAGGTGTGCACAGATGCCCCAGGAGTCTGTCTAGGGGAGGTGAACCTCGCCTCGGGCCTCTGAACGTTCTGAAAGCAGCTTTGTCTTTAATCTCTGTCCAGCTTTAGCACAGCTGTATCCCAAGGCTTTGTTACCTCCTTTCCTAGCAAAAGTTCGTGAAGAAAAATCACACTTTTTGCAAATGTTTCCTCCAGCACCGGAAAAGCAGCAGATTGCTTGGTACGGGATGGCCACCGGTGGGGAGCTCCGGAGGCCTTGGAGTCGCTGTGATTCCTGGACAGCAGCTGGCTGCACCTGGCTGAGGCAGCTGAGCGTCAACAGAAGTTGCAGTCTACACTTCCAACAGTCATTGAAGTCCTTTTGCTTTCATTCCTGGGCTGTTTGTTTGGCTTTGGTTTGTTTGGGGTTTTCTGTGTTTTGGAATTCCAGGCCAGCACAAAAGCTGCAGAACCCCCGGGCGCCTCCTGCCCCGCAGCAGGTGTGTGAGCTGGGCCTGCTGCGCTGCGGCTGCGCTGCGGCTGCCTGCGCCCGCGGCGGGAGCGGCCCGGAGCTGCCCGGCCAGCGGAGCAGAGCCCACCGCAGCCCCGCTCCGCCGGCGCCTGAACCGGCAGCGGCGCCGGAACGGGGGGCGGGGCCTGAGGGGGTGGGGTCTGAGGGGGCGGGGCCCGAAGGGGCAGCGCAGAGGTGGCAGCCGCGGCTCAGCCAATGAGCGCCCCGCGCTGCTGTGGGGGACGCCTCCTGGGGCGCTGCCCCGCCCCCGCCCTCCCGGCGCCTCTCCAAGGACGGGCAGGGGGCGGCTGTGGGCAGGGGGCGGCGGCGTTGGGGCTCCGGCAGCCGGGGAGCGCGGGTGAGACCCCCGGGAGGGCTCTGCGTGCGCTCGGCCGGCGGCGCTGTGCGCGCTGCTGGGTCTCGGCTTCGTGCCGCCGCCTGAAGCGGCACGTCCGGCAGCTCTGGACAGGAGACGGTTCTGGGAGACCCAGCCCAGACAGGGGGTTCTCGGGCCCTGTCCTCTCGGGTGCTCCCCGCTGAGGTCTGGCAGCGGCGGCCCCTGGGGCTCAGGCAGCGGCGAGTGGTAGCCGTAGGTGCAAGGAGGGGCTGCGGGCAGCGCCCGGGGTGGGGGATCCGGAGCCGCGGGGAGAGGTCACATCTTAGGCCATGGAGTGCAAGCTGCAAGTGACCAAGCTCAGTCGGTTACCATTCTGACGCTTTAACCCCTCTCTCGTGCTTTCACACCGATACCTCCTTCCTCCATGTCTCTTCCCCGCTGGCTAACAGGATTGTCTCCCTTGGAGCGAGAGGAGGAGAAGCCACTGACCTGCATCACCAACTCGTGGCAGGTCCTGCACTTGTAATGAAACACAGACAGCACAGGGACCAGCAGTGTACCTCGAGAAACCACATCTGCAGACCAAGGGAGGAAGAGGTTGTTAAGCACTGGGTTTAATACACAGCAGGTATCCAATGGATACAACAGAAAGTTAATTCGTTGGGAATTGTAAGGAAGCAACAGTTGTGCATTGTTGGGTTTTGCTTGGTTTCACCATGTACAAACTCTGGAGCCAGGCCTCTTGCCATCAGGGTCACTGCTCTTTGTAACTCTAAGCAAAACAAGGGAATTCCTATTGGGTTAGCTTAGGAACTTTGTAAGCAAGAAAAGCACTGAAGAGAGAACAGGAGACAGTGCCACAAGATCCAGGGCAGAAGAGTCTCAGTCAGCAGGGACCTCCTCATCCCTTCTCACAGAGCTGTCTTCTCATCCAGCCCCCACACTGCTTTTCACCAGCTCCTGGCTGCTCTTGCCCTCTCTGCTGCACACAGGTGGTTGTCATGGACACCTCATCTTTCCTTACTTTTAATTCTTCCTTCCAGCACAAGCTCCCCTCCAACACCTGAGCTGTGGCAGACTCCCCCTGAACGCTGCCCCTACAGCTGCTCTCCGACTGCTAATGAATTGCCTCCTTCAAGTGCTGAGAGGGGAGAGGCTCACAGCTCATCCTTTGCAGAGAGCAGAGTGGCTGCAGCAGAAGCCCAGCCCCAGTGACAGCCTTGGTGAGAGTCAGTGCTGAACAGAACTCCAGGCAGGAGGAAGGTGCAGGGTGACAGAAGCAGAGGGGACAGAGGAACTGTCTGCAGGGTTACTAATTGCCACAAAGAGCAGTGCTGGACTTCCATGGCTTGCTTTGGATGAAGGCTGCTGCTGGGTGTTAAGCATCAGGCCAGGAACTGCCAAGCAATTCCTCCCACAGCTCCTGTGAACTGGAAGCACTTGTGGAGAGCTTGGTGAGGGGGGTGGGGGTGGAGGGTTACAGCATGGCACAAAGTTTGGTGCAGTTTGGGGTACCATGGTCCAGCTTGCAGCAGGTGAGACCAGGAAGAGCTGAACTTCTGGGTTGAAAAACCCAAACCTTTGGGGTCCTGAGGCAGCTGGGACCAAGACTTGTCCACAACCCTTGCTCTGGCTGTGCCAAAATCCCAGGTAAAGCCTGATTGGCTCTGGTTCTGGTGCTGATCCTAGCTGCGATGGGAGCTGCTGAGCTCCTGCTCTCTCCCCAGCCTGGCAGCTGCATTCTGAGGACATTCTGATACCTCTCACATCTGTAATGTGTCCCTTTGCTCCCACCTTGCCAACAGTCACAGTCCGGAGTGCTCTGTCACCTGATTCAAGAGCTGCCACTGCTGGGCATTAGGAAGGAAGCCAAGGGGGTGGCACTGTCACCTGGAGCACCTTCCAAAGGACAGCAGCACCAAATGGAGCATTACAGGAGCAGGGCCTGGCTCACCCAGGCTGGCTGGCAGCACCTGCAGCCTCTCCTAACTTTGCATCTAGAAGGGAGATCAGCAAATGTGGTACAGAAAACAGCTGGACATGAGCTGCCCTGTCAGAGCTCACAGGGACACAAACTACTGGGCAACAGCAATGAGAGAAAAGTACATTGACTGCCAAAAAAAAAGTATAATTCATCAAGTTTTGCAAACTGTATGAAAACAATCCAAAAGTGACACAAAATATATATAAGTTCAGAAAATACTCAAAGGAAAAGGTACAGATGTGACAAGAGGGACACAGAGGACCAAGGGTTAAAAGGGCAGCGACATCCAGGCGTGGGGCAGGGCAGCAGCAGGGCAGCAGCAGGGCAGCAGCAGGGCAGCTCTGTCATCCTCTAAAGTGTCAGTTTGGGGCTACCACCTGCTGAGCTGGGGGGACACCAGCCCTGAGCTGCAGGGCAGCCTGAGAGCAGTGAGCCAGCTGTGAGCAGCACCCCGAGGGCAGGGAGCAGCGGGGGGTGCCTTGTGCTGCTGCCAGGCAGCAGAGCTTCCCTGAGTCCCTTCCCGGGCAGCCTTGGGGAACTGTGGAAGGACTGTGGCGAGCAGAGGGCTCTGAGGATGGACTGCACTGTGGGGTGAGTGCCTGGCTGGGAGACAAAGCTTGGCCTTTGGCTTCTGGAGCCTTTCCAGGTCTGGAGCACTGCTGCTGCTGGCAGCCAGGTGAGAGCAGGGCCTCCTGCTTTCCAGGAGAGGGGCAGGCTGTAGGGGTGCTGGTTCATGGGATCACCCCCAAGGAGTGCCTGAGGAGAGGACTTCAGCACTTCCAAGTGCAGCATCTGTAAAGGGAAGTTGCTCTGCTGCTGGGCAGGGCTTGCACTGATGCAGACTGAGAAAGAGCAGACCAGCTCCTGTCCCTTGCTGGGAGCTGCAGGAGAGGTACAGGCTGCTCTGGGCTGGGGCCCAGTGGAGCTTGTTCTGCAGAGAGGAAGTAGAGTCCCTGGCAGCTGCAGCCCTTCCCTCAGCCCAGAGCACAGAGGGTGGTGAAGGACTGCAGGGAGGGTGGGTAGCCCTTTGTGAACCTTGCTCCTTTGGAGAGAAGCTCTGTGCTGACAAGGATGTGTCACTGGGTCTGCAGGTCATGCCTGACCTGGGTGGGCTGTCAGATCCTTCTGTACCACCCAAGGGGACAGAACAGACCTTTGACTTCCACCAGGAATGTCTTCTGAAGGACCCAGAGCCAGCAAAGCTTCCACCAGTCTCCTATAAAAGCCCTTAGAGTGAACTGATAGGAAGAGCTTCTCTTCCTCCTCCTCCCTGTCCAGCTACCCTTGTGGCCTGACTGGCTCTGCCCCCAGCCTCTCCAACCAGTAACTCACTTGGCACTGCCTGTACCCCATGGAGCAGCCACTTCCCCTTGGGACTGGTGTTCCTGCAGACAGGACAGGACAGGACCTCCTCATGCAGGGCAGCAAAAGTGGAGGGGGGAGGGTGGGCTAAAAAGTGGGCAATAAAAAGGTCACACTAGGGAGCACACAGCCAGGGCTTCAAGGTCATGATCACCTGGAGCTCTCTGTGTGGGCTAAAACGAAGAGGTTAAAAGATCCATCATGTAGCTGGCTTTGTTTTATACACAACTCATACACACAGCTCCAGCCTGGGACTTCAGGACAACAAATCCACTGCTGTCAGGAAAGCTTTTTTGTTGTGCAAAACCTCCCTCCCCCCTCCCCTGGTCACCTGCAGCTACTGAGGGTCTCACACACACACAAAGGTTCCTTCCAACAGGCAAGCTGGTAAGAAAGAGTCCTCCCTATGTACAGTGGGTTAGAGAGAAGCTGGGAACAGTGCTGGCAGGAGGCACCAGGAGCTTGCCTCTATCTGGAAGTGTCCATGTTCTCCTCCTTAAAGTTACTGCAGTGCTCTATAACTTTCCTATGGATAAAACAGGGACAAGGAGAGAGGCTTCAGTTCTAGGCTGCAGCACCACAGCTGTGGGACAGCAATACAAGACCTGCCCACAGCCTGATCCCTGCCAGGGGGTCACTGCAGCCCCTGAGATGTGCACCCCACCACAGCTGCCCCTCTGGGGTGTTCATCCTGCAGGCAGGAGCTCACAGCCTGCCAGGGACTAGCAGCTGCAGCTGGCTTTGGACCCCAAGAGCTGTGGGGTGAGGGAGCCCACGAGAGTCTGGAGAACAGCAACACTGCAGGCTCCTGGGGCTGTTAGCTGTGAGGCTTCCTCTCCACCCAATGCATCAACCCTGGGTGACCTGTGTGTGCTGCCCACCCAGCAACACCCCTCTAGGCTCCTCACCCTCCTTGTCCTGCTTTGCCCTTCTGCTCCCTTCTCACCCCTCATGCACATCAGCACAGGCCCCTCTCTGGCAGCCTCAGCTGCATGCTTGTGGTGGTGTAGTGGGCTCCTACCTGGCCATCTCCTTGGTCTCCTGCCGTGCTGAGGCCATCTTGATCATGTCTTTCAGAAGGGGAATCCCACCCTCCTTGATCAGCAGTGGGCAGTACTTGTCAGCTGCAAAGAGTGTGACAGGTCCTGGTGACCCTTCCAGGAGTGGTATAAAGCGGGGCAGGAGGGGAGAGTGGAGCCCATGGCCTGAGTAGCCACCCAGCTTTGCTTGTGGCAGGAGGGGACAGAGAAGCCATGGCCAGAGAAGCCACCCAGCTTTGCTTTTGTTGTGGAGCCAGCCTGCCAGGGGTGCCCAGGCTGTGGGACACAGACACCAAACAGCTGAGAGCCTAAGCACAGCCCCAGGAGGCTCAGACAGCTTCCTGTGCATGAAGCTCACGGGGCCTGGTTTGGCTGTGCTGCTGGGAGAGTCCTGCAGCAGGCAGAGGCTCTCTCTGCCCCCATCTCTAAGCTGGGAAGAGTTCCTCAGCCAGCAAGCTCAGCCCCCCCAGCTGCAGTGCAGGGGATGTGATGCCCAGGGGGGAACTTACGGTAGACAGAGACCAGGTTGTAGAGCGCCCAGGTGGCCCAGTGCTGGCTGACTGGGGAGATGCCCTGGGGCAGCAGCCGAAGGATTGGCTCAAACGACCTGCACAGAACAGTGGGGCAGGGGTCAGCAACCCAGGAGCTGCTTCTCTCAGCACCTTTGCCACTCAGAGCAGGCAGAACTCCGTGCTCATGGATACCAGAGCAGGGAGCGTGGCAGAGGTCCTGGCATCCAGGCCTGTCTGTGGCACAGGGCAGCACAGGAAGGGCTCAGGAGGATTCCACATGTTGCACTCAAAGGATTTCTGGGAACTGCCTAAATATTCCCCCAGAAGGGTGCCAGCTCCAGCCAGGCTCCTGCCTTTCAGAAGCAAACAGCCCTGGGGAGGTGCACACAGGGAAGCTGCAAAACCCTCACTGAAGAACATCCTTGAGGAGGTTTCTCCTCCACTCTGAACAGTGCTTCCACACCGGGCCATGCCTCTTCCCTTCTTGCTGCTGGTGCTTGCTTCCTGTGACACTCCTGGCTCCCAGGTGAGCCCAAACTCCCCTCTCCCTCACCTGTAATTGATGTTTCTCCTGGAGTTGATGTCCCAGCTCTGGATGGCTGCCCACATCCTCTTCACAACCTCCTCTCGGTGGGGCTCACAAATCCCCCAAGCCTCTGGGCCATCAAACATGATATGGGAGAGCACACCACAGGCATTGTAGGACACCTCAATCCCATCTGCTTTGCTCTCCAGCAGGTTGCTGCCAAGAGAGAGATCATTTAGAGGCTTCAGGGCCTGCAGGAGAGGCAGGGGCAGGGCTGCAGAGCAGGCCCTCACCTGAAGACGCCGATGAACTGCGCTGTCATCAGCTGCGGGCGCAGCTCCCGCACCTCGGCCACGTTGCCCAGCAGCCCCAGCATGTTGCGGTGCAGCTCCTGCTTCTCTGGGAACTCCTGACAAGCAGAGGGCAGCGTCAGCCCGGGCAGGGCTCTGCAGAAGGGCTGAGTGCTGCAGGTAAGGGCTGCTCAGCACGTGCCAAGCGGCACCACTGGTGTTAAAGGGACGTGGGAAAGGACAGAACTGAGGCCACTCTGCTGCCCTGCCCTGTGTGAAGCCTGGGGACAGAGAAGCTGGCTGGGGGCATGGGGTGAGACAAGAAACCTTGTGAGCTTTTTCTTCTCTGCAGTGCAGGCAGAGCTGCCTCAAGGACCTGCCCAGCCAGCAGCCTCTGCACTGCTGAAGGCACCATACTCACTTTCAAGCACTCCAAGAACAGTTTCATGCCACTGTAGTTGAGGAACATCTCACAGTTGTCAGGGGTCTCATCAGTGATGTTCCAGAGGGCACTCCAGGAGAACTCCATCACCTGGTCACACTACAGAGCAGAAGAGGAAGGGATGGGAGCAGAGCTTTGGCAAGAACCAGTGCCTGCTGTCACCCTCCACAGCTCATGGCTAAGGAAGGTTAATCACTTTCAACTTGCCAGCAAATGGGGGTTAGTTTAATCATTTTTGCCTCCCTGTGGCCTTCCCCTGGGCTCCCCCTGGGACAGGACACTCTGCAGCATCAGCTGAGGAGCCTGGTGTCTGCTGGAGGAGCTCTCCCTGCAGTGCAGGGCAGGCACTCACCGTTTTGTCAGCCAGCTTCTTCTGGATCAGCTTCAGCATCGTCTGTGGGCAGAGCAAGGAAGACAGTGAGAAGCAGCTCAGGAACCTGAGCTACAACTGCAGCCAGTCTCTGGCCAGCTGCAACTTTGGTCTTTTGCAGAGCACCTCCTTGGTCCATTCTCTGCCCTGGCAGGGCTGGGTTATGTGCAACACTGACAGCACTCAGAGCTGAGCTACGCCACAGCCCCTGAGCTGTCCAGGTTGCAGTCAGTTTTGAGCAGTGTGGCAAGGTCTGGCGTGTGGCCTAACTGCCCCAAAGCAGTGGCCTCTGAGAAGCTGAGGGGTGTGGGCTGGCATGAGCTGGGAGGCTGCTGCAGGCTTGGAGACAGAGAAGGAACTGGTCACAAGGTGGTACCAGGTCTGGAAAGGAACCAGTGTGCTGGAGAGGCAAAGCCTGAGGTTGCACAACTGCCCTGCTCCCACAGCCAGCTTGCTTCTGACTCCAGCGCTGGTCAGGCTGCAGGTGCCACGTGGAGGGGTGGGCACAGGAAGGGCTGGCTCTGCTGGGGCCGGGCTGGGGCTCTGCTCCCCTGCAGTCACACTGTGGGGCTGGAGGCCTTTGTGGGCTGCTGCAAGGGAACTGTGCTAGCCTGGGTTAAGGACAAGCAGACAGCTTGGGGCCATACCAACCATGACAAACCCCATCTTGCCCACGGCCTCCTTGTGGTCGTTGTCCACCTGGCAGACCAGGGCGTTGCAGAGGTGCACCGCGATGCGCTGGATGGACTCATCCTGCCGGCTCTGGTTGAGGATGCTGAGCAGCAGCTCGTTGACTCGGCGGTACTGGAACTCCAGCTCCTCAGGGATGCTGAAGTTGCACAGCGTCAGGCAGCAGTTCCGCTGCACCTGGGGGAGAGCGAGGGCCAAGGGGCCATGGAGACCTGGGCAGCTCCCGATGGTGCCCTGCTGCCTGGCACCGAGGCCAGCTTCTGCTTGCCTCCAGCAGGGCCCCAGCCCTGCCAGTGCCCTGTGCTCTCTGGCACCTTGTTCTCAGCGCCCACTGTCACCCAGTGCCCACCACGCTCCACACCAGCTGCTGGCTGCCTGGAGGCTCTGTGGAGCAGCTGCCACTCTGCAGCCCAGGGGCACCGTGCCAGCGCACTTCCAGCGCTCTGCAGCAGGGTAAGAGTTTCCTTCTGCTGCCTTAGCACCCCGGGGCAGTGCTGCACACCCGTGGGTCACACCCTGGCACCAGGGGCAGAGCCCTGCTACCTTCCTCCCCTCCGCCTGGAGACCGTGGCCTGGCCCTTGTGTGCAGGCACCGCCAGTGCCAGAGGCTTTGCTGCCCCAGGTGCTGAGAGCAGGCTGGGGGTGCGGCAGGGGGCGGAGGGCTGCTCTCACCGTGACCTCCTGGTAGGCCTCCATGCCGTTGAGCACCACCTGGATCACCTGGCGCCGCAGCCGCACGCTCTGCTCCGTGCGGTACTCCGAGTTGGTCAGGTAGAAGAGCGCGGCGCTGCCGGTCACCTGGATGTTCTTGTCGTCCTTGTGGCACCTCAGGGCTGTGATCACCAGCTGCAGGAAGCAACGGGAAGCCGCAGTGCCGCTGCGGAGCCGCGCCGCGGCCTGGCCGCGGGGAGGTGCCAGGACGCCGAGGTTCCCAGAGCCCCTGCGCCGAGCTGGTGCCCGGGGAGGAGCAGACTGAGCGCAGAGGTCCCCTGGGCAGGGGCTGCAGGGGGCTCACCTGCAGGGCTCGCAGCAGCTGGCTGCAGCGCTCGATGCGGGCGATGTCGAAGAGCAGGTTGATGGCCCTGGAGGTGATCTCTGGCCGGTGCTCGGTGTAGGCCTCGATGGCGTTCAGGACCTGCTCCTCGTTCTTGTCGCCACTGACCTGGCCCGGGGGCAGGGCAGGGTGAGGCGGGGCAGGGCGAGGCGGGGCGGGGCGGGGCGAGGCGGGGCGGGGCGAGGCGGGGCGAGGCGGGGCAGGGCGAGGCGGGGCAGGGCGAGGCGGGGCAGCCTCCATGAGAAAGGAAAGCTCCAGGGCTGCAGCCTCCCTCCGCCCTGCTAGCAGGACTGGGCCCGGGGTGAAAGCAGAGGCGGAGTCACCGCTCCGCCCCGCTCCGAGGTGGCACCTCTGGGGCACGGCATTCACCACAAGGACTCCTTCCTCTCCTCAGACCCTTTTCTGACAGTCACAGACACCCTGCCCCCTTGGGCAGTGACTTCTCCAGGCCCCTCTCCAAGAGGCACCTTGAATCCCTCTGAAAGCCCCTGGGGCCCCAGCCTTGCCTGCTGGCAGTGCTCCTGCATCCGCAAGCAGCTGCTGAAAGGTCAGAGCTCAGCTGTCACACCTGAGACCCCCAGAATTTCCCTGGCAGCCAGCAGCTGTCACTCCCTCAGCCTCTCCCAGGTGCCAGTGCCCTGTGCCCGTACCTTGTAGGCTGGGATGTGTGCCAGGCGGCACAGGGAGGTTTCGAAGAGCCCCAGGAACTGCAGAGGTCGTTTCAGGCCCCGGAAGGGAGCGATGCTGCTCTTCGCCGGCTCGATGCTGAGGGACAGAAGAGACCACTGCTGATGGCACTGTCCAGCCCCTGCCCCAGCCCTGCTCATGGGATAGGAAAGCAAAGCTCTTGGCTGCCTGGGAAAGCAGAGCTCCAGGCTGAGGTGCCCCAGGATCTGCAGGGGTCCAGCTCACAGCTGGAGATGTGCCTTCAGACTCTGAGCTCCTGAACCACTCAGCCCTGTGAGCATTCATCTGCTGACCCAGTGCAGAGAAGCTGTGTCTGGAAGAGCCTGGATTTGAGTGAGGGTAAGAAAACATTTTGTGTAGAACACAGGAAAGGGCTCTGGAGTCCTCCCAGAAGGAAGAGGAACCCTGCAAGAGATGCCTGGAGGAATATGTGTGAACAGCCCAACTGAACTGCTTCTGCAAGCATGGAAGGGAGACAGGATCAGTTTTATCACTCTTGGAAGTCCCTGCCTGTGTCTCATACAGGAATCACAGTGAGTTCCCAGCCCAGCAGAGCTGCCTCCTGTTGTTAGCATTAATCAGACCTGCAGGGCTTGGGAACGGAGCAGGGAGCTGCTCCTGACTGCTCTGTGCCTGACCCATCCCAGCAGAGCTCAGCACTGCTGCTCCCTCACCTCGTCTGCCCCATCTTCTCCTCCATGCTGGGGATGGTGCAGTTCTCCAGCATGGTGTGCCCTGAGATGTCCAACGAGCTGAGGTTGCCCAAGTGCTCCACGAAGAGGCTCAGCACCCTCCGGGTCAGCTTGAACTTGTAGTAACTGGAGAGGTGGTCTCGGGAGATGTCCAGGTGCCTGCAGAGGGCAGAGAGCAGCTCAGAGCCTGCCAAGCACCAGCTGGGGCTCCTGCCCCTCACCAGGGGAAGCTGGCAGCCAGCTGGGCACATCACTCCGCTCTTCCCTCCTTCACAAGGTACAGCAGCACGGTGCTGAGGGATGTGGCAGCAGGACCTGGCCCTGTGTCTGACCCCAGCAGGCAGCTGCCTGGCAGAGGTCTGCTCAGAATGGGTCACCTTGAGCCCTGCGGCCCCCACGAACCCTGTGGCCACAGCATTGCTCCAGCTCTGCCCCCCCTGGGGGTTAAGATGCACTGCAGGATCTCTGCAGCCCCAAGGCCTTTCCCACCAGCTGTTACAGTTTGTGTCTTTCTCACTCTTCTCTTCTCCCCCCAGGCTGCTGCCCTGCCCTGATCTCAGGCAGGTGTTCAGACGGTTTCCTCCTGGGCAAACCCTGACACCCAGGCAGTGCTGGGACAAACTGAGCAGCCACCACATGCAGGGGGAGGCCTCACAGGGCAGAGCCTGCTCTTGCCTGCCAGGCAGCAGCTGAGGCCCTTGGGAGAGGCTTTTCTGAACTGCCCAGGACAGGAGCTGGCATCCCACTCACAAAGTGTCTGCTGCCCGTTGTGGGCCAAGCCTCACTGCACATCACTGGGAGCTCAAGCACCTGGATGTGGAAAAGGTTATCCAGGGTGCAGCAGAGACTGCAGGTCAGGTGTGACTGTGGCCCCTCTAGGTTATGCTGGCAGCACAGGGGACACCTGAGCCACTGCACAGCATCTTTCCTGTGAGGCCCTTCCTTTGGCTTGGAAACCCTGGGTCCCTTTCCTGGTACCTCTGCAGTCTGACCACAGCTGTCTGCCCTCTTGCAGGAAGTCACTTCCCTGCCAGCAGCCCTGGGGCAAGGGATCTGCACTGCTCCTTCCCACCCCTGCTGGTGTGGCCAACAGCCAGGCTGAGCTCACAGCTCTGGCACTGCTGCTGGGCAGTGGCTTGGAGCTCAGCATGGCTGCTGCTGCTGGATGTGCACACAGCTGCAGAGCTGCTCTGGGCACCTCTCAGGTGCCCGCTGGGGTTTGGTGAGGGTTGGGTTTGGCTTGTCTGGGGGTGTGTGGTGCATTTCCAAGAAGGGATGTGTGCCAAGTGCTGTCAGCTACTGAGCTGTTCCTGGCAAGGTCCATAACCTGAAACCAGCTGTGGGTGGCTTCCTGGCAGCAGGCAAGGAGAGCATTCCCAGGAGACCTTTCCCATCAGTGGGAAGAGGATGGCCAGGGAAGCTGCCAGCTGCTGACCTGAGCTTGTGAAGCTGTGTGATCACTTGGATGTGCTCCTCTGAGAGGTCCATGTTGTACAGCACTAGGGAGACCAGAGTGTCCTTCCACTGGGTCAGGAAGCCCAGGTCGCTGAGCTGGATGCCAGAGAGGTCGAGCGCGGCCAGCGCCGCCAGGGGGCGCAGCAGGCTCTCCACGTTGACGCCGTCGATCAGCCGGCCCAGGTTCAGGAAGCGCAGGCGGCTGAAGCCCTCGAAGGTGAAGTCCTTGACCAAGACCTGGCGGGTGGGGTTCACCAGGCAGTCATCCTCACAGCCTCCAGGGTTCTCCTCCTCGTAGAAGATATTGCAGCAGCCAAAGAGGCTCAGGGAGATCAGTGTGTGGCTGAAGCTCACCAAGGTCTGCAGACTCTTGGCTGTCAGCTTCTCACAGTTGGTCAGGTAGAGCTCAACCAGATCCTGGAGGATGGGAAATCAGAATCAGAGATGCTGCACAGGCACAGTGCCCACCCTGCCTGCTCCCACACCTCCCAGAGGGACAGCCTGAGGACAGCCACCGCCAAACCTGGCCACTGTCCCCACCCACTACAGCAGCCTGGCAGCTGAGGAGGGAGGAGCTGAGCTCCCAGGGAAAATGTGGCCAGTGAAGGATGGAGCCTTGGGAATCTCTGGGTGCCAGGGATCCCAGCTGGTGCCCAGGCAGCTGTGCTGGAGCCTGCCAGTGCAACACCACCTGCTTCCTGATGGCCTCCAGGTCCTGGTCCTGCACGATCTGCTCCCGCAGGTGGATCCGAGCCAGCCTGGTGCTGCGGGGGTCGGAGAAGAGGGTGAAGAAGCTCTCATGGGGCTCAAAGATGCTGTCTGTCTTCACCAGCTCCACGTACCTGTGGTGGGGCACTGGGGTCAGCACAGCAGCACACAAGGGCTCACTCCAGCACCCTCACTGGTGACCAGGTGCCTAAGCACAGAGACTCCCCTGTGGGTGGCAGGAGCTGGCCTGGCACCTCTGCCTGCACACAGCTAAGGGCCCCCAGGCACAGCTCAGGCAAGGCTCTGTGCAGGGCCATGGGGTTTGCCCAGCTGCTTAAACTTGGGCATTTTTCAGAGAGCTGGCTAGGCAGAGCCCCCTGCCAGGCTTTGTGAGCAGGAGCTGAGCCAAGAGGCTTTGAGGGCCAAGGTGTAGAGATCCCTGGAAGCAGTTTGCTTTGTAAAGCTACAGGAGCAGCAGCCTGCAGACCCAACATCTGTTAGCACTTTGCACCCCCTGCTCTCTGCTCTGCAGTGCCTCGTGGTGGGAAATGGGAGACACTGCCTTGCTGCCTGCTGCTCCCTGCAGCTCTGGGACTGCAGGGACTGCTTCACTCCAGGGTAGCTATGTGGGAATGCTGAGCTGACAGCAGCACAGCAGCCCCTGGGAACTCCTGCTCCTGAGCTCAGTGCAAATCCTCATTTCCAGCAGGAGCAGCCCCTGGAAGGGAACTGCCCCACTCCTGCCATCCCCCTCGGGAGCTGCGCTCGCCCTGCCCCGAGCCCCGGGCCCCGCAGCGGCCCGGCCCCAGCCGTACTCATTGACCAGCTTGTCGCAGATCTCGCTGGGCAGGAAGATGTCAGGGTGCAGCCTCAGGGTCTGGTTGTCCAGCAGGTAGCAGAGGGTCCCCTCCAGGTTGCGCAGGCAGTAATCTGTGCAGAGCCTCATCAGCGACTCAGGGCTGTCGGATGCCATCCTGGGGGCACTCGTGGGGAGGGCAGCAGCAGAAGGAAGCTTGGGATTCAGTAGATCCTTTCCTCAGGTGAAGTTCCAGGATGGATCTCACAAGGCCATCAGGACAGCTGTGAGCAGAGGGGAGGACAAGCTGCAGTGAGCAGGCCACAGGGGCAGGAGCCCTGCAGGGCTGCTGCTGCAGCAGGCTGCTGCTTGTTGGCAGCACATCACTTGCTGACCTCCAAGGAACCTGCAGCAGTTTGGCCTCTCTGGCAGCATGCCCTTAACTCAATGGTCTCCCCACCCCAGGGGACATGATGGGGATGAGCTGACGTGAAAAACGTTTGGGAGTGAGGCTACAGAGCAGAAGCTTCCTCAGTGCAGGGCTTATCTGGCTGACAAAGGCCCTCTGGAAGGGAAGTGGCAGAGCCCACACTGGCTGAGGGGGTTGGATAAACCACCACAACGCTTGCCAGGAGGATCCTTTCTAAGGGCCCACTGGGATCTGGCGGCCTCCTATCTTCTGCCTTCAGTTCTGTTTGCCACCATTCCAAGTGAAGCTTCCTGCTCAACAGAATGTTTCCTGCACGTCCTTGACCCGGGCTGTGAAGTGGATCAGCAGGCAGAGGGAAGCCGTTTGAGATGCAGGTGTACAGGCAGCTAAAATCAGTGAAACCCTGGCTCCTGAGGCTGGAAAAGGGAAACCCAGAACCCACAGCCCTCGGGAGCTGTGTCAGGACAGGAGGCAGGGATGGAATGGGCAGGGCACAGAGCATTGTCTTGCTGGCCAGGGGGTCCTGGCTGGGCGAACGCAGGTGGGAGGAAGCTGTTCTGTGCTCTGCTTCACCTCCAGCACAAGTCCCTCTCCCAGACTTTGCCTGCAGCTTGCTTGAGACAACCTTTCCAGAAAGGCAAGACCAGCAGGAAGCTCTGAAGCAGCTGGCAGACGTGTTCTGCTACCCCTACCAGTTCCCCTCCGCCTGCAGCCGGCAGGGCCTGCAGCCGGCAGAGCCTGCAGCCGGCAGGGCGTGCAGCCGGCAGAGCCTGCAGCCGGCAGAGCCTGCAGCCGGCAGGGCCTGCAGCCGGCAGGGCCTGCAGCCGGCAGGGCGTGCAGCCGGCAGGGCCTGCAGCCGGCAGGGCCTGCAGCCGGCAGGGCGTGCAGCCGGCAGAGCCTGCAGCCGGCAGGGCCTGCAGCCGGCAGGGCCTGCAGCCGGCAGAGCCTGCAGCCGGCAGGGCCTGCAGCCGGCAGAGCCTGCAGCCGGCAGGGCGTGCAGCCGGCAGGGCGTGCAGCCGGCAGGGCGTGCAGCCGGCAGAGCCTGCAGCCGGCAGAGCCTGCAGCCGGCAGGGCCTGCAGCCGGCAGATCCTGCAGCCGGCAGGGCCTGCAGCCGGCAGGGCCTGCAGCCGGCAGGGCCTGCAGCCGGCAGGGCGTGCAGCCGGCAGGGCGTGCAGCCGGCAGGGCGTGCAGCCGGCAGAGCCTGCAGCCGGCAGGGCCTGCAGCCGGCAGATCCTGCAGCCGGCAGGGCCTGCAGCCGGCAGGGCCTGCAGCCGGCAGGGCCTGCAGCCGGCAGGGCCTGCAGCCGGCAGATCCTGCAGCCGGCAGGGCCTGCAGCCGGCAGAGCCTGCAGCCGGCAGGGCGTGCAGCCGGCAGGGCCTGCAGCCGGCAGGGCGTGCAGCCGGCAGAGCCTGCAGCCGGCAGAGCCTGCAGCCGGCAGATCCTGCAGCCGGCAGAGCCTGCAGCCGGCAGAGCCTGCAGCCGGCAGAGCCTGCAGCCGGCAGGGCCTGCAGCCGGCAGAGCCTGCAGCCGGCAGGGCCTGCAGCCGGCAGGGCCTGCAGCCGGCAGGGCCTGCAGCCGGCAGAGCCTGCAGCCGGCAGGGCCTGCAGCCGGCAGAGCCTGCAGCCGGCAGGGCCTGCAGCCGGCAGGGCCTGCAGCCGGCAGGGCCTGCAGCCGGCAGAGCCTGCAGCCGGCAGGGCCTGCAGCCGGCAGGGCCTGCAGCCGGCAGATCCTGCAGCCGGCAGGGCCTGCAGCCAGCAGAGCCTGCAGCCGGCAGGGCGTGCAGCCGGCAGGGCCTGCAGCCGGCAGGGCCTGCAGCCGGCAGGGCGTGCAGCCGGCAGGGCGTGCAGCCGGCAGGGCGTGCAGCCGGCAGGGCGTGCAGCCGGCAGGGCGTGCAGCCGGCAGAGCCTGCAGCCGGCAGATCCTGCAGCCGGCAGATCCTGCAGCCGGCAGATCCTGCAGCCGGCAGGGCCTGCAGCCGGCAGGGCCTGCAGCCGGCAGAGCCTGCAGCCGGCAGGGCCTGCAGCCGGCAGAGCCTGCAGCCGGCAGAGCCTGCAGCCGGCAGGGCCTGCAGCCGGCAGGGCCTGCAGCCGGCAGAGCCTGCAGCCGGCAGGGCCTGCAGCCGGTGTTCTCCCACTGTTGGCTCCATGGCCGCAGATCCCCACTCACGAATCCACTGACAACCTCCTGCCACGTGCCGCTGGAAAGAGCCAGCGCCTGGGACCTGCCCAAGCAGCTCGGGGCACCAAAGGGCAGGAGCTGCCTTCCTGAGGCTCTGACAACCCTCTGCTCCCCTCTGCTGAGACCAGCGCAGTGTGGCTGCTGCACCCCAGCTGCCCTTCAGCTTCTGAGCTCCCCATGCACCACCAGCAACCCCCCCCGAGCTGAACAGAGGGGGCAGTGGCTCAGCCTTCCCAGGCAGGGAACACCGAAGCGGAGCCCTCATCCTCATGCTCTACTGGGGGTATCTGAGCAGTCTCCAAAGCTGCTGCTGGGGCTTGTGCACAGCACAGGACACAAATCAGTCTCTGCCTCCCATGCTTCTTCCACTTTCTGCTCTGATGGATTTGCCTTCAGCTCAGCACACGAGGGACTCGAGTCCCTTGGAAACAGCCCCAGGCACAGCAACCTGCACCAACCCCACCCCTCAGCAGCCTTCTTGCAGTAACCTCTCCACCACCCAAAGGAACCTGCAGCAGAGGCTGCTCTGCTCTCCCTCTCAGCAGCCTCCCAGGTCCTGCCAGCCTCTCTGGCAAACCCTGCTCCAGGGCACACCTGCATCAGTGCCTCAGGCTGGGCACCGCTCCTGGCACCCCTGGGGCCACCCCTGCCAAGATCCCCTGCTTGGCACTCCAGAGCCATCTCCCCTCCCAGCCTCTCCCTCCAGCCAAGCCTGACTCAGGTGGCTGCGTGCCAGCGACACGGCGTGAGGCTGCTGCTCTAGCACTGGTTGGCAGAGCTGCCCAGCAGCAGGGACCTGCCCCAGCAGAGGGCAAGCAGTGCAGGCTGGCAGGACCTGCTCAGAGCCAGATGCTGCAAACGCAGAGTCTGGCACAAGCAAATCTGCACTGTCATTTTAGCTGACCCTGCAGCTGCAGAGCGCTCTGGCTGCACTCAGCAGTGGTCACCACAGCTGGTGCAGGGAAACAACATCCCTGCCCCACAGCAGGGAAACCGAGGCACGAGTGGCCCAGCAGAGCTGTGCTCTCCAACCCCGGCCTGCTGAAACCGACAGGGCAAACGCCACTCCTGCTGCTCTCTGTGCCTGCCTGCAGGGGAATGCTCGCTCGGATCGATGAATCGGGTCATGCACTTCCTTCCCCCGAGCTGCCCTGCCCAAGGGGACAGGCCCGTAGCCAGGCAGCGGGGATCGGCCACCCCAGCCCGCAGCGGCGCCTGCCAGCCGGAGCCCTGTCCCCAGCCCCAGCTCTGGCCACGACCCCGACCCTCGCTTCCCCGACCCTGGCTCCGGCCCCGCTCCCTCAGGCGACTTTCCCTTCCCGAGCACTCAGAGGTCACCTGGCCCGGCAGCGCCGAGGCTCCTGCAGGCCGGGCTGCCGCGGCCCGGGCCCTGCCTGACGGGACCTGGCTGCTCCCGGTAGCGCCGGTGAGCGGCGCCGGGCGGTGCTGCCGGGGGCGGCTGTCCCGCCGGGGCCGGCACTGCCTCCCCGGCCCTCCGCGGGCAGGCCCGGTGCCCCCGGGCAGGGCGAACCCCGAGGGTCGGACTGGGGAGGGGGCCACCGGCACTCACCTGGCGCCAGGCCCTCGCCCGGCGCGGCGGAAGGGGGGCGGCGGCAGTCCCGGCTGGTCCCGGCGCCGCTCCCCCGGGCGGGCAGGGGGTCCGCGTCCTCCTCGGGCCCGCTCCCCCCGCCGCGGCCTCCGCTGTCAACAAACCCCGCCGTCACTTCCGCCAGCCGGGCCGCCCGCACCGGAAGCGCCGCCGCTTTCCTCCCGGAAACACCGGCCCCGGAACGCTCGGGCCGTGCCCGGTGCCCGCTCCCCGCTCCCCGCCGGCGCCGGAAGGCAGCGCAGGGCTGCGGGGCGCCGGCGCTGCCTCGCGCCGTGACGTCACGGGGCGCGAGGGTGACGTCACGGCCGCGGCGCACCCCGCGGGATGTCCCTGCGCGGCTCGGGCTCCTCGCGCCGCCCGCAGCCCCGCGTCCGCCCCTCGGGGCGCCGCCACCACCCCGGCCCTCTGTGAGCGCGCAGCCCGCACAGACCTCACTGGCAGCCGCCATCGCCGCGGGCCCCGCTCCCGGCGGCCGTGCGCACGGGCCGTAGGCACCGGACCGGGGAGGGCGCAGCCGCCTCGCGCTTCCCCCTGTGCTCTGAGCACCGGCGGGACCCCGGTGGCCGGCGGGGCGTTTGCGAAGGCGGGCAGCGCTGCGGGTGCCTGGGGAGGGGGCCCGGCCGTGAGTGCGGTGCCGTGGCAGGTCACGACCCGCAGCAGCCCCGCCACCGGCGGCGGCGCCGGGCCCGAGCCCGTGTACAGTCCGGAGCCCCCGGAGCGAGCCCCGGGGCGGGGCGGGGCGGGGCGGGGCCCCCCGGCACGGCCCCTCGGGAGGCGGAGCGGCGGCGCGCGGCCGCGGGCAGGCTTCCAGCCGGAGCGGAGCGGCGGCGCGCGGGGAGGGGGCGCGGGGCAGCCATGTCGCGGCTGCACCAGAGCAGGTCGGTGCCGAGCCCCCTCCTCTGCCCGCCGCTGCCGGCGGAGCGGGTGTGCCGGGGGGGGGCGGCGGGGCGCCGGTCACTTTATAACGGCCGCGGTTCCGCTTCCCCCAGGATCGCGGACTTCCAGGAGGTGCTCGGCGAACCCACGGTGGCTCTGGCCAAGCTCCGTGAGCTCTGCTTCAGCGGTGAGCGACCCCGGGAGGCGGCGGCACCGGCTCCGAGCCGGAGAGGGCGCTGGCTCCCGCCGCAGCCCTGCGGGGTGTCCGCCGGCGGTGCCGGGGGCCGGTGCTGCCCCGCGGGCCTCGGGACCTGCGGTCAGGCCCCAGGGGGTGCGGGGGCCGCCAAGTGCTGCGGGAGCTGTTGGGGGCGGGGGCCGGGGCCCGGGGCCGGGGCTGGCGGTGTGCTTTCAAACTCGGTCTCCGTCAGGCCGCAGCGGTCCCCGCTCGGCCTTCGGGCACAGCCACAACCATCCAGGCGAACTCCTTCCCCTCGCCGGGACGCGGCTGGGTTCCGCGGCTCCTGCCGTGCCCTGGCGCTTCACCTGCTCGCTCCCGGCGCTGTCTGCGCCGCCTGCCGCAGGCATCCTGCCCGTGGGAGGCGGCGGCAGGTTGGGCACCGCGGGTGAGCCGCGCTGGGAAAGCTGCTGGCCCCGGGCAGCGGCAGCGCTGCCCTGCCGCTGCCTGCCGGGGCCTCAGCAGCGCTGACCAGGCTGCCCCGTGCTCCGCAGGGATTCCCTTCGATGGAGGACTGCGCTGCCTCTGCTGGAAGGTGGGTGGCAGGGGGTGGTGCTGGGGGTGTCACCGGGGTGTCAGCAGGCTGCTCTTGTGTTTGTGCGTGGTGCTGGGGGCTGCTCAAGTACAGATGGTGTTTTGGGGCACTTAAAATCCCAAACAAAAGTAAATGCAGGGCTGAAGAGCCACTCCAGTCGGGCAGTAGCTTGTGGAGGTCAGCACTGGCACCAGCACAGCAGCATTCCCTGATACAGGGCAGCCTGGCTTCAGATGGCAGACGGAGCCTGGCTGCTCTTGCATGAGAACAGCCTTGAGCTGGGAGTGTGTTTCAGTCAGGTTTGCTATTGATCAGTCCCACAGATCTCTCTGTGCTGAAAACCAGTCCCTAAAATATCCCTGGCTGTTGCTTGGCACAGTACCAGGATTCTGGAGCAGCCTCCCAGTGTTTCAGAGCCGTTGTGGCTGCAGTTTGCTCATCTTGCTGGTCTAGTAGCTCGGTCTCCAAATGCTAACTGCTGTGCATCTGCCTTCTGTGCAGATCCTCCTGAACTACCTCCCGTTAGAGAAGGCCTTGTGGAGCTCCTTGCTGAAGAAACAGAGGTGAGGGCAGTGCTGCTTGCCCTTCTCTATCTAATGATACCTGCAAAGAGGGAGAGCACTTCCTTAAATAATTCAGCACCTTCCTGAGATGTTCTGGTGTGGAATGTGCTCTTCTGGTGGCTTGGGCTCTGCAGTGGAACTCAGCTGAAAGGAGACCCAGATGCCTTCTGTCTGAGCAGGGTGGGACAGAGAGTTCTGGCTGGGTGGTCCTGGGAACTTCTGCTTCAGTGCAAACTTTGCTTTTCTTCCCTAAGGGATCTGTATTCCCAGTTCCTGAAGGAAATGATTATCCAGCCTGGGATTGCCAAAGCCAACCTGGGTGTCTCGAGGGAAGATGTGACCCTGGAAGATCATGTGAGTGCAGTTAAACCTTTGTGCTGCAGAAAATCCTCTGGGCCACAAACTGTTGTGTGGAGCCTGGAGCTCTGGGCACCTTTTGGCTCAGCTCTTGGGCTGAGAGAACTTTGCTCTGCTAGCAGGAGGGATGGGTCCCAGGTAGCAGCCTGGTGCTTGTATCATGGTGGCCTCCAGTGTGACTCACTGGCAGAGCAGCAGGAGCTCTGCAGAGAGCAGTTTCCAGCTGTGAAATCCCTGCTCCCCCCTGGGGCCAGTGCCCAGGCTGTGGGCTGCGAGGAGAAGGGAGAGGCTTCCAGGGCTGTCTCCAGCAAGGGCTCCCTCCTGGGCAGCCAGCTCTGTGGGGGGACTTGGAGCAGGAGACTCAGGCTGGACTTCGGCAGGCCAGAGGCTGACCTGCTGCTGGTTCCTGCATCCCTTGGCTGCCCTCTCTGCAAGGGCTGTCAGGAGGGCCCCTGTGGGGGCAGGGAGCCAGGGGACCGATCAGAAGTCTGTAAAGTGAGACAGCTGCTGCCAGGGCTCCTCCTGACCACTGACTTCTCTGCTAGCCTGCAGTCACCTGGGAACTCCGCAGACCCAGTCTGTGACGTGCCACAGGCTGGCAGGGTGCAGAGCTCTTGTGTGGAGCTGGAGGGGGTGTGGGGGGAGGCTGGCTTTGGCTCGGTGGGCCGCTGGTCAGGTGCAGGGCAGGCTGCTGCTCCGCTGGGCACAGCAGTGCTGCTTCCTCAGTCTTCCCAGAGCTGGAGGTGTTTGTAGCTCCTGAGCACTGTGTGGGTGGTGGCTGCTGCCCTGGGCACAAAGAGCATCTGCAGTGTGCAGGCTGGCAAGGGCAGGATGCCCCCTTGGGGAGCAAAGCCGTTCAGGGGCAGGTGAGAAGGGGTTGGCAGTGTTGCCTTCTGCCTGCTGGCTCCTGTGCCCGGCTCGGAGCCGCGTCCTGCACGCTGGCCGAAGAGGCAGCACCAAACGGAGCTGTGGTGTGCTGGTGCCAGGGGGCAGCACCGATGGGCAGTCCCTGGGGGGGCTGTGACGTGCTGCTTGTCTGTGACCCTCCTGCAGCCTCTCAACCCCAGCCCAGACAGCCGCTGGAACACCTACTTCAAGGACAACGAAGTGCTGCTGCAGATAGACAAAGACGTCAGGTGGGCGAGCCCCGGGCCTGCCCCTGCCGGCTGGCACCCCCTGCCGCGCCCCTGGGACAGGCCCCGCTGACCCCCCGTGTCCCCCAGGCGGCTGTACCCCGACATGGCCTTCTTCCAGCGCCCCACTGACTACCCCTGCCTGCTGGTGCTGGACCCCCAGAGCGAGTTCGAGACCCTGCGCCGCCGAGTGGAGCAGACCACGCTGAAGGCGCAGCCTGTGGCGCGCAGCCGCAGCGGCCTGACCAACGTGAGGGCGCCGGGGGGCACGGGGGGCGAGGGCGCTCCCTGGGCTTTCGCTGTCCCCAGCTGTGTGGTGGGATGGAGGCCATAGCCCTGCACAGGCTGCCCTGCCCCACAGGCAGAGCTCTGGGGCTTCACTGCCTTTGGGCTGCCCACCTCCTCTGGGGGTTCCTGTGCTTTGAGAGCCGAGCTTGTCTCGTGTACAGAGCTGTGCCAGCTGGGTGCCCTGCCCCAGCCCTGGCCTTGCCTTGCCCTGCAGGTGAGCTCCCCTCTGAAGGCAGCTCCCAGCTCCCTGAGCGAGTACGAGGTGCTGCCCAACGGCTGTGAGGCTCACTGGGAGGTGGTGGAGAGGATCCTCTTCATCTATGCCAAGCTGAACCCTGGCATCGCCTACGTGCAGGGCATGAACGAAATCGTGGGGCCTCTCTACTACACCTTTGCTACAGACCCCAACAGTGAGTGGAAAGGTGAGAGGCTCTCAGCTGCTGGGGCCGGAGGCTGCAGTTAAACAGCTGGGGCCTGGCTGAGCTGGGGGCTATGGGGGAGGGCTCAGCAGGAGCTGGGGGTTTGGGGGAGGGCTCAGCAGGAGCTGGGGGTTTGGGGGAGGGCTCAGCCAGAGCTGGGGGTTTGGGGGGAGGGCTCAGCAGGAGCTGGGGGTTTGGGGGGAGGGCTCAGCAGGAGCTGGGGGTTTGGGGGAGGGCTCAGCAGGAGCTGGGGGTTTGGGGGGAGGGCTCAGCAGGAGCTGGGGGTTTGGGGGGAGGGCTCAGCAGGAGCTGGGGGTTTGGGGGAGGGCTCAGCAGGAGCTGGGGGTTTGGGGGAGGGCTCAGCCGGAGCTGGGGGTTTGGGGGGAGGGCTCAGCAGGAGCTGGGGGTTTGGGGGAGGGCTCAGCCAGAGCTGGGGGGTTTCTTGCAGAGCATGCTGAAGCAGACACATTCTTCTGCTTCACCAACCTCATGGCTGAGATCCGAGACAACTTCATCAAGAGCCTGGACGATTCCCAGTGTGGCATCACCTACAAGATGGAGAAGGTCTATTCTACCCTGAAGGAGAAGGATGTGGAGCTGTACTTGAAGCTGGTGAGGACCAAGTCTCTGAGCCTGTGGGGATGGGAGGAGTGGAGCTCAACAGTGCCTGTCAATGTCAGCCTGTCCTGTTCAGCTGTTCCTGTGCTTGGCTGCAAATGGTGAGGGGCAGGGAGGGCTCTGCCTGTAGGGCACAGAGACTCTTATCTGTGAGCTGAAACAGCCTCTCCTTGGGGCAGGCCTGGAGCAAGCTGACACAGCAGGGCTCTGCTCCCCTGCCTGCAAGCAAACAAAGGCTGCTGGAAAGCTGCCAGCCGAGAGCCCCAAGCGGCTTGGCCACGGTCCCTGCTCACCTGGGCTGAGGTGCAGCTGGGGCTGGAGGCTTTGTTCTCTTCCAGCCTTTTGCTGCAGGGTTCCTTGGGATCTGAGGTGACAGGAATTGTGTCTCTGTCTGGCAAAGCAGAGTGAAACACAACTCATCCCCTAGCACTTGTGCTGCCTCTGGCAGCACTGACTTCAGACCGCATGGAGACCATGCCAGGAGTAAACTTACATCCAGCAACCTGCTGCATGCTGCTCACCCAATTCTGTTCTTCCCCCTCCTGCCAGGGGCTTGGGGTGCCCTTGGCTGTTGTCAGCTTGTAGAAGACAGCTTTTGCTGAGAACATCTCCAGCTCTCAGGCCACTTAGTGGGGGAGAAAATGGATAACTGGGACATGACCTCCAGTGCTGGTGGTGGCTGATCCCATGGGGAGAAAGTAAACTGCTTACAGCTGGGATGGCAGGAAAAGGGCTTGGCCATGCAGCTGCTGCAGAGTATCAGCAGGATCCTGAGCATGTTTGGCCTTGGCTGGGCTCTCAGTCCCTGGTGTTGGACAGCAGAAAACAAGAGAGCCTGGGGCTGGAAGCGCTCAGGGTGTGAGCCCTCCTCTCTCTTTGTTTCTTTTCGTGACCAGTAAGCGCAGGGCTGGAGAGCAGAGGAAATCCTGAGCAAACAGCCCCCTGCTGAGGGGGAGGGCTGCAGCACTGCAGATAGTGCTGTTGGGATGGGGACTCCCAGGCCCCTCGGCAAGCTGAGGGGCACCGACAGAAGCGGCGCTGCCGTGCTCCCTGTGCGGGCACAGCAGTGCTGGCTGGAGGCCTGCAGCAGGGAGCCGCAGCCGAGGCCGCTGCCCGGAGCCTGCGGGGGGCCGGGGCGGGCCGGGGCGGGGGCGGGGGCGGTGCCCCGGCCGGGGCTCACTGCCTGCCCGGCGCCCCCCGGCAGCAGGAGCAGAACATCAAGCCGCAGTTCTTCGCCTTCCGCTGGCTGACGCTGCTGCTGTCCCAGGAGTTCCTGCTGCCCGACGTCATCCGCATCTGGGACTCGCTCTTCGCCGACGCCAAGCGCTTCGACTTCCTGCTGCTGGTCTGCTGTGCCATGCTGACGTGAGTCCCGGGCCCCTCTGCCGTGCTGACCGACCCCTGGGCCCCTCTGCAGCTGGCAGAGCCTGGCAGGGGTCGGGGCTGCTGCTGCTGTGGCGCAGAGCTGCCTGCGGCAGGCCGGGGCAGTCAGAGGCATCTGGGACCCTCTCCATCTTTCAGGCTGATCCGGGATCAGCTGCTGGAAGGAGACTTCACTCTGAACATGAGGCTGCTGCAGGTGAGGCTTCCACAGGAAGTGCCTGGCTGGAGAGAAGCACCCACTTCTGCTCCGTGCCTGCAGAGGGTCTGCAGGGCTCTCACAGCATGCTGAGTGCTGCAGCTGTGCACCTGCTCCAGCCTGCAGGGCAGCTCCCACAGCTGCAGGTTTATGTCCCCTGGTTTGCAAGCAGTGCAGTAGGCTCCAGCAGAGCTGTGGAGCCCTGTGAGTGTGGTCGGCCAGAGGCTGCTGGTTAGCTCTGGGAGCTCAAGGCTGAGAACCCTGCACTGCACAGCAGGGCACTGCACAGCAGGACACTGCTCTGGGCTGTGCAGGACACTGCTCTGATAAGGCACTTTGGCACTGAGAGCCCTTCAGCAGGCAGCTTGCTGTGCCCTTGGAGCACAGCCAGAAAGCACTGAAGGGTGCCCAGGCTGGGTCAGTTCCCAAGCAGGAAGTGTTAGCTGCTGAGGGAGTGACTGAGCCTGGCAGTGTTACAAGGGCCCAGGGTGCTGCTGTCAGGGCTTGTCCTGCCCCAGTGGAGCAGTGGCCAAGAGGCTCTGGGTGGTCACTTACAGCACTTTGCCTCTTTGGCACAGGACTATCCCATCTCAGATGTTCACCTGATTCTGAAGAAGGCAAAGGAACTTCAGGACTCCAAATAGTCCATGAGCCCAACAGAAGTGTCAGAGGAGCTGTGGGCCCAGGAGGTGTCCCCACACAGTGTGGTGCATTCCAGCTCCCAGTGATCTCTGCAGGGCTGCTGGCCACCCTGGAGCCTTCCTTCTACTCTATTTATTAGGTCAAGGACTGATGACTTCCCCATCTACTTGGGTCCTGCACTCCAGATCCTTCTCAAATCCCAGATGCCTCTGTGCTGCCCAAAGCAGCTCTTTGTAATTGTTTTAATGACTTTAAGGTTGGGGAGAAAGGAACCACCTGTGCACATCCCTGCAGCTACACATGGAGCAGTGCTGATGGGGAAGGGCCAGGCTGAGGCCAGTGGACTTGGATGAGTGAGCACAAAGGATCCAGTGGATTTTCATGGGTGAGCACAAAGGATCCTGCTGTGAACAGATGAGTTCCAGTGAAGTCACAGCCCCAGGATTCTTCTCCCTTGTGTCTGTACTTGGCCACCCCTGGCTGTGCAGAGACTGCCTCAGTTTGTGGTGGCTGCCATCTGACACTGCCAGGTCAGACTCCATGGCCTGGGAGAGAGGCCTTGAAAAGCTGAGATGGGAGGACAAGGCAGCAGCTGGTGGCTTTTGCACTGAAGCTGCCTGGATCCAGAGTTGCCTTAGCAGCAGGGGCTCCTGGAGAGCAGCCCTGGGAGGGCTTTCATCACTGGGTGGTTTGAAGCCTTACTACACACAGCCTTAGAGCAGGAGCTGCAGGGGGTCCTGGCACTGCTTTCCTGGCATTGAACTGAAGCCTGCCCAGCCACAGCCAGGCTTCTGAGCTAGAAGAAATGGGCACCAAGTCCCTGCCACGAGGACAGCTGTGGCACAGGGTCTGCCTGGGCCTGCAGAATGTTGCCCTGCACAAGCTCTGGTCAAGGGAGCCTTGGTGTTGTCTCTAGGACTTCCTGCCAGGAGGAGACATGGCTCAGGTCTGGCCTGCAAGCAGGAGTCCTTGTCTGGTGTGATCCCAGCTGCCTGCTGGGGCTGAGGCACTTTTTGGTGTCCTGGTCCTGTTGAGTCACAGCCCTGGGTCCAACACTTGTCCTTGTTGAGAGGGAGACTGCAGCTCAGAGTGGAGCAGGCTCAGGTGAACATCAACCTGGCAGCATCAGGCTGGTCAGGCACCTTGACCCTCAGAGGGAAGACCTGCCAGGGATGGGGGAACCCTGTCCAGCTTTGCCCTCTGTGCTGCCCCAGCTCCCCACAGCTCTTTGGTGCTGCACCTTGGGGTGTTGCTGAAGGTCAGTCTGGGTGAGACCTGCTTGAGCAGCTGCTGGCCTGGAATGGTCCTGGCAGGAGAGATGCTGTCAGCCTCCAGCTTTTTCCTGGGGTCCCTCCCTTCCCTGGAGGCCAGTTCCTGCCAGGCTGCTGTGAGTCCCCCAGAGGTGGCAGAGCACAGGTTGCTGCATGCTCTTCTGGCAGCCTTTGCCTCTTCAGAAGATGCTGCAGCAGCAGTGGTGCAGCCTGGGCCTGCTGCTGTGGTGGAGCAGCAGCACCTGAGGGATTAAACCAATCTGTAATGAATACCTGTGGCTGACTGTGCCCTCTCTGCTGCAGCCCTTCCTGCAGGGTAGAGTTTTCCTCCAGAGCCAGCAGAGCAGGACAGCTGTGTGCTGGCTGGGTGTCCTTCCTGCCTTCTGCTGAGCTGTTCCAGCTCCCTGCCCTCACCTGGCTACCCAGCACTGGGGGTCAGGAGTCAGAGCCAGCTGCTCGGCACGAAGGTGGAGCTGTGGGGTTAAATACTGAGGCCTCCCAACTGCTCTGAGTGCTGCTGTGGCTCTCTTGTACCACGAGCTCTGTCCTTTTTGGTGACTGGGGACACACATTCCTTTAGGCCAGGACTTTCTCCTTCCTTTAAGGGCAGATTTTGAGGGGAGAAATTTCCTGTTACTACCTTTTGAATCTCCTCACCAAAGTCCCTGGGTTCCCCAAAGGTTTTTGGTGGTGGTGTTGAGGTCAGACAATGTTTTTTCTGGTGCTCCCTGCTTTGAGGAGCTGCTGCACCTCAAAACATTTTCACCTCTGGTTTCTTTCAGCCCTTTCCTCTGCCAGGAGCAGCTAGGCTGGCTGGAGGGGCAGAGCTTTGGAGTTAGTCTGGGGTACTTGGGGACCCCTCGTTTTATAGATGCCTAAATGCAGCTCCTTGAAGGAGATTTTACACCTGGCTCAGGGGCAGGACAGAGCAGGGGAAGGGGCAGCTAGGGCACTGGGGGCTGGGGAGGATGGGGCTGCCCTGGGAAGGAGAGCCTGCACCCTGCTGCAAGGCTTGTGCTGGGGGCTAGGAGCAGCAGGACAGCAGGGATCAGATCGCTGGTGGTGGTCACTCAGGAGGCTGAGCTGGGAGGTTGAGGCCATTTGGGTTATTGACACTGAAGGCCAGGGGTGGCAATGGGGGTCTGGATCTTTGGCGGGGGCCTGCTTTCCCCTAACGACCGTCAGTGGCTGCTGAGCTGTTCAGAGCACTTCGGAGGTGCCTTTTCCGCGTGAGGGAGCCGGCAGCGCTGTGCACAGAGTTGGCAGAGCAAGGTAAGGGCAGCGCCGCCGCACCGAGCCTCTCGCCGTTGCTTTCAGACGCCGTTTGTACAGCGCTTCCCGGGGGCTCTGTGCACGTTCCGTGGGGCCCTGACCCGCGGGGGGCCGCGCAGCGCCGGGGCTGGGCGGGACCGAGGGGCTCCCAAGGGCCGAGCGCTGGAGCCGCCGGGCCCCGCCGGGAGGTCGCCGCCGGCTCCGGCTGCCGCGGGAGCCCTCGTGGCCGCTCCGCTCCTGTGTGCGCGGAGCCCCTCCCGCGCCGGGCGACAGCGACCTCCGGCCGCGCGGCGGCGCCCTCGAGCCCTCGCAGCGGCGCTGCCTCGGCCGTGACCTCGGGGCCGCCGCGGTCGGGGGAGCGGCAGCGCTCGGCCATGCTGCGGGGCCGGTGGTTGCGGGGCCGCTGGCTGCTGCCCGGCGCCTCGCTGGCGCTGGGCGCGGGGCTGGGCTCGGCCCTCACCGCTCGCCGCCGGCCCGGGCCCGAGCCCGAGCCCGAGGGGCTGCTGAGCCGCCTGCCCGTGGTGCCCGCCGTGGCGGCCGCCGGTCCGCCGGCGCTGCCGGGCTCGGGGCGGCCGGAGCTGACCAAGTACGGGCTGCCCGGGCTGGCGCAGCTGCGGAGCCGCCAGTCCTACGTGCTGTGCTACGACCCGCGGAGCCGCAGCGCGCTCTGGGTCATCGAGCAGCTCAACCGGGACAGCCTCAGCGGCGCCTCCGACCGCGCCGCCTGCGACTTCCAGGAGGACGATTCGGTGCACGAGTACCACCGCGCCACCAACGCCGACTACCGCGGCAGCGGCTTCGACCGCGGGCACCTGGCCGCCGCCGCCAACCACAAGTGGAGCCAGCAGGCGATGCGGGACACCTTCTACCTCAGCAACATCGCCCCGCAGGTACCGCGGCCCCGGGGCTGCGCCCGAGGGCGAACGGGGAAGGGGCTCGGGGCTGGAGGGCCGCAAAGAGATGCGGGGACAGGAGCGGCTCTGTGAGGCGCAAAGGCTGAGAGCCTGGAGAAGAGCAGCCCCAGAGGGCAGCTGAGCAATGCTCAGCAAGAGCTAAAGGCTGGGGGGCAAGAGGCTGGGGCCAGACTCTGTTTGGTGGTGCCCAAGGACAGGACAAGGGGCAGTGGGCACAAAGTAGAACCCAGCAGGTGCCAGCTGAACAGGAGAAACTTCTGTGGTGTGTGTGGAAGTGACAGTGGAGATCTCTTCTGGAAGGCACTCAGGGCACTGGGGTTACAGCACCGGTGGGTGTCAGCAGAAGGAAAACTGCCAGTGAGGGAGCTCCCCTCTGACTGACTTTGCTGTCTGACTGTGTTGCCAGAACCCTCATTTAAACCAGAACGCCTGGAATAACCTGGAGAAGTACAGCAGAAGCCTGACAAAGCACAACAAGAACGTCTATGTCTGCACAGGACCCCTCTACCTGCCCAGGTAAACACAGTTCCAGGCTGGCACCACGCTGGCAAGGTGCATCCTGCTGGGAAGAGGAAAGGAAGGCAGGCTGTGGGGTGCAGCCTGCCAGCTCCCCCCAGACAGGGAGGGTCTGCTGAGGTCCTGCTCGGGGGTGAGCCCAGCTGGCCTGCAGAGGTGGTGTGGAGATGTCCTTTCAGGCCGCGTTTGGTTCTCACTGACCACCTGGGGGAGGGTGGACTCCTGAGCTGCAGCACAGCCAAGGTGCTGTTGGCATGCTTAAGGCTCTGGTGGCAGCAGCTCTCTGGATTGCTGGGCTGAGAATGGAGTGCAGCCCCCTGCCCTGCACAGTAAAGCCTCTGGGGTGTTTCCCTGCTCAAGAGCACAACTTCACTTGCAGGCAGTGCTACAGGGCAGATGTCTCAGGCGGGGATGCTGCAGCAGGGAGGGCTGTGGGGCGGGGGCTGGCTCGGGGGGGATGCAGCAGCAGGCTGCAGGTGCCAGGGGCTGTGCTGTGCTGCAGGGCCGAGGCGGATGGGAAGATGTACGTCAAGTACCAGGTGATTGGGAAGAACCACGTGGCAGTGCCCACACACTTCTTCAAGGTGCTGATCCTGGAGAAGGAGGCAGGGGACATCGAGCTGCGCTCCTACGTGATGCCCAACTGCCCTGTGGACGAGCGGCTGCCCCTGGAGCGCTTCCTGGTGCCCATCGAGAGCATCGAGCGAGCCTCGGGGCTGCTCTTCGTGCCCAACATCCTGAAGAGAGCCAACAGCCTGAGAGCCATCACAGCCTGAGCCTCCCACGGCTGAGCACAGCCAGGGCCCCCAGGAAGGGGCTCAGCAGCCTGCCCCAGGGGAGCAGCTCGGGAGATGACAGCAGCCAGACCCTGCCCCTGCCGCCCCTGCCCCTGTCTCGTCTGCAGTGAAGGGCACACAGCAGCTCCTGCAGAAGGCTCCTGGGTGCTTGGCAGCATCATGAAGCTGCAGCCATGGCAGCTGGGGACAGGGTGGTGCTGGGTTGATGGTTGGACTTGATCCTGGAGGCCTTTGGCAGCCCTCCTGATTCTGATTCCAGGGCTAGCATTTGCCCCTGCAGTGTGGAGCTGCCCTGGAGCTGCTCCCTGGGGCTGTGTGGGGGAAGGCTTCTGAGCTCAGCAGAGCAGGGGACAGGCTGCTGCCTTCGTGTGGTTGTTGACCCTCAGAAGACAGTTTCAGCAGTAAAGCTTTGCACACCCACAGTGCTGGTTGTTCTCTCCACAGCTCCCAGGACCTCAGCAGGGTAGAGCCAACTTTTGCAGCTGCTTTCCTGCTGGACTCACTGCAGGCAGAGCTCAAGGCCTCTTCCTTGGAGCCTCTTCATAGTGCAGTGCTGGGGCCAGCCAGAGCTCCAGCCCCTCCTGCTCCTGGGAAGGATACAGTTGGGTGGGCTGGGGGAGTCAGGCTGAGACAGGAACTCAGTACAGGGATTAGGTTTTGACTTGAGGCTGAAGGCCAGAGGGCTCCAGAGGCACTGGGCCTGCAGGAGCTCTGGGCACCAAGTGCCCACTGTACACCAGGACTCAGGCACACAGGCTCCAAGGTTCCACTCTGCTTTATTGCCCACCCCAGATGTCCCAGCTGCCAAGGGACAGTGCCCAGCCCTTGGCCGGACCAGCAGGCAGGAGGGGGCAGAACTGCTGCCGACAGCAGCCAGCCCCTGCTGTGTCTTGGTGACTTGCCCAGCACTGGGGGTGGCAGCAGCCACTGCCAGGTCATTGAGGTCCTTCCCTCAGCTGTCCCTGGGCGTCCTCACAGCCTCCTCGAGGTGTGGTCTCAGTGCAGACAGGGAGATCAGCAGGGCCTCCTGCAACAGACCCAGCCAGAACTGCTCTGAGGAGCACCAGGCCAGCCAGGGGCTCTCTGAGGTGTCCCTGGAGGGGTGGCCTCTGGGCCACGTGCCACTGCCAGGGGCAGCAGCAGCCCTACCTCTGTCCGGATGGTTCTGCTGCCCTGGCCGGGACAAGTGTTCAGGTAGCAGTCAAAGAGGAGGCTGGGGTCAGTGACCTGCAGGTTTGGGTCCACATCAACCCCAGCTTCCAGGCCCTCGAGGCCGCCGAAGACAACGAGGGCATGCCTAGGGGAGACAGGACAGGCTGAGAGCAGGCTGGCTCCTGCCCCCTGCCAGGGCAGGTGCTGCCAGCCTCACCTGCAGAGCTGCTCCTGTGCCTCCAGCCCTCCAGGAAGGGAACTGGGGCTGCCCTGGGGCACTTCCCCCCAACTTCTCATGCAGAGGAACTGCCTTGGAGTACAGAGGAGCAGCAGAGCACAGGAGCAGTCTGCTGGGAAAGCAGCAAGGCCACAGAGCAGCTCTGCTGCAGGCCTCCCCAGGGCCAAGCAGGAGGGGCACAAACCTGAAGGAGGGCAGAGTGGCCTGGTCCACAGGGCTGCCCCGCTCCGAGGTGCCAATGGAGAGGTCGTAGCCCTCCTTGAAGGGGCATTCTGAGAAGACAGCACCTGGCAAACACAGCCTGGGGTCACTGAGGGGTCCTTGCCCACGCTGGGAGCCCCCCAGGAGACAGCAGAAGGAATTCTTTTTGTGCCAGCATCATTCCTCTTCCCTACAGCACTCCCTCACTGCAGGACCCTCTGGCACCTTCTCAACTGCAGGAGCTTTGCCTCAAAGCCCAGGTAGGTGCCAGGAGCCATCCCCTGACCACTGGCTGGGAATCTTCCCAGCAGATCCAACCAGTCAGAAGTGGGAAAAGGGTTTTGCAGGGCTCCTGAGCTGTCTCTGCTGCCTTTGTGTCCATGAGCAGGAGGCAGAACCTCATCTGCTCCAGCATGGACTTGGTGCAGTGGTGAGCAGGGGCACAGGGCAGCGCTGCCAGTGGCTGGCTGGGGGGATTCATGACCCTGGCTTTAGCCCTTGGCTCTGCAGAGTGCCCCTGCTAAGACTGCCACGGGGCCCATTCCTGTGTGCTGAGCCACCCTGGGAGCTGTGTGGAGGCCCAGCAGGAGCAGAGCAGGTCCAGCACTCACTCAGGCAGGAGGCCAGGCGGACGCTGTAGCCCCAGTAGAGCCCCGAGGCTGCCCGGGGCCGCTGCGAGGACACCACGGAGCCCTTCCTCACTCTGCATTCTGCAAGGCAAAGAGGTGAACAGCTCCTGGGCTCCCCCACTGCAGGCTGCCTTTGACCAGACACCTCCAGCAGCTTGTCCTGGGGCAGGGTCCTGACTTGCTGTGCCACCAAGAGCTGCCCTGGGAAGCCGGACAGCATCTTTGGGCTGCTCAGTGCTGGGCAGAGCTGGCAGCTCCTGGCAGCTGGCTAGGGAGGGGTGCTGAGGGTGTCAGCAAAATGGTGTGGGGGAGCACAGGGACATGCAGAGCTCCTCTGAGGGCTGTCAGCCTCGGGAGCAGCTCCTGCAGCACTGCAGCCCCCGGGTGCCAGGGCAGCAGGGGCTCACCTGGCTGCTCAGGCTCCAGCTGCACGGTGACTCGCAGGCCAGGGCTCAGCTGCCTGTCGATCTGCACCTCCTGCAGGGAGACTCTGCTCAGCCTCAGCCCTTCTGCAGCTGCTGGGGGAGGTGGGGATGGGGGGAGGTGGGGACAGCCATACCTTCCTCATCCCACAGTTCACAAAGGAGCCTCTCTCCGACTTGCTTGGCCTGTCCAGCACCACTCCCTCCCGGTACAGGGACTCCTCCTCCAGCCGCATGTGGTGGGGGGTGTCCAGGGGGTTGAGGAGCCCTGGCACAGCACACATGGAAACAGCTGCTCAGGAACAGAGTCCAGCTGCTCCCCTGCCCCCTCCTGCTCTGCTCCAGCAGCTGAGCCCCTGGCCTGCACTGGCAGAAGTTGCTCAGCTCTGTGCATCCCCTGTGAAGCAGGAGCCAGGGCTCAGGGGGGCAGTGCCTGGGGACAGAGGCAGCTGAGTGGTTACCTGCAAACTGCAGATCCTCATGCTTGGGAAAGAAGGATTTCCTCAAGTACCTGATGTCAGAAAAGGGTGAGATGTGCAACCAGCTGTTGCTGTGGACCTCAAGCCTCAGTTCTAGCTAGCCCTGTTCTGACTCCAAGGAGCTGGGTACAGAGCAAATCAAGCTTAGCTCCCTGGAGTCCCTGAGCTGCCTCTGATGCAGCATGCAGCTTGTGTCCTGCATTCACTGCTCACAGCTAAGCCTCAGAACCAGACAAGAGAGGAGGTCCTGGGTCCCTGCACAGCTGTGCACTACAAAGTGTTTGGCCTCTGCTCCTATAGCCTCTGGGGCATGAGCTACCCACAGGTCAGTTCTGCTGCTGGTGTGCTGCAGTCTGGCCACCGTGGACTTACTGAGGGCACTCCAGGTACTGCAGGATCCGAGCCAGCTGCACGCAGGCCTTGCCTTTCCTCCCAATGCCTCTGAAGTCCCCTTCCACCGTCCTGAAGAGGAAGAGCAGCCAGTGACCCCAGCAGGAGGCTGCACAGCCCCACATGGCCAGGCCTGCATCTGGAGGCAGCAGCACCTCCTGCACTGCTGGGGAAGGAGTGGGGCTCAGCCCTGCCCTGCAGCCCCCCGCGGCTCTCTGCTGCTCCCAGCCTAGCGAGGCTGAAGGCACAAGGAGCAGCCAGGAAACCTGAGCGCAGCACGGGGGCTCCTCCTTACTTCGCCCCCTCTCCGTCCTCGTCGAACACCACGACCTCATCCACGCTGAAGATGGCACAGGCCCGGGCGATCTGCCCGGCCAGGTAGGTGCGGAGCTCCAGGGACTGGGCATTGTTCAGGATGGAGCCCGGCAGGGCCACGCTCAGCGTTGGACGGGGGGCTGGGGAGCAGAGCCAGCGGCAGTCAGCTGCAGCCTCTGCTCCTCAGCTTTTCCTGAGAGGTTTTCCCCTCGGGAAGGTCTCTCCCGCAGCGTGTCCCCAAGAGCTGACCTGGAGCCCCCCAAGAGCTGACCTGGAGCCCACCCGCGGAGCGAGCCTCACCTTTCCTATCCGCACCCAAGTTCTCTCCACTCCCTCCCCCCGGCCTCCCTCACGGCTCCACCACCTTTATCCTTCTCCTGCTTCTCCGCGGGTTTCTCCGCTGCCTTCTCGGCCAGCTCCCGCATCCGCTGCTTTTCCAGCTTCTTCAGCAATTTCTTTTCCCTCCATTTTTTCTTCTCCGCTTTCCCTAGAATGACAGCGGCGCCTCGCTTTAAACAACGAGCCGTGACCGCTCGCACCGGGGCTGCGGGGACGCTCAGGGTTGGCTTCTACCCGGTCCGAGGACTCTGCCGCAGCTGCGCCCCGGTTCTGCCGCCCGCCCCCAGCCCCGCGGGACCTGGCCTTACTCTCCTGACTCCAGCGCCGCCACTCCGCCTTCCCCTCCAAAGCCTGCGGGAGGCAGACAGCTGTTACCGCCGGGCTCCACTCAGGGACCGCTCCCGGTACCGGGGCAACGGCCGCGGCCCCCCGCGCCCACCTGCACCTCCTTGCGCCGCTTGCCCGCGCCGCCCTCCGCCATCTTGCGACTGCACCACGCGGCCTCTCCCTTCGCTGTGCTGATTGGTCGGAGGGCGACGGCGTCCGCCCAATGGGGGCGGGGGCTGGCGTCACGTGAGCCAAAGGCCGGGCTATTGGCGCAGCGCTTAAGTCAGCGTTCGGGTTATCAAGCTAAGCAGGGCTCGCCTCGTTCTGCAGCGGGATGGGCGACCCTCGCTGGCGGCTGCGGGCGTCCCCAGTTTCTCCAGGGGGAGGGGCCCCGGCAACTGTGTGGCTGCAGGAGCGCCGCGCGTGCGGCGGTGAGTGGGGGGCTGTGCCTTGCGGGGTGTGTCAATAACCTAATCCCGTGGTTCTTTGCCTGCAGCTCTCCCAGCAGCTGCGACTGCAAAAGGCTCTTCACCGGCACCCAGCCCCTGCGGCCCTGCAGGCATCGCCCGTGGCGAAGGCAGGAGGGGGCCGTTTGCCTCCTCTCCCGCGAGTCGGTGCAGCTCGGGCCCCATCAGGGTCGGCGCCACCGGCTGCAGCCCCACACCAAAACCTGCAGAGCTGCTACCCTGAACCGCGTGGCCAAGCAGCCACCCCCATGGGACACAGGCAGCAAGGGAACCACACAGCCCCATGGCCCTGCCTGCGGCAGGCAGCCCCTGCCCTGCCGCTTGGGTCCAGGCTCAGTCCAGACTGCCCCAGAGCCACCTCTGGGAACGCTGCTGGCGTCGCCCCCAGCCCAGCGAGTGGGGGGCTGCAGGGGCCAGCAGCAGCAGGAGCAGCCCAAGGCTGCTGTCCTCACCCTCCTGCCGCTGCCTGAAGGTTTTGCTGTGCCTGGGCAGCGCTGCCAAGCCCCAGCAAAGTGCCAGGGTGGTGTGGGGGTGCACAGGGAAGGTTTGGCAAGGGCCAGGCCATTTCTGAGCACTGTTTCCTGGGGAGAAGCTGCTGCTGAGTCTGAGGTCACCCTCCTGGAGAGGCAGAGAATAAACCCAGAGGAAGCATTGTTACTTAAGGGGCACAGCACCTCCCTGGGTTTGTAATTCTCAGGATTTGCAAGAATCAGCCTTCCAGCAGGCAGTGGCAGTGCACACAGCCACGGTACCCAGCACGGCCTCAAAGGTAGGTCCTGAGGAATCTCTTCAGAAGATGGTGGTGGAAAAGTCCCCAGGAGCCAGCCTCACCCTTTCTGCAAGGAACAGCCAAATCCATTTCACAGCAGCAGTGGCCTCCACAGCCTGGGCCTGGCAAACCTCTCAGCCAAGTCTGGCACAGGACACAGCTGGGAGCACAACACCAAGGAGGGATCAAAGTCTGCAGCCAAGCAAAGGAGGAGGCAGCAGCAAGGCCCAAGGAGAGCCTGGATCCCTCTGCAGGGCACTCAGGGGCTGCTCTTCTCCTGCTTCCATGCTTGCAGTATGTTGTTTGCTGCCTTCAGAGTGGCTTCCTCCTGAACAAAGAGCAGAGGTTTGGGCAATGAGTGCTGCCCACCCCCTGCCCCCTTCCCTGCTGCCAGGGCCTCACCTTGGCGAAGCAGAAGCGCAGGAAGTGGCTGTAGCTGCCCTTGTGGGCATCACAGAAGAAAGCTGAGAGTGGGATGGCAGCAAGGCCCTGGGCACAGGGAGCAGGTGGAGGTCACGGCTCTGAGGCTGCCATGTCCCTGCCTGGGAGAAGCTGCCCGCCCCAGGCACCCTCCTGCCAGAAGCTGCTGTCTCCTGTGAGCACAGCCAGCAGGGAGGGCACAGAGCCACCCAGGGGGAAAGGGCCAGAGGCATTCACCTTGTTCTTGACCATCCACTTGGCAAACCTGGAGTCGTAGGGCTCCTCGGAGCTGGGGTCCTCAGGGACATCAGACTCTGCAGAAGCACAGCACCCAGGGGTGGGGGCTGCTGCTGGGGGCCTCAGCCAAGCCCACAGCCTCTGGGAGCTCGGGTGGGGAGCACACAGTTGCCCCTCCTGCTCTGGGGGTGCTTTCCCCCACCACAGCCCTGCCTGGGCAGAGCCTTGGCTGTGGCACTCTGGGACTCACTGAACTGGGAGATGTCTGCCACCAAGAAGTAGGTGCCCTCGGGCACGATGGGCTTCATGCCCACCGCAGCCAGGCTCTGCACCAGCCAGTCCCTCTTCTGCTGCAGCTCCCTGGGCAGCTGCACAAAGTAGCTCTCTGCCTTCCCGTAGAGCTCAAGCTCCCTCTGGAAACCCTGAGCCACAGCCTCCTGCATGGGGGAAGCAAGGTGGGCAGCTGGGGGGTAAACGAGGTGGGGAAGGGGTGTGGCGTGGCAGGGCATGTTTTGGGGGGCTGATCAGGGCACAGCAAGGTGTGACAGGTGAGGTTGGCCCTGCTGAGCAGCATCTCCTCAATCACCGTGCTGGAGAGGGGCAACTCTGCTGGAGAATGGAGTCTCTGTTCCCACCACTGAGCCCTCCGCCCCCAGCCCCTCCACATGGCCTCTGGGTGCAAAGCAAGGAGCATCCCCCGGGCAAGCTGAGCTCTCCCCTCCCCCTGGGCATGCGGTGACCGCAGGGAGGGGCAGAAGGGACCCCACTCCCCCCCTCAGGGGGCTGCAGGCAGCTGCCCTACCTGCGCGGCCGTGGCGCAGTGGTACACAGAGTTCTGGTGCACGGTGCGGAGGTGCCGCAGCAGCCGGTCGGGGCCCAGCGCCCAGCCCACCTGCGGCCAGCACGGGGGAGAAGGTGCTGAGTCCCCAGAGCTGTGCTCCGACCTCATCCAAAGGCACAGGGGGGGGGAGGCCGCGGGGCGCAGTCACCTTCCAGCCAGTGACGCTGAAGGTTTTCCCGGAGCTGCCGACGGTCACCGTGCGCTCCCACATCCCCGGCAGGCTGGCTGGCAGCGACAGAGACAGCACAGCTCAGCTGCTGGCACCTGCTGGCAGCTCCCTGCCCGCCCAAGCTGGGCTCTGCACAGCGCAGCTTGCAGCTGGGCGAGCCCCAAAGCACAGCAGCAGCAGGCAGCAGGCTTCTCAAGAGCATCTCTCGGCAGTGCAGGGTTTGTGCCAGCCCCAGGGGCTCCCAGGGGTGCCAGGCACCAGCACCCTGCCAGAGGGAGAGCAGGCCTCCCAAGTCCTGTTGAAACGGATGTCCTCAAACTGGAGACACCCAGAAAGCTCAGAGCTTAGGAAACACAGGACACAAATCGGCGTCAGTGGAGCCAGAGGGCTCCTGGCTGTGAAGCCAGCACTGCTGCAAGCCGAGCTCCTGCCTTGGAGGCTCTCCCAGCGGGGAGAGCGCCCAGGGCACTGCAGGGGACCCCAGGCGAGCCAGCGACTCCCTCCCTGCGGGTGCTGCTCCCAGCGAAGGCTGCCGGCACCGCCCGGCCGCTCCGTACCGATGCGGAGGTGCTGCCGGCCGTCGTACACCAACCACTCGTAGACCTCATCGCTGATGCACAGCGCTCCGTGCCGCTCGCACAGCGCAGCCACCAGCTCCAGCTCGCTGCGCCCGAACACCTGCGGCGAGCAGCGCAGCCCTCAGCCCCTGCCTGCCCTCAGCCCTGCCCCTCAGCCCCTGCCTGCCCTCAGCCCTGCCCCTCAGCCCCTGCCCCTCAGCCCTGCCCCTCAGCCCCTGCCTGCCCTCAGCCCTGCCCCTCAGCCCTGCCCCTCAGCCCCTGCCTGCCCTCAGCCCTGCCCCTCAGCCCTGCCCCTCAGCCCTTGCCTGCCCTCAGCCCTGCCCCTCAGCCCCTGCCTGCCCTCAGCCCTGCCCCTCAGCCCTGCCCCTCAGCCCCTGCCTGCCCTCAGCCCTGCCCCTCAGCCCTGCCCCTCAGCCCTGCCCTCAGCCCCTGCCCCTCAGCCCTGCCCCTCAGCCCCTGCCTGCCCTCAGCCCTGCCCCTCAGCCCTGCCCCTCAGCCCTGCCCCTCAGCCCCTGCCTGCCCTCAGCCCTGCCCCTCAGCCCTGCCCCTCAGCCCCTGCCTCTCCGCAGGGGCCGCACCCCCTTCCCGGCCACGTTCCCCGGGCTGGGCAGCGCTGGCCGCCGTGGTCTGCCCGGGCGAAGCCCCTGCTGGCACAGCAGAGTGGGCTTCAGCGTACCAGGGGAGCAGGCACGGCCCGCGGTGCTGCAGGCACTGCCCGGGCCGCAGGCAGCTGGAGCCACGGCCACAGCGCTGCCGGGCTGGGGCAGCTGCAGCCCCCAGCTGCCCCCAGGGGTGGGCCCGAGGCACTACCTTGCCCAGAGGGTTGTTGGGCGAGTTCAGGACGATGGCTTTCGTCCGACTGCTGAACTTCGAAGCCAGCTCGGCCGGGTCCAGCTGCCAGTCCGCACTGGACATCAACCTGCCAGCCTCTGGAGCAGCCTGAGAGCACAGGGCAGGAGCTCAACTGCTGTGCTGCTCTGCACAGCGCTCACCACCCCTCTGCCCTCCTCGTGGCTCTGCTGCAGCCACTCACCGGCCGGAGTGGGACGAACACGGGGGTGCCCCCAGCCATCCTCACCATGGGCTCATAGCAGTCGAAGAAGGGCTCGATGATGACCACCTGCAAGAGAGGGACAGGGCAGCACCCCAGGGGCCCTGCACAGACCTTACCTGGCAGGTGCAGAGGGCACACAGGCAGTGGCAGGGAGCAGGGACATCGCTCAGGACAAAAGGGCTCTGCTGCCTCGTGCAGAAAGGAGAATTCCTTGGGAAGCTGAGGCACTGGGAACGGGGACAAAGCCTCTTCTGCTCTGCAAGAGGGCTGTGAAAACCTGCCCCTGGCAGAGCACAGCCAGGGAGGGCTGCTGGGGGAAGGCTGCCTGTGCACCAAGCCCAGGGCTGGGCTCACCTCATCCCCTTCCTCCACGAAAGCCTGGAAGCAGCAGAACAGGGCCTGGTAGGCTCCCACGGTCACCATCACATCGGTCATGGGGTCCAGCTCTCGTCCCAGCAGCTTCCCAAAAAACTGGGCTAGGACCTTCACCAGAGGTGGGTGCCCCTGTGGGGGGGGAGGAGGGGTGGCAATTGGGTGGCAGAGCTGAGCCCTTGGCGGGGGCCCGGGCAGCCCAGCAGCCTGCAGCCGAGCGCGCAGGGAGCGCCGCCCGGCCCGGCTGCCTTGGGCACCCTGCTGCAGCTGGGTGCCACAGCACCAGGGAGGCAGCCTGGGCTGGATGGCAGCCACAGGGCGATGGAACCCGGCACCAGTGGTGCAGGGGCAGAGCTGAGGGGGGCTGTCCACGCACGAAGGCTCGGGTGTACTGGTGCAGCATCTGGTCCTCCCCACTCAGCGCTCTCACGAAGGCCTCCTTCAGGAAGTCTGGGGGGGGGAAGTCAGGGAAGCCCTGGCCCAGGTTCACCTTGGAGTAGGTGGCAGCCAGCTTTACAAACTCCACCCTGGAGAGAAGAAAGAGCAAGAAAGACAAAGCAGTTACAGAGGCCTGGGCAGCTGCTGGCACTGCAGGCCAGCACCCCGTGGGCACTGAGCGAGGTTGGGTCCTCCCTGGGGATGGCACCAAGCAGAGGGCATCTCAGACCCCTTCCAGTTAAAGCAAGGCTGAGCTGCTGCTGCACTGGGGGCTGCTCTGGAGGGAAACAGCTGTGGCTCAGATGTGGGAGCTGCTGGGGCCACGCTGGGGGATGGAGAGCAGTGCCCAAGGTGCACACTGATGGAGTATGATGCACTGCAAGGTGCTCCCAGCTGCCTCCCCGGCACACCTGGGAGCACACAGTGTGAGCAGCAGGCTCAGAGCTGTGCCAGGGTGGCAGCCCTGCCCTGATGTGCTCCTAAAGGATGGGATGGGATAGGATGGGATGGGATAGGATAGGATAGGATAGGATAGGATAGGATAGGATAGGATAGGATAGGATAGGATAGGATAGGATAGGATAGGATAGGATAGGATAGGATAGGATAGGATAAACCAGGCTGGAAAAGACCTTTGAGATCATCAAGTCCAACCTCTAATCTAATCTGATCAACTCAACCATGGCACCAAGTGCCCATCCAGGCTCTTCCTAAACACCTCCAGGGATGGGGACTCCACCACCTCCCTGGGCAGCACATCCCCAGGGCCAATCTCTCTTGCTGGGAAGAACTTCTTCCTCACCTCCAGCCTGAACCTCCCCTGGCACAGCTTGAGACTGTGTCCTCTCCTTCTGTCACAGGTTGCCAGGCAGCCAGGGCAGGCTCTGCTGCTCCGTGCTGGGGGCAGCTCCTCTTTGGTGTTAGGCTGCCTGGGCCCACAGATTCCCCCAGCCAGATGTTCTGCTTAGCCAGATACCCTCTGAACTCACCAGATGTTCTTATCTATGCCCTCCAGCCTTCGAGCTTGCACTGCCCTGGACATCTTTGCCTGCCAAGAGACAGAAAATGAGTTTGAATGGCAACAGGGTCCTGGCAAAGCAGACACAGCCCCCCAGGTATGTCCCCCACAGACGGGGGTGAGCCCTGCAGCACTGCCCCACGGGGTGCTGCTCACTAACCCTGGGGCAGGAATGTCGATGCACCCTTGCCAGGGTGGGGGGCAGGTACCAGCCCTCCTCCCAGGCTCAGCCCCCCACTCACCTCTGCTGTCCCCAGAGGGCTGCCCCAGGCTTTGAGAGGTGCCCCACACAATTCCTTAGATTCTCAGCCTCAGCCCTAGGGACCTCTGCAAAGAGCTTGCCAAGGAGCTCTGCTTCAGAGGGCAGGAGGTGGACTCTGCCCAGGAGCCAGGCAGGCAGCCAAGGACAAGCAGAAGTTGCTGCCTCTCTGGCTCCAGAGCCACACTCCTCTCCCCCAGGCCCCTGCTTTGCTCTTTCTGCACAAGCTGATGGATGTTATGGCCAGCAAGACCCAGTGCCTGACCTGATTTGGATGGGAGTAGAAGGATTTGTGGCTTGGGAGTTAAAAGGCAGCTGGAGGTGAAACATTAGAGCCCCAGCACTGCTCTGCTGCAGCCAGGCAGGGCAGCTGAGTGCAGGTGTAGAAGGCTTGGTGGCCACAACCTTCCACCACTACTCCCAAGGACTCTGCAACCCAGAAGGCTTTAGTAGAAGAGACCATGAGGTGAGGTGACCCCCATGAGGTGAGGTGACCCCCAGGCAAGGAGCTTGCTCCTGCATGAAGGATCTTGCTCTTGCTTATGAGACACCACCTGGAAATGAACTGGGACAGAGGAGACTGCACCAGTGTGGCTTTTTCTGAGCCTCTCTGCCATGCTGCCAAGGGCAGCTGGTGCCAGGCAGGGCACTCCATACCTGGCTGGGGTGGGAGCTCCCTGCAGTGCTGTTCTTTGTCCGCAGTGAGAAGTGGCACAGAGAGGGCACCGCTCTCCTGAGCATGCCACGGCTCCTGCTGCCCCACGCCTGCGGGCAGGGACTGCCTGCAGCAGCACAAAGCAAAGGGTGAGACAACTGCCCCATGGCTGCAGGGGCAGAGAAGCCCTCCCTGCACCCGGGGCCAGGGCAGGCCCTGACCCACGGCCGTGGTGCAGAGGGCAGGAGCTGCCCTGTGATGCCAGGCAGCGCTGGCACTGCACTTTGTGCCCGTGGCACACACAGGGGCAGCATCACAAGGGCAGCCATGGCTCCTGCCGCCTCTCTAATTGCAGCCCCCCCTGCTTTCCTCTGCTCTGTGGGCAGTGGCACTGGCACCAGGGAGAGGGCATCCTCTGGAGGTCAGCATTCACCAGCAGCTCCCCATCGAGTTTCACTGACCCCAGGTACCTCTTGCCCCTGCTCTTCCTCCCCTGCAGCACCTCCACCTTCCTCTCTCATGGGGCTGTTTGCACACCTTGGCTCTGGGGGCTGCCAAGCAAAACAAAGTGCCCCTGGGGACAGGGGCTGGGCAGTCCTGCTCCACACAAAGCCTTTTCTCTTCCTTCATCCTCTTAAGGTTACAGGAAACAAAACTCAAAGCAGCAAACCTTCGGCCTCTCAGCTGCTACAAATTTTACTCTGACCAACAAACTGTCAGCTTCCACCTCCAAGGGGCTTTGGTGTTTCACGGCTCAAAACAAATCCAGTTCTGTGCCTGATGTGTTTGTTCCTTCACCTCAGGTCCCCCCTGAGCATGCAGCATTTGAGCTAAAGCAAGTTAATGTCTTAGGCACTCAAGATAAAGGCAGTGAGTCTGGAGGGCCTGTGCCCAGCCATGGCTCCATTCACCTGCTGCCAAGAAGAGACATTAAAGCAGGTGTGAAGCTGCCCAGCCCCAGGTAAGTTCCCGGTGCTGCTAGGTGCACCTCCATGGGAGTCCCTGCTGCCAGCTGACCCAGAGACACTGCAGAGCTCTTTGCCCAGGTGGGAAAAGCCAGCACCAGCAGAACGCTGCTCAGGACTGTCAGATATCCACTGTGCCCCTGACAGCTGCCTGCTGGGGACAGGCACTGAGCTGTGGGGGAGCACTGCTTTGGGATGCCAAGCAGGTGGGACTGGACCAAGGGGACCAACCCTGCAGGTGACAAGGTGCAAGTGTGGCAGCGAAAAAAGAGCTCTGCTGGCTTGCAGAAAGCAACAGAGCTGTGTCCGAGCTGTGCACAGGGCTCCTGCACGGAGCCAAAGGCAGCACTGGGGTCAGGGTGGGCTCTGCCACAGGTCCCCAGCCCTGGAGAAGCTTTTGGAGCCGGTGAAAGGCCCAGGGAGCCCCTCGCTGGTTGGGCACTTCAGGCTGTGCAGTGCGTGGGGCGCGGGGGCACCTCTGGCCCTGGCAGGGTGACCAGGACAGAGCACACCGAGGCTCTGGGAGGCGACCGCTGAAAGGTCACCGCCGGGACCGGTCACTCGCCCCCTCCTGCCCTCCAGCCCAGGGGCACCAGCCACCTCCCCCCGTCCCAGTGCTCCCCAGGGACCCGCCCGGCGCTGCCCAGCCCGACCGCTCGCCGGTGCACCCCTAGGGAGCTGGGGACAGGGCTGCCCCCGGACCCGTCGCCCCGCGGGGTGCCAGCCCACAGCGGGAGCAGCGGCGAAGGCAGCGGCAAGCGCGGACACGCAGGCACAAGGCAGCCCCAGAAGGGAAGGGGTGAAACCCACCTACATCAAGCTGGGCCAGGCCGCCCGGCGCGGGGAGAGGCTGGCACGGCCGCCCCGGCTGTCCCCGCACCCATGCTGCCCTCCCCGCCCCGGCGGGCGGCGGCCGCAGCTTCCTGGGCGGAGCTTGCCGGGGCGCAGCGGCGGCCGCGGGGGAGCGCACCGGGGGCGGGGGGCTGCGGCCGCGCTGGGCACCGGCAGGGCGAGCGGCAGAGAGCCCCTGGCAGCGGATCCCTTCCCCCGGGGCCCGGCGCCGGCGCTGCCAGGCTCGGGCTGTCCCGGGACGTGTACCAGCGCTGGCCCCGATCGGGGCTGGTCCCGGCGGAGGGGCTGCAATGACTTTGGGATGGCCGCAGGAGGGGATTCTGCCCTCGGTCATTTTGAAAAATGGATTTCCAAGTCAGTCGGAGGCTCGGAAACGTCCCCCGATGGCTCTGTGCTGGGGGAGAAGGGACCAAGGGCGCAGAAGGGAAGGCATCAGCGTTAGGTTCACCAGAGGACAGCGACCGCTGCCCGCAGGGTCCTGTGGCTGGGCTGGGGCACAGCGAGCAGCAGAGAGGGGGTTCCAGTGGGTGGGTGCAGGAGCTGTGCCCCTCAGCCCTTGCAGGGGTGGCAGTTGCCAGCCAGATGTCCTCTCTTGGCATCCCTTCCCCTTCGTGACCAGGCTCTGGGTGCAGGTGTCCCGGGGGAGTGCTGACTCCTTCCACAGCAGGAAAAAGTGAGGCACAGGGAAGGAAGTGGCTGGCGTCCACCCTGCCAAGGGTCCCCAGTCTCACCCCGCGTCCGGCCGGGCGCAGGCAGCCCCGCGGTGACTAAGCAGGAGGGAATGTCTGTGTGGGAGATGCAAACCCTTTGTTTGCTAAACTTCTGAGCAGCTCTGACACAAACAGCTGGAAGGAGAGCTGCCGTCTGCCGCTGTCAGCAGGGCAGGTCCTGCGCCATCCCACAGCTCAGGGCCCTCCTGCTGCCCTCTCTGCCCTTTGCTTCGGCCCTTCCTCCACCAGCCTCGCACCCTCCCCGGTCGGTGTCCCCCTGAGCTGAGCTCACTTGCTCAGTTATCAGGAAGGCAGCCTGGCAGTGGAGAGGTTCTGTGAGCTGCGTGAGCTGAGCTGTCCCAGGACAGGCTGGGCATGAGCCCTGAAGGCACTGCAGGGACACAGAGACCTGGGCTGGGCCACAGCAGGGAGGAGGAGAAGGGGCAGGAGCTCCTCTGTGTCAGGATTTGGCCTCTGTATTGGTTCCACAGTAGCGAGGTCCTTCCCCTCGCGTCCCGAGATTCAGCAGGACTTGCTGGGTACTGTGCACACAGCTGTGAGGAGCAGGACAGGGCTGGGGCTGACCTTGTGCTGCAGACCTCGGAGACAATTGCCCCAGCTGATGTCGATTCAAAACCTGCACCCAGGCACAACCTTGTCTCTTACTGATAGATTTAACATCCATCTGTTGCCCTGGGCTGCTGAGTGTCCACGGCAGGGTCCTGTGGCAGGGGGCTCACAGCTCCTCTGGTACAGGTCCTGCGCCTACAGCTGCAGGAGGCCACCAAGATCCACAGCGCTCCTGGACAGCCAGGCAGGCTCCTTGCGCTCCAGCTGGCGTGCGCAGGGTAACGCCGGCTGCCCTGAGCCACTCGCAGCTAATGAAATCGTGAAGGACTTTGGGCCATCCTTAATGGATTGTCACCAAAGTGATGCTGCGCAGAGTCCTGCGGTGAGTCAGGCAGACCCAAACCCCTGCGGTGACTCACAGCCTGCTCTTTCCAAGTGCCACAAGGTTCGCGTTGCACACCTCCTCCTACCACGCCAGGCTGCCGTTCCTGCCGCCAGGAGCCCTGCTGGACTTTCCCAGGGCTTCACGAGCTTGAACCACACCAAGGGGCTAGAACTGAAGCCAGGCGATGCCAGGGCATGGCAGCTGTAGTGTGAATGAATCAGGGCACGACGCTGTGTGGGTTTTCTTTTGTACGGCAAGAGTCAATTCTGGACAGCAGAGCAGCTCACGGCAGGTGAAGGCACTCAGCTCCCTACCGTCCCCTTCGCCTGCCCAACGCCGAGGCTGGAGTGGCGGCGGCCCCTTTAAGGGTCTCCATTTCAGGCGCTGCCCCGCACCAACATGGCGCTCCCGCCCTCACGGCCCCGCCCCTCCCGCGCCTCATTGCCCCGCTGCGTCTCGCACAAAAATGGCGGCGCGGCGCTGTCGTCATGCCCGCTCCCAAGATGGCGGCGCCCTCTCTCGCAGCTCCCGGCGGCGGGCCGGGCTGGTGGCGGCCATGCTGGGCGGGTGAGGTCAGTTCCGGGGTGGGGCCCCGCGGTGCGGTGCGGTGCGAACAAAAGGAGCCGGCGTGAGGGCGGGCGGGGGCCGAGGCGGCAGGTGGGTACCGGCGGCGGGGTGCTGCGGCCCGGCGGCCGCCGCGCAGCCCGCGGTGGTCCGGGGACGGGCAGGCGGGGCTGCGGGGACGTGTCACGGGGCGGGGCGGCCGAGAGGGGACGGGACCGGACCGCACCCCGCGGTACGCAGGCTTGGGGCCGGGGTCCGCGGCGGGCAGGTGGGGTCTGAGCGCTGCTGCCCCCCGCGCAGCGCCCGGGCGGACAGGGAGGATTTGCTGACTAACGGGGCAGGGATTCCTTCCTCCGTGTCCCCCGGGCGGGCGGCGGGGCGAGCCGGGGCGGGCGGCGAGCCGGGGGCTGGCGGCCCCCCCGTGTCCGTGGGGCGAGGCAGAGCCGTTCCTGTGTGCCGAGTGTCCCCTCGGGCAGCCCCGCGCCGGTCATCGGCGGCGGTGGGGCCGCCCCTGGGGTTATTTATATCCCCCCGGGGACGCCGTCGTGCCCGCTCGGGGGGCGGCGTGGCTGGCAGGGTGCCTGGGGCTGTGTGCGGCGGCCCCGAGGTGCTCGGGCTCGGGGCTGGGGCCGAGCCGCTGCCCGGGAGGAGCGGGGGGAAGGTCAGGGAGTCCTCTCCCTGGGACGCCGCGCTTGCCGCAGCCGGGCACGGCTCACACCGGGGAGCTCTGGTGGCACCGGCGTCGCTCCAAAATCCGCCAGCCCCGACAGGACCCTGGGGAGCAGGAGGAACCTAACCCTGAGCCTTTTCACCGGTCCGGGCTGGGTTGTGCCCCGCGACGTCTCTTTCCTTTTCGCCTTTCCCTGTCGGTGGCCGGAGGCTTCCCGAGGCTCCGCAGTCCGCTCCTGCAGGGCTGGGCGCTGGGGACGCCTCGGCTCCGCTCCCTCCCTTCCCATGGCCCTGCTGACGTGCAGCCGGGACCAGACCCCTGCTGAGTCTTGTCGGTGGTGCGGAGCTTGGGGCACTTCAGGAAGATCCCTGCTGGTGGCTGTGTTGGGAGGGGAGAGCTGCCCGGGTCTGGAGTGCCGAGGACCGCGAGCTGCACTCCTGGAAGCAGCAGCCAGAGGAACAATCGTGCTTTTTCAGGCGCGGGGTAGCCAAGCCAGTGACCTCTTTTCCCCTCTAAAGGAGTTTGTTTTTCCAGGAGGTTGGTCTGGCCCTGCCAGGCTGGGGCTGGTGATGTTTACTGTTCGGCATCAGCTCTGTGCCTGCAGGAGCTGCTCCCGGGCACTCGCTGGTGGAACAGCAGCTTCCTCCTCCAGCTTTATTTAGCTCGTAGAGCTGTTCCCACCTGCCTGGGTCTCGGGGCACCAACTCCTGCTTCCCAGCGAGCCTCTGAGCCCTTCCTCTGTGAGCCTCTGTCCTTCACCGGCTGTTTCCCCGCGGGGGGCCCTACGAGCTGCCCCTCTCTGACGCTGTCTGTCTGTGTCCCCGCAGGGCAGCTGCTCCCATGGCGTGTGGGGAATGCGACTCTCCGGCCCCTGCTCGGCACCCAGCGCGCAGGAGCTGCCGTCCCTTCCAGCACACGGCCCTGGAGTGCAGATAGCAGAACCCAGCTGCAGGGTAAGGGCTGCAGGCCGGCTGCCAAGCCAGAGGAATTGGCAGGAGGTTCCTCAAAGGTGGCTGTGGGGCACAGGCGGTGAGCAGCGGGAGGGAAGGTGCTTGATGGGAGGTGATGTGGGGAGAGTGGTGGTGTGCCCATGCATTGTGAGCCCTGAGCCAGCCTGGAGGTAGCACAAAGGAGCTGAGCCCTGTCCGGAGTGGCCTCTAACTGCTGTCCATTCGCACATCCATCAGCTCCTGGCCACACCAACCCTGGCCCCAGCAGGAGCTGCCTGAAGGCTGCCCCGGGAGCGGTGTGGTGGCTGCTGCCCGAGGGGAGCCAGCCGGGCAGTGGCAGGAGCTGCCCAGCTTGGAGCTGCTCCCGTGGGTGCTGTGTGGTGTGGCCAGCTCCTAGGCAGAGCCCTGGCGAGTCACCTGCGTGGGTGGCAGTGAGGCAACGACAGAAACCAGCTGCAAGAAACTCCCAGTCCCTGGGTTCCTGAGGAGGAGCAGTGAGAGGTGCTGCAGAGCTCTGTGCTTGGCTTTGGGGTGGGGAATGCTGCCCAGCTGGGCAGTGTCCTGAGGTGTGCAGAGTGCTGCCTCCAGCAGTCAGGAGCTCCTGAGCCTTGCCTGAGGCCCTGGCTGGTGTCCTGGCAGCCGCTGGTGCTTGGGAAGCTCAGCCTGCTCTGTGCACAAATGCTTCCTCAAGGCTTGCCAGGAGCCATGTGTTGGGAGCCTGTGTCTGACCTGTGCAGGGCCTGCAGTGCTGCTGAGAGCTGACTGCACTCCAGTGCCTGCTGCAGGCCTCCAGACAGAGGCTCTGGCTCTCTGGGGCTATTTTGATGCTTTTCAGTGAGCAGTGGGGTCAGGTGTGTGAGCAGTTGTGCTGTTGCTGTGTGATTGGAGCAGGCTTAGTGAGGCCTCCGTGTGACCCCTCCACGTTCTGAGGAAGGCTTTTGTTCAGTAGAGAGCTTCAAGGGGAGTAGAGCTCACTGCTGGTGCTGAGCTGAGCCTTGCTGGGGTCTAGGAAAGCAGAGGTGCAAGGTCAGGTGAGTGGTGGGGCAGGGAGGAGGGTTGTGGGGGTGGGTGGGTGCCTGGCTGCTGTTCTGGTGATGGTCACAGAGTCGTTTGTTCAGCTGAGTGTGGGGAGCCTCCTTGGGGCTGTGTTTCATTTCAGAGGGAGCCTCAGTTCAGGCTTTGCAGCTGGCTCTGGGCAGGCAGGTCCCAGGCAGCCTCTTCCTTACACTGCTGATCTGCTGCATGCATTTTGTGCTGCAGCTTGCACTGCAGGTCATGCAGCTGGACTGTGCATTTCTCTCCTGCTGCTGTGAGACTGCATTAGAAGCTAAAAGCATCCAGTCATGGTCTGCTCTCAAAGAAGTGCTGCCTTGTGACTGAGCATTGTTCACCTCTGCTATAAAATTACCTTGGCAGGTCACAGAGCTGCTCCTGAGACAGATCTGAGGCTGCTGCTGCTGCCCCAGCCTGCCTTGGTGCTGGGCTGCTCCACAGGCTCTGCTTTAGAGCCTTGCTGTTGTCAGCTGCTGGTGAGGAAGGGTTAGGTGGTCCCAAGGCAATGTGCAGTGTTCTGAGCTGGGGGTCCCAGCCAGTGTCTCAGAGCTGGTGGTGCTGAGGCAAGGCTCACAGGGGGTGGTGAATGTGTTGGGTCCTCCCCCCAGAGTGGGGCTGGATCCTGCTGTGCTGGTTGCTGATGTTCTGCTCTCAGCTGCAGCCTCTCTCGTCTCTGCTGGCTTGGGAGCAGCTGTGGCACACCCATGGAGCTGTGCATGTTGTGGCAGTCTGTCAGCAATCAGCACAGATTATCCCTGCCTGAAAGTTGCTGCTCACTTGGTCTCTGCTTGTTAGTCAGAGCTCTGCTCTCTGCCCTGTTCCTGTCTCCAGATGAGAGCAGTTGGTTACCTTCCCTCTGGCTCTTCCCCATGCTGGGGTGAAGTGCTGGTAGCCTGCTGCTGCTGAGCTGCTGCTGAGCTGCTGCTGCCCTGAGCAGCTGCCACAGGATGCCTCCAACCCCCTGCCCCAGGCCTTGCAGGAGAGCTCCCTGGTGCCACGAGGCAGTGGCACCTTGCCCAGGCAAGCTCTGCTGCCCTGTCCTTGAAGCATCTTTGTGTATGGCAAGGAGCAGAGGACTCTGGAGGGGAGCCTGTGGCCATTCAGTGTTTGTAAACTGGCACAGACCTTCCCCTCTGGTCTGCATCAGGAGTGCAGCTCACTGGCAGTGTCCATGGCTGTGTGGCACCACCACAGACCCTGATGGTGCTGGCAGGCTGCCCAGAATGCTGCCAGATGTGGCAGGCCAAGCCAGGGGGCTGCATGGGTGGCTGTGATAGTGCAGGGTCCTGCCCTGAGCCTGCTGCTGTGGCAGGCAGGAGCTGCTGCAGCAGTGCTTGGTGCCAGCCCTGATAAACTCCAGAGGCATTGCTCTGCCTCAGAGGCTCCTGGCCCCGGGGGGCTGTCAGTGCAGCAGGGGCCTGGTGTGGGGGGGTGGTTGCTTGGCCATGGCTTTGGTGCTGGCTTCACTGCTGTGTGTTTCTGAACAGCAGAGGACAAAATCTCTTTGAGTTGTTCCATCTTCTGCCTTGGAGCTCTGCAGGGGATCCTGTGGCTGCCCCTGTGCTGGGAAGGTGTCCTGAGGTGTGCCTCAAAGCAGCTCTGTTTCAGCCTCCTTTCTTTGCTTTTGATTCTGGGCCCAGTAAGCACAGGGGGAGGAGACCATAAATCCCCTGCCCCCTTTCTGGCCAGCAGAGCTCTGCCCTTCCTGCTCTTAGCACAAAGGGCTCTGTTGTGCCCTTTGAGGGCTTTCAGGTGGCAGCATGCTGGGCAGGGAAGCTCTGCTCTGGGGAGGGCTGATTGCAGCATGTTGCAGCTCGTCATCAGCCAGGGCTCTATCTGGGCAGGGGAAGGGTTTCCCTTCTCCACCCCCGATGCTGGCAGCACACAAACAGCCCCCTCCTCCCCTGGCCTTCTGGGGGGTGAGGAGCTGCCAGCACTGCTTGGCTCTTGCCCTGCACTCATCCACAGAGAGCTGAGAACCTGTGCAGTGGAGACTGTGGAGCTGTGCCCCAGGGCTGCCTCCCCTGGCAGCAGCACAGCACCGAGGGTGCAGAGAACCTCTCTGCTTTCAGGGAGCTCCTGCAAGTGAGGGGTGGAAGCTGCAACTGTTGGGAGCTCTGCAGTCCTGTTCTGCTTTGGGCCAGCTGTCTGTGCAGGGCTTGTCCCTGTGCCAGGGGAAGGTCCTCCAGGTAAATCTCAGTCCTGCTGCCTGTGTGCTCCTTGGGAGGCTCCCTCCCAGCTACCTGCTTGCTTCCTTCCCAGGCCCTGTGGGAAGGGCCCTGCTGTGTGTGGGACACGGGGGGCAGAGGTGGCTCCTGGCAGTCTGACTTCTCTGAGCTGCAGTGAAGCTGCTCTGCTCCAGGGGGAGAGTGTTGCAGCAGCTGCCCTGGGGTGATGGCGAAACGGAGCCGTGAGATGCAGAAGGCATTTTGCATCCTGCTGCAGGACTCTCTGGGGTCCAGGAGGGGATTGCAGGTGTGGGAGGCTGGGGTGGGCTGGGGAGGGAGGGGACTTCCCACCTTCTCTGTCACGGTTCTGATGGTGCTGAGAGTCACATTGGGTAAGGCCTGGCAAGCCCCAGCTTCTGCAGAGGTGGCCTCTGGGTTTATTGGTGTCCTTCTGGTGGACAGGGTCTGCAGTGGTGCCAGGAGCACCAGGCCCTTGCTGTGCCTGTCCTTCCCCTCCAGTGCCCCTGGCATTGTTACTGGCAGGCAGGAGGCTTCCTGCCCCACCCTGCCGGCGCTGAGCTCTCCTGGGACGCTCAGGTCGTGGCCTTGGGTGCAGAGATCTGCCCCAGGGAGCTGCAGGTAGGGCTGGCAGCAGCTGAGCTGCCTGCTTGCTGCTTTCCTTCCTGGTACCAAGGCCTTCTGGAGAAGGAGCTGGGCACCCCTTGAGGCCAGGCTGGAAGTACCTTGGCCAGGAGACCACAGCTCCTGGAGACAGCTTCCAGATTCCACAGGGACTGCTGTGGGTAAGCAGCAAGGGCTGCCAGGACTGCAGCAGCCTCCAAGGGGAAGCACTGAGGGAGGGGGAAGGAGCTCTGGGAGGAGTGGAGGCTGGGCAGGGGAAGGGGAGGGCTCTTGGTGGGGAGGGGAAGGGCTGAAGCCCTTGGGGTGAGGCAGGAGTGAGGAGGGGGCTCAGCAGGGAGCACTTTGGGCTCTCTGTGGCTTGTGCAGAATGTGCTCAGCTTTCATCTGGAAGTCTGAGCCACAAGGCCTCTGCTTCCCAGAACCTTTGGAGTTCCTTCCTGACGCTCAAATCCCAGCTGAGAGGAGCCCTGGGTGGGGGCAGCTGGTCGGGGAAGTGAACTCCTTGTCAGTGTCTCTTCCTCTGCTGCTGAAGCCAGGGAGGCCAAGAGCAGCTGCTGCAGGATCGCAGCCCAGGAACTGATCCTGGGGAGCTGAGGCCAAGGGAGGAGGCCAGAGCTGAGAGGAGGGGGAACGGAGCTGCCAGGCAGCGCTGTGCCCTTGCCCAGCTGGCTTTGCCAGGGGGATGTTGAGTCCCCTCGAGTCCCAGGGACCATAACTGTGCTGGGAGCAGCCCCTCTGCCTTCCCTCCGTGCTCTGAGAGTACCACAGGTGCAGCTTTGTCCTTTCCCAGCAGCAGACTGCTGCCAGCCCTGCCCCGTGCCTGGGTGTTGTCACTGTGACTCCTCAGCCCTGGCATCAGGTCCCAAGGGGCAGCAGTGAACACCCACAGCCTGCTCTGCCCTGTGAGCTCGCAGCGGGCTGAAGGTGCCAGGCTGAAGGTGCCAGTGCTGATGGTTGGTGGCAGCTCCTCTGGGGGGGCAGAGCAGCGAGGACCCCAGCCCCAGCAGACTGCTGGCAGCTTTGCTTGCATGTCCTGGGGTGACCTGGGACTGGCCCTGGCTAATCCCAGCCCTGCCCTGCCAGCTTCCTGCAGCCCTGTGAGGAGCAGCTGGGGCAGGGTGCCCTGCAGGGGCACCACAGTCCCTGTGCTGGGGCCGGGTGCCCCGTGCCCACGCCGTCTCCCCGCAGGGGCGCCATGATCCCGGTGACGGAGCTGCGCTACTTCGCCGACACGCAGCCTGCCTACCGCATCCTCAAGCCCTGGTGGGACGTCTTCACCGACTACATCTCCATCGTCATGCTGATGATCGCCGTCTTCGGGGGCACGCTGCAGGTCACCCAGGACAAGATGATCTGCCTGCCCTGCAAGTGGGTGACCAAGGACTCCTGCAATGAGTCGGTGAGGGGCTGGGCAGCCCCGGAGCGCCCCTACCACAACACCAGCCCGGCCGAGGCGGGGCCCACCGGGATCCGCTACGAGCTGGACCGGCACCAGTACAACTACGTGGACGCGGTGTGCTACGAGAACCGCCTGCACTGGTTCGCCAAGTACTTCCCCTACCTGGTGCTGCTGCACACCCTCATCTTCCTGGCCTGCAGCAACTTCTGGTTCAAGTTCCCCAGGACCAGCTCCAAGCTGGAGCACTTTGTGTCCATCCTGCTGAAGTGCTTCGACTCGCCCTGGACGACGCGGGCCCTGTCCGAGACGGTGGTGGAGGAGAGCGACACCAAGCCCGCCTTCGGCAAGATGAACGGCTCCATGGACAAGAAGTCCTCCACGGTCAGCGAGGACGTGGAGGCCACCGTGCCCATGCTGCAGAGGACCAAGTCTCGGCTGGAGCAGGGCATCGTGGACCGCTCCGAGACCGGCGTGCTGGACAAGAAGGAGGGCGAGCAGGCCAAGGCCCTCTTCGAGAAGGTGAAGAAGTTCCGCACGCACGTGGAGGAGGGGGACATCGTGTACCGGCTCTACATGAGGCAGACCATCATCAAGGTGATCAAGTTCATCCTCATCATCTGCTACACCGTCTACTACGTCAACAACATCACCTTCGACGTGGACTGCAAGGTGGACATCGAGAGCCTGACCGGGTACCGCATGTACCGCTGCGCGCACCCCCTGGCCACGCTCTTCAAGATCCTGGCCTCCTTCTACATCAGCCTGGTGATCTTCTACGGCCTGATCTGCATGTACACGCTGTGGTGGATGCTGCGGCGCTCGCTCAAGAAGTACTCCTTCGAGTCCATCCGCGAGGAGAGCAGCTACAGCGACATCCCCGACGTGAAGAACGACTTCGCCTTCATGCTGCACCTCATCGACCAGTACGACCCCCTCTACTCCAAGCGCTTCGCCGTCTTCCTCTCCGAGGTGAGCGAGAACAAGCTGCGCCAGCTCAACCTCAACAACGAGTGGACGCTGGAGAAGCTGCGCCAGAGGATCACCAAGAACTCCCAGGACAAGCTGGAGCTGCATCTCTTCATGCTCAGCGGCATCCCCGACACCGTCTTCGACCTGATCGAGCTGGAGGTGCTGAAGCTGGAGCTGATCCCCGACGTCACCATCCCGCCCAGCATCGCCCAGCTCACCAGCCTCAAGGAGCTGTGGCTCTACCACACGGCCGCCAAGATCGAGGCCCCGGCCCTGGCCTTCCTGAGGGAGAACCTCAAGTCCCTGCACATCAAGTTCACAGACATCAAGGAGATCCCTCTGTGGATCTACAGCCTGAAGACCCTGGAGGAGCTCCACCTGACGGGGAACCTGAGCGCCGAGAACAACCGCTACATCGTCATCGACGGGCTGAGGGAGCTGAAGAGGCTGAAGGTGCTGAGGCTGAAGAGCAACCTCACCAAGCTGCCCCAGGTGGTGACGGACGTGGGCGTGCACCTCCAGAAGCTCTCCATCAACAACGAGGGCACCAAGCTGATCGTGCTCAACAGCCTGAAGAAGATGGTCAACCTGACGGAGCTGGAGCTGATCCGCTGCGACCTGGAGCGCATCCCGCACTCCATCTTCAGCCTCCACAACCTGCAGGAGATAGACCTGAAGGACAACAACCTGAAGACCATCGAGGAGATCATCAGCTTCCAGCACCTGCACCGCCTCACCTGCCTTAAGCTGTGGTACAACCACATCGCCTACATCCCCATGCAGATCGGCAACCTGACCAACCTGGAGCGCCTCTACCTGAACCGCAACAAGATCGAGAAGATCCCCACGCAGCTCTTCTACTGCCGCAAGCTGCGCTACCTGGACCTCAGCCACAACAACCTGACCGCCATCCCGCCCGACGTGGGGCTGCTGCAGAACCTCCAGAGCCTGGCAGTCACAGCCAACAGGGTAAGGGGCGCGGGGCTGGGCGCGCCCCTGGCGCTCGCGTGGCACCGCCGGCCCCGCTCGGACCCTCCGGACCTGGCCTGGGAGGGCTTTGCCCAGGGCAGGAGGCTGCAGGTGCCTCCAGGCCCCAGCAGCTCTTGCTCTGGAGCCTTCCAGCCCTGAAGAGCTGTGCTGAGCCGTGCAGCCTGGAGAGCCTCTGTCACCCTCCCGGGAGGCCTCCTGGCAGTTGGTTACCTCCTGAGGCTGCAGGAGGCTCTTGCACGGCGCCGGGCCGCAGGCAGATGCGGCTGGTGGCTCCTGGGTTCTGCAGAGCTGTCCTGCAACAGGCCTGGTTTGCCCTGCCCCGCACCAGGACCCTCAGGGCTGCTGGCAGGCTGCCTGCCGGGGTGCAGCAGTGCTGCTCTGCTTTGGCCTTGCCAGGGAGCAGCTCCCGGCTCGGGGCTGGGATTGCTGCGGGCAGCTCAGGGGTTTGCAGGGCTCCTGAGGGTGCAGCCAGGCTTTGGAGGCAGTCTCTGAAAGTTCAGGTCTGTGCTGTGCAGCCTTTGCTGCAGCTCTGAAGCAGGAGCTGCTGGCACAGCTGAGCTGTTGGCATCCTCTGCAGGTGCCTGGGCAAGGCCAGAGCTGCCCTGGGGCTCTGGCAGCCTGGCTGCTTATAGTGAGCAGTGGCAGCAAGAAGCATTCCCAAGGCCAGGAATACTCAGGGGTCTTCTAGCAGGCAGACACTGGTGGAGCTGGCTGGGGTGGGCCATGGTGGGACACAGGCTGCCTGAGACCCCCTCCTTGCCCAGTGCTGTTCCTGCAGGGGCTGAGCTGCTTGCAGCAGCTTGTGAGCAGCTACTGCAGGCTGCTGCTTGCAGTGGGCTCTGCAGGAGCAGCAGCAGTGGCTGAGCTGTTTGACTGCTCTGGGCTCCTCCTGGCTTCTCCTCGGGCTCCATCTCATTTGGGGCTCTTGCAGCCTGAGCCACGATGGCAGCACACAGCTCAGGCTGCCTGCAAGGACAAACAGTCTCCAAGCTGAGCCCTTGGGCTGTGGGGACAGTGCTGGATTGCTGCCTGCTCTTTGTTAACCCTGGGCTGTGTTGCTTTCCTAGAAGCTCTCTGGGAGGCCTGGGCTATTAAAAGCCTTCCTAGAAATGAGCCTTGGTGAGTTAGTGACTCATGGATGCAGGAAGGTGGTGGTGGGAAAGCTAACAGCTGGTGGCTGCATTGTGTTGTGTTTGGGCACTGGCAGAACCCTGAGCCTTGGAGCTGGGAGTCTGCAGTGTGTCAAAGCACCACAGAAAGGATGGAGGAGCAGTCCCAGAGGCCTGGAGTGGTGCCCACGGAGCCTCTGCGCTGAGTACAGCCGAGCTGGGAGCCCTGGCCAGGGGCAGTGTGACCCCAGCCCCCCTGGCGGCTGCGGAGGAGCTGGGAGGCAGTGGTGCTGTGAAGGGGTTGGGAGGGACAGAAGCAAACCCTGCGGGAGAGGCTGGGAGCAGGCTCCTGGGCCTCCGATGCTGCCCCCGGTGATGCCTTCCCCTTCGGCCCTGCAGGGCAGGGGTGCCGGGGGGCAGCCCCGCGGTGGGCGGCAGGAGCTCGGCCGGGGGGCTCCCAGCCCCTGCCTGACTCTGTGTCTCTGCAGATCGAGAGCCTGCCCCCGGAGCTGTTCCAGTGCCGCAAGCTGCGGACGCTGCACCTGGGCAACAACGTGCTGGGGTCGCTGCCGTCGCGCGTCGGGGAGCTGAGCAGCCTGGCGCAGATCGAGCTGCGCGGGAACCGCCTGGAGTGCCTGCCCGTGGAGCTGGGCGACTGCCCCCTGCTCAAGCGCAGCGGCCTGGTGGTGGAGGAGGACCTCTTCAACACCCTGCCCCTCGAGGTCAAGGAGCGGCTCTGGAGGGCCGACAAGGAGCAGGCCTGAAGCCCTGGGCGGAGGGCAGAGCCCCTGAGGAGCCGAGAGGCCGTTCCGGACCCCTCTGCCCCCTCCGCCAGCCTGGCCAGGAGGCCCCAGACAAAGGGCACTGGGGGAGGGCTTCTTGCCTGGGAGGCAGGAGGGGGGAAGCCTGGGCTCAGGGGGAGGCCAGGGCAGCTGGCCGGTGACCAGTGGGACTAAGGAGCTCCTGTGCCCGGAGCTGGATGCTGCTGGCGAGAAGAAAATGGCCTCGGGACGGAGGGGAATTGCTGCACGCAGGTCTGACTGTGCCGGGGACTGAGGCTGGCCAGAGCCCTCTGAGCAGACAGCAAGAGACTTGGAGGCCTGGACCCCCAGGTGCATGCACCTGGGGCTGCCCCTGCTGGCTCAGATCTGGGTGGTGAGGTGGGCAGGACACAGCTGACTTCAGCTGGATGCTGGCATCAGGGCCTGGGGGAGAAGCTGCCCCCAGCCCTCAGCCTGTCTGCAGGAGCTGCTTTTTCCTTTTGCTTTTTTACTGAAGTGTCTTTCCCCTTTGCACTCCAAACCTTCTCCTCTGCCCTGGAGAAGGGACCAAACCCCTCCAACTCCATCTGCTCGTTTCAGATTGCACTATTTGGCCAGCTCCAGGTGCTGTGTGCTGCTGAGTCGGTCACAGCATCGCTCCAGCTGCTGTGCTGGAGGCACTGACTGACGGCTCCAGAGCTTCCTCTGTTCTGCAGTGGGGGTTTGGGCTCGTGGGGGGAAGGCCTGGACAAAGGCACTTGGGCTGTCTGCTCTCCTGCAAGCACTGAGCTGCTTCAGGATTTGGCTTTCAAAGTGTTTAAGCTGCTCCAGGTCCTGGTGTGTTGCCAGCCAGCAGAAATGGGCACAGACTGGCAGTGCTGGGTGTCTGCTGGCACTGGTGGTGGTAGCCAGGAGGGGCAGTTGGGTTTCCTCTGCACCTCTTGCACTGCTCCATGAAGCTGATGGATGCTGTGCCCATGTTTGTCATCAGTGCAGTCTCCAGAGCTGCTTGGTGATTCTGTTGGCCTCCTCACTTCAGCAGCTGCCACTTCCTGTGCCACCTTGACCTGAGCAAGAGGCCGATGCCAACTGAGCTTGGTGCTGGAAAAGAAACCTCTGTCCTCTTCCCCTTTCCATCCCCCAGTGCTAAGGAGCAGTGTGAGAATCCTCTGGACTGAGCTGCTCAGACCCCTGGGGCACTGCAGGCTTCACTAAAGCAGCTCTGAGCTGTTTGGTGTTGTCTGGCAGACCCCAGCCCTCTGCCCTGGCAGAGGCAGATCGCTCATCACAGCTTCTGATAATCATCTCCCTGGGTGGGGTGGCCAAGGGGGGGCTGCCATATGCCCCAGGCCTGCTCTTGCCCATCAGGAGGAGGAGGCTGAAGGACTTGCAGGTTCTGGCTCTGCATCAGGCCAGCAGCTTGGCTGCAGGGGGAAGTGCTGTGAGCTGAGGGGAGGTTGGAGGCCTCCTGTGTATGCAGAAGGGGAAGCTGCAGCCCTCTCCAGAGCAGCTTCCGGCCAGCTGCCAGCCTGTGCCCTGTTGTGCCAGCCCTGCTGCTCCCTGGCTGCTGGGGCACCCTGGGACTGTCTTCATCAGCTGTAAGATATGGAACCCATACACTAAAGATGCTGAACAACCTTCCCTGGGCTCTGGATTGGTGATGTTCAGATACTTCAATAAAGCTACATTGAAACCCAGGAGATCTGCTCCTGAAACTGCTTCTGAGGGAGCTGGGAGTGCTGCTGGGGGCTGCCTGGGTTGTGCTCCTCCTGGCACAGGCAGTTTGGGTGGGCAGAAGGCAGAAAGGACTTAATGCTCCTGAGACAAAGCAGGGCTGGCTTCAGGCGGAGCTGCAGTGGCTCTGCTCTCCAGGCAGGTCCTCCTGGTGCTGTTTGGGTTCTGTTGGGAGCCTTTTCCTTTGCCCTGTGCTGCGAGGTGGTGCTGGAGCACGATGGCTGCTGAGCAGAGCCCTGGGCTCTGGTGCATTGTGGCCTTGGCAGGACTGGAAGGGCAAAGGATTTTCACCTGTTGTTCTGTGCCCTGTTTGGCTGCCAGGGCTTGGGAGCAGCTCCTGTGTGGCCCTGGCCGCTCCCTTCCTCCCATTCTTTGTCTTTCAGCCATGCAGAGATTTCCTCACCTGGGAGCAGGTCACTGCACACCTGAGTCACCTCACCCGGGGCAGGGCCAGGCGATGCTCCCCAGCAAAGCTCTTGCTTCACCTCTCTCTTCTTGCATTTCAATAGGAGACTTTTCCCCCACACTGTTTGGGTCCTGCAGCTTCTCTGCTCATGGTCCAAGGGGTTCTGTCCTGCCTCCCTCCCAGCAGCACATGGGGCAGAGCTGGAGAAGGGCACTGTGAGCCTCAGGCCTCTCTCCCTCCATCGGTGCTGGGTTTGTTCAGCTGCTGCAGGAAAGCCTCTGGAATCTCACCCAGAATCCTCTCAGCTGTGCTGAGTTGCTGCCCTGCAGCAGAGGTGGACCTGTGTGGAGTCACACCAGGAAAGGTTCGGCTCAGGGGCTCTGGAATTCCCCTGCCCTCTGTGCCCTTGGAAGGAATTTTACTGAACAATGAGGGAAAGCTTCCTGGAAGAGCCGGAATGAGAAGGGGGCTGAGGGGCCTGAGTCACCTGAGAGCTGCTCATGCCTCAGGCATTGCTCACTGCCCTCCTGCGAGCCCGCGGCTGGGCTGCGGTTTGGCAGCCACAGGAGACCTGGGGTGACGTGGGGGTGACGAGGGGATGGTGCTGGGGTGAGGAGGGGGTGGTGCTGGGGTGGTGCTGGGGTGGTGCTGGGTGACATTTGGGTGGTGTTTGGGCATCCTGATGCTCGTTCTGTGGGGGTGGTTTGGGCAGCTGGGTGACAGCAGCTCCAGCTCAGCTTTTGTGTTCCCTGGCAGCCTGTGTGGGGTTGGGCATGGAGTGAAAGTTGCCATTTTTCACTTGCATTTCCCTTTCTGGCTGCTTTTCCCCAGTTTCCTGTAGGCAGAGGCCCCTGGCCCTTCAGCATCTTGCTCTGCAGAGGGCAGGAGTTGGGCATTCTGTTGTGCAGCACTGTTGGATTCTTTGACTCATCCCAGGAACCTCCATGGACTGCGACGTTCCTGCATGCAGAGGCCAGCAGGAGGTGTCCAGCACAGGGCTCAGCCGCAGGCTGGGGCTGCATTAGGTGTTCACCATCACTGCAGCTCAGCTGCAGCGCTGCAGACCCCAGTGGCAGTGCCCCCCTGCAGGACCAGAGGTGGTGTGCAGGCTGGGGGGGCTTTGGGTGCCGCTTGGCGCTGAGGAGTTTTGCTGCACTGCTCAGCAGGCCTGAACCGGGAGGAGGACAAAGTGTCCCTTGTCACCCAGGGCTGCCTTGGACTGCAGCTCCTCTGGGCAAGGCTTTGCCAGCTCCTGGAAGCTGAGTGAAAGGAAAGAGGGGAAGAAAACTGGAGCCTGCTGGGTGCCTGCAGGCCATCAGCACAGTGAGGGGAGAGAGCCCCTGGGTGAAGCACTGCCCTGTGGGGAGGAGACCTTTAGCCCTGACCACTGCAGCTCCCTGGAAAGCACAGAGGCAGCTGGAGCAGTGCTGGGCTGGTTCCAGGAAGATCCTCCAGCCCTGCTGCACCAGAAGCTTTTTACCTTGCTGGGGTCTGAGAAGAGGAATTTTTCTCATGATGCTTTTGTTTGTAACCTGCTGGTGGCAGAGTGCTGCCTTGGGTGGCTGCAGGGCTGCCCGCACGGAGCAGCCGCTGTGCCCGGTGCTGGCCACGGCAGCTCCTGGCAGGCTGCTTAACAGCACTGAGATGCTCCTGGGGCCTCTGCTCTTCCCATTCAGCATTCTCTCACTTGCTGCTGATCATATCACAGACTCCAGGAGAGGTGAGAAGAGATCCAGCTGAGAGTTTTGCTTCCCCGAGCGCCCTGGCAGCTCCAGCAGCTGCAGTTTTGGCAGGAGTGGAGACCTGGCAGGCTGGGCTGGCTCCAGAGGGTTGCAGCAGCAGCACGGTGCCAGCCTTTGGAGACGCTGCTGCTGTGTCCCTGCTCCTTCACCTCTCACACAGACGTGGGCTGGGCTCTGGCAGCCTCCGATGGAGCTTGCCAGAAGTGCAGCGTCCCTGCGGGGCTGGGGCAGAAACTGCAAAAGCGCTTAGGGAGGGGAAGGAAAAGAGGGTCAGGTCACTTCCCAGCTTTGTCCGAGGGCTTTCTACCTTCCTTTTATAAACTGACTGGGGGAGAAGGCATTTCCAGAGATGAGATCCTGCTCTCTGACTTGTTCTGGGCATAATGTGGTGGAGGTGGCTTTCCTCTTGCTGGAAAAGGCTTTCTGGAGTGGCAGAGAGCTGCTGGGCTCCTGCGGACAGGCTCTGGTGGAAGCTCTGCAGCAGGAGGGTTGCATCTCCCTGCTGATGCAATCAGTTGTCCTCTGGTGCTGTTTACACTGCTCAAAACAGTCCAGAGGACAGGAAAGTTGTGGTTTGCTGCTGTGTATGAGCTAAAGCAGCTTCTGAAGTCATGGTGAGAGGGCAGCGGAGGTGACTGCTGGGCTGCTGGGAAAACAGGACTGGGAATGAGAAGTGCATGGCATGGAGATGCAGGCAAGGCAGAGGGGGTCTGGGGGTGTGTGGGAGTCTCCCCAGGGCTGCTGCCTCCTGCAGAGGACCTTCCCAAGACAGCTTCCAAGCCACGGAGATGCGGTGCTGAGGGCTGGGGTTTGATGATGCCCTGGCAGTGCTGGGGGAGCTGGTTGGGTTCTGATCTTGAAAGTGTTTTCCAGCCAAGCTGATTCCATGGTTCTGTGGCTGAGCTGAAAGAGCTCTGCAGGAGCCTGAGCCACCACTTTAAATTTGTTTCAAAGCTCTCAGACCTTTTCACCCCCTCGGATCTTGTTTCTGTTCCTTATCTGGCTGCTGGCCGCGTTTGCAGCCGAGCTGCTCTGGTTTGAGGTCTGGGTTGCTCATTAACCGCTGGCGGCTCCGGGCCGTTAGGAAGTGAAACCAGGCTGTGGCTGCGCCCCGGCAGGACGAGCAGCACCGGGAGCCCCTGCCAGGGTCAGCGCCCGGAGGCTGGGCAGGAGCCCTGCTGCCCGCGGCCGCTCCCATCGCTTGCTGGGGAAGGATCACGTGGAGGGGCGGGCAGCCAGCCCTGCCCGGCCTGGTGCCAGCCCTGCCCGGCCTGGTGCCATCCTGCTGCTGCCGCCGGGGTCCTGGGAGCGTGCGCCCCGATGGCGGCGGTCACCCAGCACCAGATCCAAAAGGTGAGGAGCTGCAGCCCGGGGGGAGCGCGGCCGGGGGCAGCGCCTGGGGCGGGCAGTGCTGGGCAGCTGGTGCCCGGCTCCTTCAGAGCTCTGCCCGGCAAACGCCGCAGTGTGAGGACTTCGTTGTGGCCAGAACCCTTCCGGAGGGTAACTGGTGCCGCGCAGCTCTTGGACACATTGCTCTGGTGCCCTTCTGTCCTTGCTGCGCTGCTCCCGTGGCGAGCTCGGGATCTGCCTGCGGGGATAATCCCTGGCAGTTCTATATCGGGAGCGGCGGTGCCAGCGGTGCCCGGGCAAGGGATCATCCTGCAGCAGTCCTGGGAGCACCCCGGGGCTCCCTCGGAGAAGACAACTCCCTGCAGCCTGTGCAGAAACCTGGCTGCTGCTGGGCTGTGAGCCCCACTCTGCCAGCCTCACTCAGCTGGCACGGGGGCTGGCTGCCCTGGCACCAGGCTGTGGTTGATAGCTGCTGCTTGCACTCAGCTGAGAGCTCCTTCAGCCGCAAAGGCTCCAGCGGTGATGACTTCTCTGCTTTGAGGACTGGGGGTTTGAGGTTTGTTGCTCTTAGCTGTGTGGCAGTGAAGCCTCTGCAGGAGTGGAGCTCTCGGAGCGAGAGGAGAGCCCGGAGCAGGCTGCGGAGCCGGGGCTGGGGCCAGGGCGCTTTGCACATGGAGCTGAGGCACCGCGAAGGGCCGGAGCTGCTCTCTCGCCTTGCACTAGCTCCCCCGAGGGCTCTGGGGAGCAGCCTCCCTGTCTCTTGCAGTTCCACGAGGATGGCTTCCTCGTCCTGGAGCAGTTTTTCACGGCAGAGGAGTGCGACCGCATGAGGAGCCGGATCCAGAGCATCGTGGCGGCCATGGAGGTGCCGCCGCACTGCCGCACCCAATTCTCCACCAAGGAGGACGAACAGCTCCAGGCACAGGTACGGAGGAGGGTAGGGATGTCCCCAGGGAGCTGGAGGGAGACTGGGGAAGGGCAGACAGCTGCTGAGGATTCGCTCTGGGGGAGCACAGCTGACTGCTGGCTGGAGGCAGCGCTGCCAGGGCTCTGAGCTGCTGGCAGAGGGTGGAGGAGGAGGAGCTGCTGCCAGCCCCCAGCTATGGCCCCTGGCAGCCACAAGCAGCTCTCACAGATCACCTGGGACTCGTCCTGCAGACAGAGAGATGATCTTCCAGGTGGCCAGCACAGGGGTGGCCGCTGCAGGGGGCTCCTGTAGAGCCCCGGGGGGTGCCCAGGCTGTGAGCAGCCTCCCGAGCAGGACTTTCATTGCCTGTGCTTTGCTTACACTGATGCTTGGTGGGAGCAAGATGCAGGTGAGTCTTGGCATCTGGAAGGGTTGGTGCCTCCAGAAGGACGCTGTCCTCACTGGCCTCTCCTCCCTGGCAGGGGAGCTCAGACTATTTCCTGACCAGTGGGGACAAGATTAGATTCTTCTTCGAGAAAGGAGTTCTGGATGAGAAAGGTAAGGCCTGGCCTGAGCCAGCTGCAGGAGGGGAGGGAGCAAGCTGGGGCAGGGCCCAGGGGCCAGGCTCCAGCTGCAGGGACAGCTCCTGCCCTGCAAACGAGGTGCTGGGGTTTGTTTGACAGGGAACTTCCTGATTCCCAAGGAGAAATCCATCAGCAAGATTGGCCATGGTAGGTTGGAAGGATGAGCTCTGGAGGGGTGGGCAGGGGGAGGTGGTCTTCAGGAGCAGGATTTCTCCAGACCTGCTGACCATGAGGAGCCTTGGCAAAGGCTGGAGCCTCTGAGCAGAGCAGTGACTTCTGCTGCTGCTTCCTTGAGCCTCCTGGGGACAACTGCACCAAAGATCACAGCCTTGCCCCCCTGCCCCTTGCCCCCCTGCCCCTTGCCCCCCTGCCCCTTGCCCCCCTGCCCCTTGCCCCCCTGCCCCTTGCCTCCCTGCCTCTCCCCCTGCAGCCTCCTTGCTCTGGGCTTCTGCATTAAACTCAGGCAGCTTCTCCCCAGGGCTCCGCAGCTCTGTGCTGCCCCTGGCTCTGCTGTGGCTGCTTCCAGAAGCAGCCTTCCAGGAGGGCTCTCAGCTCTGCATAGCTCAGAGTCACCCAGGGGTGAAGCCCTGGACTTCAGCCCTGCTCTCTCTCCTGTCAGGGATCTGCTGTGGCAGAGCCAGAGCCCAGGGCTGGGCACAGCCAGTACAGATCAGACTGTGCCCTGTGTCCCCTGCCCTGCTGGCTGGGCTGCCAGTGCCACACCTGCAAGTGTTGTGTCACCTTGGGGTGGCAACCCGCAGGCCTCCAGTCCTGGGAGGGATGAAGGCTTCTGCCTGAGCTTGATCTCCCCTGGCTCTCTGCAGCTGGGTGTTGGCAGCTGCCAGGCTCCCTGTGCTGCTGAAGCCTTCAGCCTGCTCCTTCCCTTCCCCTCAGCCCTGCATGCTCACGACCCAGTCTTCAAGCAAATCACTCACAGCTCCAAGGTGCAGGTGAGCTCTGGCTGCTCCCCAGTGCTCTGCTCCTCCAGCTCAGGCTTTCAGCCTCCCAAGGACAGAGGAAACTGAAATATCTTCAAGGAAAGCTGCTTGGTGGTGCAGTGCCCAGCAAATGCCAATCCTGGGGAGTTTCCTTGCAGGACCTGGGCAGACAGCTGGGCCTGGAGAGACCAGTGGTGGTGCAGAGCATGTACATCTTCAAGGTACCCAGGTCACCCCGGGGCCCCTGCTGGGGGGAGGTCTGAAGCTCTTCTCACTCCTCACTTTTCTTTCCCTGCAGCAACCTGGCATCGGTGGGGAAGGTGAGGTTTGTGTTCTTTGCCACACTGCAAGCAATGCCCTCTAGGGAAGGCAGGACCAGGAAAAAGGCTCAGAGCCAGACCCCAGCCTCTGAGTTTTGTGGTCCAAACCTTCTGGGAAGTGTTAGCAGCCAGAGGTGAGCCAGGAGCTGCTGCCACTCCTGGGCATCAGAGCTGGCGGTTCCTGGCAGGTGCTGGGGTGTGGGTGGGCAAGGCAGGAGGCCAGGGGGAAGGAGGCAGCTGCCTGCTGAGCCCCTCGAGCGTTAACAGACCCCAACGCTCCTCCCGTTGCAGTCACCCCCCACCAGGACGCCACCTTCCTGCACACGGAGCCCCTGGGCAGGGTCCTGGGCTTCTGGATCGCGCTGGAGGATGCGACGCAGGAGAACGGCTGCCTGTGGTTCATCCCCGGCTCCCACACCTGTGAGGCTCTGCTCCCTGCAGGGAACCTGCCCCTGGCCCTGCCGGGGCGTGGGGGGCGTGGGGGGCATGGGGGCGTTCCCTGCCCGCGGCGCTGCCGCCCCCCTGCCCGCGGCGCCGCTCCCCGGCTGATGCTGTCCCGGGCGCTGCTCTCCCTGATGATGCTCTCCCGGCTCCCAGCTGGGGTCTCCCGCAGGATGGTCCGGGCGCCCGCGGGCACCTTGCCCTGCGTGCACTTCGTGGGGTCGGAGCCAGCCTACGACCAGAGCCGGTTCGTGGCCCTGCCCACACGCAAAGGTAAAGCCCAGCCCAGCCCCGGCCCTGCTCCGGGGGAACCAGGGAGCTGGGGCTGGACCTCCCCACTGCCCCCCCCCTGCCACCCTACGGCTGACAGCTGGCACAGAGCAGGCTGGGGGCTTCCTTCCCACCAGGGGGGCTCATCCTCATCCACGGGGAAGTTGTCCACAAGAGTGAGCTGAACAGCTCCCAGGCCTCTCGCCACGCGTTCACCTTCCACGTGATGGAGGCCAAAGACACCACCTGGAGCAAGGAGAACTGGTGAGGAGATCCCAGCCAGGAGACGCTGCTCTGGGGGCCACAGCTCCTGGGGGCAGCAGCCAGCTGGCACTGACTGCACAGCTGGAGAGCTGCCACAGCCTCTGAAGGGCTTTTTCACCTCTCCCTTGTCTCCTAGGCTCCAGCCAACTCCTGAGCTGCCCTTTCCATCTCTCTACACTTGAAGCAGTGGTTGGCTCCTGGAGGCAGTAGCTGAGGGATGTCCCTTCCTGATCCTTGCTTTGTGTTCCCTTCACACACAACCCTCACAGCTCAGGACTGAGCTCTCCTCAGGCCCCAGGGCACAGCTGCATGCAGCTCCTGCTCCTGCAGCATGAGCACAGCCACCCAGCCCCTTGGCTGAGGACCCTTCAGGCTCCAGCACAGACCAATAAAGACCTTTGCACCCTGACTGGGACCAGTGCAGGATTCTCTGCTCCAGCCCAGAGCCTGCCTGCTGCCTCCCCTGGCAGTGCAGGTGTCACATGGAGGTGGCTGCCTGGCTCCTGCCCTCAGCTCTGTCCTGCTTGACTCATTGTGGCTGAGCTCAGCCCCTCCTGGGCAAGGGGAGCAGGGACCCTGCTCTCAGTCAGCCTGCCCTGCCCTGAGAGAGATGAAAAGGAGAACTCAGGGTGGGGTTGGGGCTTGGTTTTTCTTTTCTTCCTCATCTCTTCTTTGAGAGTTTGACCTCCTCCCAGCAGCCAGGGCCAGCTCCAAGGTGCCTGCTGCCAGCCTTGAGCCCTCAGTGTGCACAGGACCAGCTGCTACCCCCAGCTGAGCCACAGCAGCTCACAGCAAGGGGATGCCTCAGGGAGGGGGAGATACCCAAATCACATCCAGGTCTGTGTCCCAAGCTGGGGAGGGGCCCTGGGGTGTGATTTCCCTGGCACTGCTGCAGTGCCAGCCTGGAGGGGTGGGCCTGGTACCATCACTGCATGAATTACACAGCAGTGACCTGCAGGCAGCTGAAGCTTTCTGCATGCCCCCAGGTGCTGAGTGCCAGCTCTGGTCCTGTGCAGCACTGCTGCCCCTCTGCTCTTGTGACCAATGTGCTCACAGCCACCCTGGACACACTTGGCTGTGGCAGTCTCTGAACCTGCAGTGCTGCTCACACCCCACAGCCTGGTGGTGCTGGGGTAGGTGTGGGCAGCTGTACCTGCGGTGTGCCCACCCTCCCTGTACAGGTGCTCCAGGTGCTGCTCCTGCAGCAACCAGGAGGTCACACTGAGCAGGCTGAGGCGGCAGGACCCAGTACAGCAAAGCAGGAGGGGCCCTGGCCCCCCTGAGAGGCTTGCTTGCTTACTTCTGGTTTGCCTTCCCCCCTACCTCTTCTTCCTTTGCCTCTGGGCACCCAGAAGAAACTTCAGTGGGAAAACAACACACAAATAACTTTAATCAGTAGTGGCTGTGAGCCTGGGAGAACAGACAGCAACCCCCCTGCTTTACACAGGGGCTCCAACCCCTTCAGCACAGCTCTGCTCCACCTCTGTGTTTAACAGCTTCAGTAACTGTCCCCCTGCAGCGCCTGGCCCAGCCCTGAGCCCCCCCTGCAGCGCCTCTAGGCCATCAGCAGCACCTGGAGGTAGAGGGGCAGCAGCAGGTTGTCGATCTGGGTGGTGTAAGCCTCCAGCAGGGACACCAAGCTGACTGCTGCCAGGATCCAGGCGTAGCTGGAGTTGAGGTTCACACTGCTGTCAAAGATGAGGATCAGAGCCACAGCAATCAGCTGAGCAAAGATGGCTGTCATGGTGCCTTCAAAGGTCTTCTTTGTCCCTGGCCATTTGATTTCCCCCATGGTACTGCCAAAGACAGAGGCCATGGTGTCTCCCACCCCTACTGCCAGCACCCCCGAGTAGGGCACCAGTGCCCCTGCCCCAGACAGAGCTCCTTTAGGAGCACAGGCTCTGGGGAACAGCCACACGGGGAGGGACATGCCCAGGAGGAGGTAAATGTGAGTCAGGATCAGAGGGCCACTGTCCCTCTCGTCCAGGAAGAGGGAGAGCAGCTGCCGAAGGGCTTGGCCGAAGGGCTTGATCCTGAAGTAGCGAACGTACTCCAGCAGCAGCAGCAGCGCCAGGCACAGCGCCGCGGCCACGTGCAGCAGCTGGCGGTCCAGGACCAGCCCCGGCACGTAGGTGGCTACCACAATGAGGTGGAAATACTTCCTGGTGGCGGTGGAGGCCTGGTGCTTCTTGGAGCCGGACGACCTCTGGGCGTTCTGGTAGAGCACGACGGCGCAGGCCGAGGCGGCCAGCAGGCTCCAGTACCCCAGCAGGCAGACCCTGGCCTGGGTCTGGAAGAGGAACTGCAGCAGCCAGAGCAAAGGGTTCCTCTGGATCAGTCGCTGCAGCCAGGGCACGAGGACCCCCAGGCCCAGCACCGCCGTCATCATGTGGAAGAAGAGGGAGGAGATCCACGTGCCCGAGTCCAGGAAGAGGAAGAGGACAGCGAAGAAGAGCCCCAGCAGAACGGCTCCAACCACTGCCACCAGGAGCAGGAAGTCGCTGGGGTCGCCCCTGGCCTCGGGGGCGCTGAGGGAGCGCTTGATGAGCCGGTTGAGCACGAAGCTGAGGGCTCCCAGCACCAGCAGCGCCTCGCCGGGCGTGAAGCAGCGCGGCAGCAGGTACAGCAGGATCATGCTGAGGTAGACGAAGATCAGCAGCACCTCCAGCACCTCGATCACCTCCGCGACCGTCAGGGAGTGCTTCATGGTGTAGATGATGACGCTGCCAGCCACCCCGCTCAGGATGCAGGTGTTGGTGGGCACAGGCTTCGTGATGCCCACCGCCAGCACCGACAGGAAGAGGGCGACCAGCATGCCCGCCGAGGCCACCACCACGCCCAAGCGCTCCAAGTACACAATGCCGGCGGCCCTGCACCTCTCCTTCATCACTATGCCCAGCAGGGGGGCGACCATGCTGGCCGGCAGGAGGCCGCTGTTGGCCGCCGTCCGGAACTGGAACACAGCGCCCCCCAGCTGCAGCAGCCGGTCCCACTTGAACTGCACATAGAAGGCCTGGACGGCCAGGGCCAGGGCGCACCAGGAGAACCTGTCCCACACCGCGGCGTGCACCAGCAGTGCCACGGCAAACACCACCAGGGACTCTGCCAGCACGGCCTTGTTCGACATGACTCCAGCCCCGGGCGGCTCCAGCGTGGCGACTCGTCCCCAGGCGCCCTGCAGCGCTCAGCTGGGGCCCATCAGGAGCAATTCCCTCTCGTGCTACTGCAATCCCTACTTGAAACAGAGAAAGAGCAAATAAAGCAACCGCGAGAAAAGCTTCGGCAGCAAGTGAACCTTGCAATGCAGCCTGGGTCACGCTCGTGGAATCAGAGTCATTCCTCTTGGGAAAGACCTTCAGGATCACTGAGTCCAACCCTTATGCAACCCTGCCAGGACTGGTGCTAAGCCATTGCCTCAGCAACGCTGGAGGGCAGCCTCCCCCAGCAGGCCACCTGCCAGCTGGGCTGCAGGGCAGAGCTGCACCCAGTGAGACGCAGCCCTCCGGTGCCACCACAGCAGCTCAGAAAGCTGCCGAGTCGTGAACCTGGCCTCGGCTGTGTTTCTCTGCCGAACGACTTCATTTGCTTGTGCCTGCTGCAGTTCCTTCCTCCACACCTTCCAGGTAACGCTGAGCTGCTCAGCACCCCCGAGCCGCACAGACCAAAGGGGACTCATCGCCTCAACCCCTTTCGTGACCTGCTCTGGGTGGGGAAGCTTCCCACTGACGTGACCCCAAACGCCCCGTGACCCTCCCCTGGGCTGCAGCACCGTTCTCCTCCCTCTTTTCCCTGTGTGCTCCCTAGCGCTGCAGGATCCCCTCGTCCCGTCCTTCCGCGCCGCCCTCCGCCTCCTCTTCCCGCGGCCATCGCCACTGGGAGCCGCAGCGCGGCAGGGACCGTGCCGGGGATCGCGGCCTGCATCAGGCCCCGGAGCGGCTCCGCGGCTCCGCGCAGGGAAGCGGCGGCCTCGCCGCCCTCCCCGCGCAGCCCTGCAGCCCAGCCCCAACCTACCTGGCTGGACGCCGCCATCTTGGCGCCGCCGTTGTCACATGACCCCGGGCGGGGCGCGCGGCGGGGGCGGAGCGGCGGCGCCCCCACGTGACGCGAACGGCGGGGAGGGGGCGGAGCCGGCGCCGCGCGGGCGGTCACGTGAGCAGGGAGCGAAGATGGCGGCGGGCGGGCTGTGCGCGAGGTGCGGCGTGCGGCGCGCGGCGGCTCGGGCGGGGGGCGGGGGCGGCCTCGGCCCTGGCGGCACGCGGGGGGCACGCGGGGGGCGGGGCCGGGCAGGGCCGCGCGGCGGGGGGGCTCCGGGGGGGGCTCCGGCGGGGCGCGGAGCGGAGCGGAGCCGCGGGAGCGGGGCGGGCTAACGGCTGCGGGGTGCGCGCCGGGCTGGCCCCCCCGCGCGCGGGAGGCCCCGCCCCTCTCGGAGCGGCCGCTGCGGGACCCCCGGGCGGGACGGCGTCGGTGCGAGTCGGGACCCTGCCCCGGCTTCGCCGTTCCGCCCGCTCGCGAGCGGCGCAGTGCTTACCGGGGCTCTCGAGGCTTAGCTCTGGCGGAGCCGAAGCCTCGGCTTGCGGCAACGGCCCGGAGGGGTCGCCCGGGGCCGGCCCCAGCCCGGATCGCTGCTGGGCAGCGGAGCCCCCAGGGGCTGCGTCTCGCCCCCGGCCCAACGCTCTGCGAGCGCGAAAGTCCCGGCGGGGCGGGGGCGATGCTTCGGGGAAGCTCCGCAAGGGACCGCGGGGGCCGGGACCGCCGTAGGTCGGTGCCGCCGCTCGTCCTGAGCACGTTTTTGCCGTTGGCGGTAACGGTTCCAGCGCTGATGGTGGCTGGGGACAGCGCCGCTGCTCGGGTGGGCACACGGAGAGCTGCACTCTCGTTGTCGAAGTGCCACCGAGCCCTGGCAGCTTGATTCACAGCAGCCGTCGGGAGGGGAGGAGGAGAGGGCTTGGCTGTGCCAGGCTGGTGCCCAGTCCTGCACAGTGCTGACTGGCAGAGCTCGATGCCCCCCGGTGCTCTGTGTGGGCTGGGGGTGGCACCCCCAGGGGATGGCTGGGCAGGTCGGGAGCTAACTGCTGAGGGTCTGGGAGGCAGCAGCGATGCTGCCCTGCAGAGCGTGGCTCTGGTCACTGGGCCGGGGGCAAGTGTCAGCTTGCAGGGGCCTCTCACTGCCTTTGGGGAGTTACCTTCCCGAGGCTGCTCTGAAAACAGGCTACTGACTGCTGCTGCTCTTGGAGAGAGCCTGCGTGGGGCAGCTGGGATGGTGAGCTCCCAGGTCATGCAGCGCTGCTAACGAAGCCTCCCCTGAGTTCCTGCAGTGCTCTTTTTGCCCAGCCCCTGTTTGCAGAGCTGGTTTGGGGGCTCTCCTGGTGCTGCATGCGTGCAGCAGGGCTGGGGGTTGATCTGCACTGACCTGAGAGCTCAGGTTGGTTTTTCTGAGCAGGTCTGGGGTAGAAACAAGGAGCCAAGGGTGGATGTGCTGGGGCCCTGCAGCAGCTGTGTTCCACCTTCTGTAAGGGTGGCCCAGGCTTATCTTGCATTCAGAGTGAAGCATGGAGGTGTTGCAGAGAGCTTGTCTGGAGGGCTGCAGGGAGTGTGAGTGAGTGCAGTGCTCCTCTCTGCTGCCAGCAGCTTTCTGTTCACTGACCTCCAAGCAGTGCAGCAGGCTGAGCTGCAACCTGATGGAGAGGTGGTGCTGCTTTGGCAGGAGCTTGCAGGCCTTGCTGTGACACTGGCACCTCCTGGGGTCTTTCCTGGCTTCTTCCAGGATACCTGAAACTGCTCAGGTAGAAACTGATGTTCCTCAGAAGCCTTTTTCCCTTCTGCTGCAGTGTGATTGGGTTAATTACAGGTTTGCAGAGGTGTGAGCTGCATGGCAGCCTGGGTAGGGTTCAGCATTAAAATCCTCTCCACTTTTCCCCTTTGTTGGCAGGAGCAGCAGGGAATTATGGACAATCCTTCTGGGCAGATCAGCTCTCAGAGAACCTGTAAGTGTGTGTCCTGCTGAGCAGGTTTGCCCTGCATGGGCTCCACGGCCAGCAGAGCCCTGGTGCATCTCTTTGGGTGCTGCTGGCAGTGTTTGCTGCCTCTCCCTCTTGCCCAGTGCAATTTTAGTTCCTCTGTCTCCACTCCTGGGTCACTCTTCCCGAGCTGCCTGGAAGGGTTTCCCTGAGGAGGTTCCATGTCTGGAGCTCACACCAGTGCTGCTTTCCAGGCTGCCTGGCCTGGGGGAGTTCCCAGGGCTGCAGCCTGCTCCCTTCTTTGCAGGCACAGAGTCTGTGCTTTTCAGGGCTGCCCAGGAGCTGGCAATCCAAACCTTGCTGAGCACAGCCTGCAGCCTCCTCCTTCCTCTCCCTCCCCAGGGCTGCAGCCGGCAGCAAGCTGGGAGCCAGTCTCAGCTGCCTGTGCTGTGCTGCAGGGGGGGGCAATATCTCTGCTTCACTCAGATACTGCACAGGGGGTGCTGAGGACTCTGCTCAGTGCTGTTTGGTTCTTTGTAGGCACAGATTGCAGCAGAGCTGAACAAGCACTGGCAGAGGTTGTTGGAGGGACTTGCCTACTACAAACCTCCGAGGTACAGTAATGGCCTGAGCTGGGGAGCAGCCTCTGCAGGGGGCTGCTCCTCACTACAGAGGCTTCCTGTATCTCTGATGATGTAAAAGGGGATTTGGCTCTCCTGCATGCCTTGGGATTTCAGGAGAGGAGTAGCAAGGGAAAGTGCTTCAACCCCTCCCCAGTTCTGGGGCATGAGATGCAGGGCAGCAGGCAGCAGGTTCTGCTCTCACTGCTGGTGCCAGGCAGCTCTTGGCCCTGCTGGGCTGCAGGTGCTCATCCAGCCTGAGCAGAGGGGCTGCTCCTGGCCCCTGTTTGGCTCATCCCATGGGGCTGCTGCAGCTCCAGTGACTGAGATGTGTGCTCTGCAGTGCAGCTTCAGCAGAGAAGATCAAAGCTGACAAAGATGTGGCTGCGCCGCTGAAGGAGCTGGGCCTGAGGGTCAGCAAGTTTCTGGTGAGTGAGCTGCTCCCTGGGTACTTGGAATGCATTGGTGCCCTTGAGGCAGCTCCTTGATGTTGAGGAGAGGCAAACAAGTTCCTCCCATTTGAAAGTGATCTGCAGGGGGAGGCTGCAGGTGAACATTTTGACTGAGCAGTGACCTCCAGCTGCTGTGCTGCTTCTGTAGCCTCCTGCTCCGTGGAGGGCCTCACTTCTCAGCAGCACTCCCCTGCTTCTGCTCCTTCTGGGGTTGTCTCTGGACATCAGACCCTGCTCAGCTCCAGGCTGATGCTCCACCATCAGCTGCCATGCTGGGAGGGTCTGGAGCTGGGAGGCTGCTCCCTGTGCTCCCTCAAGGCTCAGAACGCAGCAGCTGGCAGCGGTGCCTTGGTCTGGAGGCTGTGGCACTCCTGCAGCTGAGGCTAACCTGGCCACATCCAAGGGACCCCAAGCTGCTGGCAGGGCTGTGAGCACAAGCTGTGACTAAAGCAAGGATGTGCCTGATGCAGAGAAGAGTTGTTTGAAGAGGAGAGCTGCCTGAGTGTGCTCAGCAGCCCCCAGCAGCCCCAGAGCCTCCCCAGAGCACTTCTGTGTTTTGCAGGGCCTGGATGAGGAGCAGAGTGTGCAGCTGTTGCAGTGTTACCTCCAGGAGGATTACAGAGGAACAAGGGACTCCCTGAAGGTCCACAGCTCTGTTTGCCTTCTGTTTGCCTTCTGTTTGCTCCACATCTGTCCTTGATAGCAGTTTGTGGATGTGTGGTCAGCCTGAGCTCAGACTGGGAAGTGGCTTTGTAGCTTTTCTCCTCTGAGCCCACGGTGCCTGAGTGCTGTGAGAGGAAAGGTGGCAGCAGGGGCTCAGGCCTGTCTGGTGCCTCTTGCTGCCTCAGTGTCTCTGCAGCACAGGGATGCAGGAGGGTTGCAGGCATGTGGAGGAGAGTGAGTGGGGGTGAGGAGTGAGCACAGAGTTGGAAATGAGTGGTTTGCCTTTGTGCTTTTGGAATCTCTCCAAAAGGTGGAAAGGAGAATGGCTTTGGTGCCCTTCAGCCCTTCCTGGTGAATGTGTCCCTGCTCCAGAGGGGTCTCTGCAGCAGCTGTTTCTTGTGCTTTGCTTGCAGACAGTGCTCCAGGACGAGAGGCAGAGCCAAGCTCTGATACTGAAGGTTAGTTTCCATTGGTATTTTCTGTCCATCTGCTGGCACAGGAGCAGCTTCCTTTCTGTGGGGCCAGAGGAGCTTGGAATAAATGAAATGCTCCTTCTGGTAGAGAAAACAATGAGAGGTACTTCAGGTGGGGTGGGAGGGAGGAGCTAGAGCTGGCAGCTGCTACAGGCAGGAGATTTTTGCTAGCAGGGGCTGAGCTCTGCAGATGCTCTGAGCTTTGCACTTGTGGTCTGAGGTGACAGCTCGGGGGTGCAGGCTGATGACTGCATCTGGCAGAGGCTGACAGGGAGGAAGGAGAGATCCTCCCTTCTGGCTTTCTGCTTTCCCAGGCTCCCCCTCAGGGCAGCTCCAGCCCTGCCCCTGTGGGCACCTCGGCTCAGCCCGGGGGGTTGTTTCTTTTCAGGTAACTTTAACACCGCTCTGAAACTGCATCTGTGATGGTGGTTGGGCACTGGATGCTCTGTGGTGGAGGCCTTGGCAGTGCCTGGGAGAGGAAGGTGTGGGTGTGGGGCAGGATGCCACCCTGGTGCTGATGTCTGTTCACAGCTTGCTGACTACTACTACGAGGAGCGGCTCTGCATCCTGCGCTGCGTGCTCCACCTGCTCACCTACTTCCAGGATGAGAGGCATCCCTACACCGTGAGTGCCTCTGCTGGCCTGCACACAGGGCAGCCACTGCCCACTGCCCATGTCAGAGCAGGGGAGAGCTGCTGACTCCTGTCTGTGTTTAAGGCTCAGTACTTCCAGTGCATCGAGAAGCTGGACAAGGAGCTGGTCCCTAACTACCGGAAGCAGTTCGAGGCACTGTACAAGGCAGAGGCTCCTACCTGGGAGACACATGGAAACCTGATGGTACTGGGGCTTGTTCCTTGTCTCTCCCACAGGCAGGGGCTTGGGAGCTGCCTCTCTGCAGCTGTAGTTACACAGGATGTCTCTCCTGGTCCCACAACCCCCAGGGTGCTCTGGCAGAACGGGCGCCGAGGGCTGCACCTCCTGTTCTTGTCATGAGCGCTCTGGGAGCCCTGGGCCCACAGGCCCATTGCATGCCCCTGTAGCAGCACTCTGGCTCTGGTGCCTCTCCTTGGCACTGAGCTGTCCCAGCTGGTGGCTGTCCTGGGAGCCTCCCGTGGTGATGCAGCTCTCCTGTGCAGACAGAGCGCCAGGTGTGCCGCTGGTTCGTGCAGTGCCTGCGGGAGCAGGCCATGCTGCTGGAGGTCATCTTCCTCTACTATGCATACTTTGAGATGGCACCTGAGGAGCTCCTGGCCTTTGCAAAGCTGTTCAAGGAGCAGGGCTTTGGCACCAGGCAAACCAACAGGCATCTGGTGGATGAGAGCATGGATCACCTGGTGGAGCGCATCGGGTAAGAGCGCTGCGTGCTGGGCAGGGGGAGCAGAGCCCAACCGCTGCTTGCCCTGGGGCAAAGCTGCTCTGAGGCCTGCTGCTGCCTCTCCAAGCACTGCTGTTTCGAGCTGAGCTTGCTGTGATGAAGGGAAAACAGCTTTTTGGCCACCTTGGAAGCTTGTGTGTGTGGCAGGAAGGAGGTGTGGTGGCAGAGCAGAGAGGCAGCCCTGTGCCCCCTCCAGTGTTCAGCTCTGGTGGTCCTGTGGTGCAGGGCAGTGGACCTGTGCCTGGCTGCTGCCTGCCTGCAGGCCAGCCCTGAGCTCTGGCTGACTGCAGCCTTCCCTCACCTCTCCTGGCTCTGCTGACAAAGGGCAGCAGCACAGCTGGTGGGACACAGCTGCAGCCAGGGGATGGAGGCCCTGCCAGGTGGCAGCCAGAGGAGCACAGAAGCTGTCCTCACCCTGCAGTGAGCAGAAGTGGCTCCGGAGAGGGCAATCAGCCCTCTGCTAGCGCTCAGGGAGCAGCTTTGGGTTACCTCCTGCTGTTTCTTGGCTGCAAAGAGCAGCTGAGCAAAAGCAAACTGGAGGTGGTAATTGGAAAATGAACCACCCTGAGCTCTTCAGTGCTGTGTCTGAGCTCTTGCTTTTGTTCTGTCCCTGCTTGCAGCTACTTCAGCTCTCTCATCCTGCTGGAAGGCATGGAAATTGACTCCCTCCACGAGCGTGCTTTGGATGACAGGATAGAGGAGCACAAGTTGGCCAAGAACCAGAGCATCCACCAGGTAAAGCTGGCAGAGGAGCCCTGGGCAGGCCCAGCAGTGCAGAGCCTGATACTCAGCTGTGCTGTTTGGAGGTTGCCTGCAAGGGTCTGATCCTTGATGGCCAGGTGTAGGAGCTGGCATCCACTCAGCACCCTGGGGCTGCAAGAACAGAAGGAAATCCTCTCCCCTTGGCTAGTTTGGGCCTTTCTCTGGGGGAGGGTCTGTCCAGGGCAAGAAGCACTGAGGAGGTTCTAGGGGGGTGGAGCAGGAGGTTGGTGGTGTGAGTGGGGTTGGAGCAGCTCTGAGCTGCAGGGCGGCGGTGGCTCAGCAGGGCTCTGCCTGCCGAGGAGCTCCTCCCAGCTCTGCTCTGTTTGCACAGGAGATGGACCTGCAGCTGCTGCAGCTGGGGGATGTGTGCCACCACGCCCCAGTGCTGCTGGCCTGGGCTCTGCTGCGCCACACCATCGGCCCCGAGGAGGCGGCGGGCACGGTCCGCAGGCTGGGCAGCGCTGCCATCCAGCTGGGCACCTTCCAGCACCTCAGCCGGCTGCTGCGCGCCCTCGGCGCCGCCGGCACCAACGTGAGCGCAGCCCGGGGCGGGGAGCGGGGTGGCTGTGGGCAGAGGGTGCAGTGAGGCACTTCTGGCATCTGCCCCCCCTGCAGCGGAGGTCAGGAGTGCAGCTGCAGCAGTTTGTGTCCCTGGGAGAGCTGAGGAGCTGCAGCTGCCCTGGGCAGCACCGGCTGCATTCAGTCACAGCTGCTGGCCTGGCCGTGCTGGAGCTGGAGCCAGCAGGGGGGTTAAGCCTGCACTGTTGTCTGGTTCCTTGTGCCAGGCCCCTTGGGCTCTGTGAGCAGTGGGTGCTGATGCTCTGCCCCTTGGGCAGACATCCCCTGAGCCTGGCAGTGCCCAGGCTGCTGCTTGGTGATAGATTTCCTGTTGCTGTGCAGCTGAACTCGTGGCTGCTTCCTGCCTTGCTGCCCCTCTGCTGGCTGCAGCCAGGAGCTGTCAGCAGCTGGGCTGTGCTCTGCCCTTTGTGGCCTTCCCTCCAGCCCCTGTGTGCTCTTCCCCTGCAGTGCACTGCCAGCACGGCCTGCATGTGCATCTATGGGCTCCTGTCCTTCGTCCTGACCTCCCTGGAGCTGCACACCCTGGGCAACCAGCAGGTAGGCATCCAGGCTCTCCCTGCCCCTGGCTGCTGCTGGCTACTTCTGTCACATCCTGAGCCTGACTCAGAGGCTGCAGACTTTGTGACTGGGAGCTGGAGAGGAGTTTGCTGCTTTCCTGCTGCCTTTGCAGAGTGCAGCTGCAGCACACAGCTCTGCAGGCTGCTAAGGGAAGGGAGAGCAGGAGGCACCTGGAGGCCTGTGGGTTTGGAGGTGTTTGTAGCTGTGGCAGAGCTGGCTGTGCTAAGCCCCCTGCTCTTGTCTCCACCCTCTCTGCCCCTGCAGGACATCATCGATGCTGCCTGTGAAGTTCTGGCAGCCTCCAGCATCCCTCAGCTCTTCTGGAAGACGGTCAGTGCAGCACCTGGCACCTGCCCTGCTGGCAGCTGAAGCCTGGGGGAAGGTCCCCTGGGGGCTTCTAGGAGGGCCTGGGGAGCTCTGCTTGTTGGTGTCCTGCCCTGCAGGGACAGCCTTGGCTTTACTCTTGAAGGGTACTGGGGAGGTGTTGCTGTAGCTGGTAGTGTAAGCAGGGCTGGGGTGCAGGGCTTGGACTAACTGCTGCCCAGAGCAGCCTGCTGGGATCCCCTGCTCACAGGTTGTCCTGCCTGGCCCTGGCTCACTGCCTCCTGCTTCAGTCTGTGCCAGGGCTGGAGTGATCCTGTGTGCATGGCTGATGTGAAGTGTCCAGCTCTGAGCAGCTGTCTCCCTGTGCTCTGCTGAGGCCATCTGAGCATTGCCTTTGGTAATGAGACTTCTGTTCTCTCTTTCCACCCCCAGGAACCCACTGCAGGTCTGGGCATCATCCTGGACAGTGTGTGTGGGATGTTCCCCCACCTTCTCAGTCCTCTTCTTCAGCTGCTCCAGGCCCTTGTGTCTGATAAATCTACTGCAAAAAAGGTAAAGGAGCCCTTGGTGGCAGGGCAGGGCAGGGCTGGGCTGGGCTGGGCTGGGCTGGGCAGGGCAGGGCAGGGCAGGGCAGGGCAGGGCAGGGCTGGGCTGGGCTGGGCAGGGCTGGGCTGGGCTGGGCTGGGCTGGGCTGGGCTGGGCGACTCTGGCATCAGCCCTGCAGCTCAACTGCACTCTTGGATAACAGACATCAAACTCTTGTCAGAGAGCAGTGCCCAGGGCTCCTCAGTGCTGTGCTGATGCAGGCTGATGTGTCTTGGCCCTTGGAAAGCTTTCCAGCTCCCCTGGCTGGAGATGAAGCCAGGGCCTGGTGTCCAGGCTGGGGCCCCTGCTGCCTGGGCTGGGACTGGCCTGGCCCTGGGGGCTGTGGGTGGGGATGCTAGAAGGAAGCTGCCCAAGCTGCCTGCCCCTGGCAGTGGTGGTGCTGGGGGCAGGCCTGGCTCTGTGTGTGCTGAGCTGTGTGGCTGCAGGTGTACAGCTTCCTGGACAAGATGTCCTTCTACATGGAGCTGTACCGGCACAAGCCGCCCGACGTGGCGTCGCAGGAGGACGGCACGCTCTGGAGGAGGCAGGCCCCCAAGCTGCTCTACCCCCTCGGTAGGGAGGCTGCACTGCCCCTGCTCTGCTCTGCTCCCCCTGGCTGGGCACTGCTGCTGCCCACACTGCCCCTGCCTCCTCCCCCGCAGGGCTGGGCCAGACCAACCTGCGGCTGCCGCAGGGCGCGGTGGGGCAGGTGGTGCTGGACGACAGAGCCTACCTGGTGCGCTGGGACTACAGCTACAGCAGCTGGACCCTCTTCACCTGTGAGATCGAGATGCTGCTGCATGTGGTGTCCACAGCAGGTGAGAGAGCCTGGGCAGGGCAGGGGAGGAAGAGCTGGAGGCTGGCAGCAGCACTGAGCAGCTCGAGGCGCTGCTGGAGGCGCTGGGGAGGCCTTCCTGGGTTAGTGACTTCTGCAGCCTGTGTGTGAGGTCCCCTGCAGAGGCCCAGGGCAGCAGTGAGCTGGGAGAGGCTCTGGGTGAGGAGAAGGCTGAAGTGTGGTATGGGGACTGGTCATGGGGCTGTGTGCTCAGATCCCTGTGCATTGCTCCTGAGCTGACTGCTGCTCCAGCCTGGATCTGCTCTCTACTCTGAGTTGTCTTTGTCCAGATGTGATCCAGCACTGCCAGAGGGTCAAGCCAATAATTGATCTGGTCCACAAAGTGATCAGCACTGATGTGTCCATAGCAGACTGCCTCCTGCCCATCACATCACGCATCTACATGCTGCTGCAGAGGTGAGGCACCCAGCAGGGCTGCCTGGGAGGCTGCCAGGGGGTGCTGAGAGCTTTGCAAGAAGTGTCTCAGTGCTTGAAGCCCCCAGGACTGTCCTGGCTGCACAGCCTTCAGTGCTCTGCTGCAGCAGCAGGCTTCATTTCCACCTCTTCCCTGGACCCTGTGCCCACTCAAGGGCTTTTTTCTTGCTGGTTCCGTTCACACAGAGGGGTCAGACAGCTCTGGAGCAGGAGCTGCTGGGGAGTGAAGCAGCCTCCTCTGTGAAGTGCCTGGGAGCTGCTCAGCTGCACTGGCTGCTGGCTGTGGCAGTGCTGCCTGCTGCAGTAAAAGGCTGTGACTCAGTGTGGGGGTGGGGCAGGTCTAGACTGGAGGTGCAGACTGGTGTCTGGAGTTACTTGTCCGAGGCAGGGAGGGAGGGAGGGAAGAGCCTCGTGGCTGGGAGGCAGCCCAGAGGCTGGGGTAGGGTGGCAGTGCACTGCATGCAGCCTTTCCCCTGCAGGCTGACAACTGTGATCTCCCCCCCCATGGATGTCATTGCCTCCTGTGTCAACTGCCTGACGGTGCTGGCTGCCCGCATGCCAGCCAAGGTGAGCAGCCTCCTCCTGCCCCTGTGTGGTAGGTTGAGAGAGGGCTTAGCTCTCCCTCCTCCACAGAGTAAGAAACCACAGCTAACTCAGTCGAAGAGCAAAAGCTATATATTTACAAGCATATATGGAAAGCAGGTTATATATAACACAATATATACAGGTATTTACAATATATACACAGAAATACACAGCAAAGACAAATAACACAACAAAAATCCCTCCCTCAGGGAGGGATCCCCTCTTTGGAACCCCCTCTCTCCCCCCCTTACCTCCCTTTTTCCCCAAAAAGGGGTTAGAGAGAGAGAAAGGCAAGTTACTAAGGAAAAGAGTTGTTAGCAAGCTTCAAAAGCCCATGCAGGATTAGTGTTTGCTTATCTGAAGGCCAAGTCCAGCAGTTCGCAGAAGAAGCAGGCAGGGAGAACAGGCTGAAACACCCAACTCCCCCAACTCCCAAACCGAACTGAACTGAGGAAAAAATTTTCCAACCGCTTCACAATCTAAAGCTGAATTTTTGTTTATCAACCAATGAAATTCGTTTAGAATATCAGAATGTTTTGGTTCTAGTACCAAAAACATTAGCCAGTGTGTTCCAGCAGTGTTTGTTCTTAAAGGCACAGCCTCAAACGACCACAGTCCACCCCTTTCTAAACAATTTCATTGGCTGTTCGTACTGTCCATCCAATCCAGAACAATATTTACAGTTCGTAAGTTAAGTTCATCGTCCATTCCGGCTATACTCAGATGTAGATGATTCAGAAGTCCAAGAAAATCCAAAATCAAGAAAATGGAAAACAGTTTGTCTCTCCGCAGACGAAGCGAAGAAAAAGGGAAACAGGGACTCAGGGACTCTCAGTTGACTCAGGGCTCTCAGGGTTCTCAGGGTTCGTGCACCGTAGATTCCTCAGGGACTCTTTCCTTTGGACGCGCTGTAGCTGTACAACATTCTGAAATTAAACTCTCTCAGCTAAAGTTAAATCTCTTTGTGGAATACACTGAATTTCACCATTCTCTTGCATTACCCAATAAGTGTGACCCGGACCTTCTGCTGAAACCACCCCTCGGACAGGTTTAGCCTCTCCTGAGGGCGAAAATACCCAAACAGTTTTACCTAACAGATTCTTTTCCCTAACAACAGGAACTCTATCACCTTCTACTTTCTGTAGCAGATCAGAATGTGCAGGTCCAGCTCGGTTCACTGAACCTCTACTGTTCACCAGCCAGGTTGCTTGTGCTAAATGTTTCTCCCAGTTTTTCAAAGATCCACCTCCCATGGCTTTGAGAGTGGTCTTCAACAAACCGTTGTAGCGTTCAATCTTCCCTGCAGCTGGTGCATAGTAAGGAATATGGAAAATCCACTCAATACCGTGCTCTTTTGCCCAGCTCTTTACAAGGTTGTTCTTGAAGTGAGTTCCATTGTCTGACTCAATCCTCTCTGGAGTTCCGTGTCTCCACAGGATCTGTCTCTCCAGACCGAGAATGGTGTTGCGTGCAGTTGCATGTGGGACTGCGTAAGTTTCCAGCCATCCAGTGTTTGCCTCTACCATAGTAAGCACGTACTGCTTACCAGAACGAGAACGTGGTAGAGTGATGTAGTCAATCTGCCAAGCTTCACCATACCTGTATTTGGACCATCTGTCACCATACCACAAGGGCTTAATTCTCTTTGCCTGCTTAATAGCAGCACAAATGTCACAGTCATGGATGACTTGTGTGATGGCATCCATGGAAATGTCTATGGATCTGTCACGAGCCCATTGGTATGTTGCATCTCTGCCTTGATGTCCTGACGAATCGTGAGCCCACCGAGCTAAGAATATCTCACCTCGGTGTTTCCAGTCGAGATCAAGATCAGAGTCCTTGTCTACTTGAGAAACTCTTGCAGCTAGATCTGCCTGATGGTTGTGCTGCTGTTCCTCAGTAGCTTTGCTCTTGGGAATGTGAGCATCAATGTGTCTCACTTTCACTGGAATTCTCTCGATTCGATCAGCAATGTCTTGCCACAGTTCAGCTGCCCAGATGGGTTTTCCTTTCCTCTGCCAGCCATTCTTTTTCCAGTTCTTTAGCCAACCCCATAGAGCATTGGCTACCATCCATGAGTCGGTGTAGAGATAAAGCTTTGGCCATCTCTCACGTTCAGCCACGTCGAGAGCTAGCTGGACAGCTTTTACCTCTGCAAACTGACTGGATTCTCCTTCTCCATCCTTCGCCTCTGCAACTCGGCGTGTTGGACTCCACACGGCAGACTTCCACCTTCGCTTGTTCCCGACGAGACGACAGGAACCGTCTGTGAACAAAGCATACTTCTTTTCATCATCAGAAAGGTCATTGTAAGGAGGAGCTTCCTCAGCACGAGTTACTCTCTCCTCTGGAGGTTTAGCACAGTTGGTATCTTCAGGCCAACTTGAGATCACCTCCACCAGACCAGGTCTTTCAAGATTTCCCATTCGAGCTCTCTGTGTTATCAGGGCCATCCACTTAGACCAGGTGGAATCTGTGGCATGATGTGGTGTGGAACCTTTGCCTTTGAACATCCAATTCAAAACTGGCAATCTGGGAGCTAAGAGAAGTTGTGACTCAGTTCCAATTACTTCAGAAGCTGCTTTCACTCCTTCATAGGCAGCTAGAATCTCTTTCTCTGTTGGAGTGTAATTAGCCTCTGAACCTCTGTAACCTCGACTCCAGAAACCAAGAGGTCGTCCACGTGTCTCACCTGGAGCTTTTTGCCACAAGCACCAGGTTGGACCATTGTCACCTGCAGCCGTGTACAAAATGTTCTTAATGTCTGGACCATCTCGCACAGGTCCCAGACCCACTGCTTGGACTACTTCTTGCTTTATCTGGTCAAAGGCTGCTTGTTGTTCAGGTCCCCAGTGGAAACTGTTCCTCTTTCGAGTCACATCATACAGAGGTTTCACAATCTGACTGTATCCAGGAATGTGTAGTCTCCAAAATCCCACTATCCCCAAGAAACGTAGAGTTTCTTGCTTGTTCGTGGGATTTGCCATGGTAGAGACTCTATTTACCACATCCACTGGAATGTGTCGGCGTCCATCCTGCCACTGCACTCCCAGAAACTGGATCTCTGTGGTAGGACCTTTCACTTTGTCTCTCTTGATGGCAAAACCTGCATTCAGGAGAATGTCCATGATTTTGTTACCTTTCTCGAAGACTTCCTCAGCAGTTTTACCCCAGACGATGATATCATCGATGAACTGGATGTGTTCTGGAGCACCACCTTCCTCCAGAGCATCATGGATTACTGCATGACAGATGCTGGAGCTGTGGATCCAGCCCATTGGCAGTCTGTTGAAAGTGTACTGGATTCCTCTCCAGGTGAAAGCAAACTGAGGCCTGCATTCCTCTGCTATGGGAATAGAGAAGAAGGCATTAGCAATGTCTATGGTAGCATACCATTTGGCCTCTTTGGATTCCAGCTCATACTGGAGTTCCATCATGTCTGGTACTGCTGCACTCATAGGCGGAGTTACTTCATTCAGGGCTCGGTAGTCCACTGTCAGACGCCAGTCTCCGTTCGGCTTTCGCACAGGCCACACTGGACTGTTGAAAGGTGAATGAGTTTTGCTGATGACTTTCTGACTCTCCAACTGACGAATCAGATTCTGAATGGGCAACAAAGAGTCACGGTTGGTTCTGTATTGTCTGTGATGCACAGTCCGAGAAGCAACCGGCAACTTAATGTCCTGAATCTTGTGTTGTCCCACAACTGCAGATTCATCAGAAAGCTCAGGTCTAGCAGACAGCTTCAGTTTTTGTCCATCAATTTCTACAGAAGCTACTCCAAAAGCCCATTTGTAACCTTTAGGGTCTTTGAAACGCCCTTCTCTCAGAAAATCAATTCCCAAAATACAAGGTGCATCAGGTCCGGTCACAACTGTATGCTTTTTCCATTGTTTACCAGTTAAGCTTATATTAACCTCCACTTTACTTAACTCTTGAGATCCACCAGTGACTCCCAGAATAGTTATGGACTCTGATCCCTGATAATTTGATGGCAATATGGTGCACTGAGCTCCTGTGTCAACCAAGGCCCTGTACTTCTGAAAGTGTGAAGTGCCAGGCCACTGGATGTACACATCCCAATAGATTCTGTTATCTGTATTACCCCTCTCCTCCCCCTGGCGGGAGGCAGGGCACCCCTAGTTATGGGGAACATGTCCACAGGTGCAACGAGCACACTGTGCAGTGTTAGAACTGGAGCCACTGTTGGAGCTACTAGAGTTGTCCTGGGGAACTGTAGAAGTAACAGCTACCCTTCTGGTATTGCTACCTCGGGTTCTGCCACTTTGCAGTTCTCTCAGTCTCCTGAAAAGATTAGAAGTTGGTTGACCATCCCACCTGTTCATGTTCTCACCAAACTGATCACGCAGGGTAATCCAAATAGTCCTACGTGACTGCCTTGGTGGTCTGTTTTGGTTTGATCTGTTTTGGAATGACCTCCTTGGAGGATGTCTATTCCTCACAGATGAAACCTGTACCCACCTGGAGGAAGAATTGGAATCATCTCTTTGTGCCAATTGGGAGATGGTGTTTTTAAATTCATCCTTCAGCTCTTTCATGCAATTCTCCAGTTTTCCAGACAGAGTTTCAATGGCTGAAACCAAAGAAACACGTGTCATGCTATCATCCAATTGTCTCAATTGATCAGTGAATTGGCCAACCGTAAGAGGAGCTCCACCATAATTTCTTGCTACAATTCTGCTTGCCAGAATGTTTGCATAATTAGAAGGAGCAAGCTTGATGAGCTTTTTAGCAAGACCATTTCCTACAGGAACATCATCAGGATTCAGAGATTCATGTTCACCATAGAGTACCTCTCTAACAGCAAATTCTCTCAGACGCTTGATTCCCTCATCTATGGTAGTCCAGGGCTTAGGATTCCATGGAAGATCATCTCGGGAAGGGTATCTCATGAGAACCGCCATTAGAAGGCGTATCCACAGATTAACCTTACCGAGAGCCTTGCCTAGATGTCTATCTATTCCATTATCCTTTGAGAGAGTTCCTAGCTGGGCTGCTGACTTGTCTCCAACCATTAGAGCTGGAGCACCTGTATCATAACATCTACCAAGCCAAGCGAGAACTGGCTCCTTATCTGCTCTGAGATAGTCTTTTCTTACATTTCTAAGCTCCTCCCGTGGTGAAGAGCAGTCGGTTATGTCATCTTGTTCTTGCTCCTCTGCCTCCTGTTCCTCAACTTGTGGTCCCAACAACCTCTCAAAGATCCCTTTAAGCTGAGAAGCACCACCACTAGCTGCTGTCCTACCAAGAGATGCATCTCGATCCTCTGATGATCTCAATAACTCAGCTATATTTTTAAGACAGATTTTCTCTTCCTCCCCAGCAGAAGAACCTTGCTGTGCATCCCCGTCAGCTCCTGAATCAGCTTTAGTCTTACCCTTCCTTGTTGTTAAAACTGCTACTTGCTTTACTGGAGCTGTGTTTGGGTTTCCAGCTGCCTTATTATCAGAAGCTGATAAGCTTTGAGACAGATTAGCTGCTTTGGAGGACGCTTCCGCTCCTGCCATGGAAGAAGGAGGAAATGACTTTGCCTCGTTAATGGTGGCTGCCTGGGACACAGGAGCCGCCATGTTTGGGGCTACTGTAGCCCCTGGCTGCTTGCCAGAATCATTAGCAGTGCTATTCAGAGCTGCCTTGCCGATTGACTTTTTAGCTTTATCTTTAACTGACACAGATTCTCCATTATCATCCTCACTGGATGTTCCTGAAACAGAGCCAGGGTGGCGTTTTCGTCTCTTAACCCTCCGTTTTATAACAAAGCATGCCTTAGAAACTTTTTTCTCCCGGTACAGTGCTACCAACAAATACACATTAATCATCACCGATAGCAGGACTACACACATCGAGAAAATCAGCTTTGGATCCCAGCCATCACTTAAAATTACCCTTTCACCGAGCGGAATCTTAAACTCTTTTATCTCAATAGGGAGTGTGCTAGATGTAACATTCCTGCACTTTCCAACATAAAAGAATTCCAGGCACTGATCATACAGAAGCCGAATCCTGCACTTAAACCACAAATATAATTTTTGCATTATATATTTACCTATCTTATCGATAATCATACCCAGGCAATACTTGTAGATCAATACACCAAAGACCGAGAAGAACAGACGCTCAAAAAGCCAAAACACCTTCATGTTTGCTCGTTCGACTTAAGCAAGCAATAAATCAAACTAATTTGTCACCAAGCCCCACGTTGGGCGCCAATAAATGTGGTAGGTTGAGAGAGGGCTTAGCTCTCCCTCCTCCACAGAGTAAGAAACCACAGCTAACTCAGTCGAAGAGCAAAAGCTATATATTTACAAGCATATATGGAAAGCAGGTTATATATAACACAATATATACAGGTATTTACAATATATACACAGAAATACACAGCAAAGACAAATAACACAACAAAAATCCCTCCCTCAGGGAGGGATCCCCTCTTTGGAACCCCCTCTCTCCCCCCCTTACCTCCCTTTTTCCCCAAAAAGGGGTTAGAGAGAGAGAAAGGCAAGTTACTAAGGAAAAGAGTTGTTAGCAAGCTTCAAAAGCCCATGCAGGATTAGTGTTTGCTTATCTGAAGGCCAAGTCCAGCAGTTCGCAGAAGAAGCAGGCAGGGAGAACAGGCTGAAACACCCAACTCCCCCAACTCCCAAACCGAACTGAACTGAGGAAAAAATTTTCCAACCGCTTCACAATCTAAAGCTGAATTTTTGTTTATCAACCAATGAAATTCGTTTAGAATATCAGAATGTTTTGGTTCTAGTACCAAAAACATTAGCCAGTGTGTTCCAGCAGTGTTTGTTCTTAAAGGCACAGCCTCAAACGACCACACCCTGCTGCCTCTGGGAGCCCCCAGCCAAGGCTTTGACAGAGGCAACCTCTCTGCTGCTTCCCTTGCAGGTCTGGACTGACCTTCACCACACAGGGTTCCTGCCCTTCGTTGCCAACCCAGTGTCCAGCATGAGCCACGTCATCAGGTGCTCAGGGCTCCCTCCCCTGCCCTTTTCACCTGAGCTCTTCAGCTGCCCCCAGAGCTCCTGCAGGGTCTGCCTGTGCTCTCAGAACCCTGCTGGTGGGTAACAAACCCTCTTGCTGCTTCCACAGTGCAGAGGGGATGAATGCTGGGGGCTATGGAAACCTATTGATGAGCATAGAGCAGCCCCAGGGCGAGTACAAGGTCACCATCTCCTTCCTCAAGCTGCTCACCACGCTGGTCCGGGTGAGTGCTGCTGGGCTGGGCCAGGGGAGGGCAGCTGCAGGCTGCCATGGAGCAAAGGGACATCCAGCTGTGCCCAGCAGTGATCTCCTGTGTGGTGGCTCTCTGCTGGGTCACTCTCACACTGCTGTTGGTGCTCTCTGACCCAGCTGATCCACAGCAGAACAGAACCACCTGGAAATTCTCATCCCCGTGCTCCATGGCTCCTCACTTGGAAGCCATGGCACCTCCTCCTCCCAGAGGTCCCTTGTCCTTCCAGCCAGAAGGGCAATGAGAACATTTCTGCTTCCAGGGACAGCTTGGTAGCACCCAGAGCCAGGGGCTGGTGCCCTGCATCGTGTTTGTGCTGAAGGAGATGCTGCCCAACTACCACAAGTGGCGTTACAGCTGCCACGGAGTGAGGGAGAAGATTGGTGAGGCCCTGCGGGGGGCAGGGAGGGGCAGGGGGCTGCTGGGCTCAGAGGGGTCTGTGAGAGCAGCAGCAGCTGGAAAGCTGGAGGTGAGCAGTCTGTTCTTCTGTGCTCTAGGGTGCCTGATCCTGCAGCTGATCCATGCTATCCTGAACTTGTGCCCTGAGATGGATCCTTGCAGCAGGTAGGACAGGGGCTGGCTGCCAGAGCAGCTGCAGCCTGGCTGGCAGGGCAGAAGGCAGCACTACTGTGTGCCAGGTTTTGGCTGCAGGTGACCAGCAGTGGCCCAGCCTGGGCTGCAGTACTGCTTGCAGCTCTTTTCTGCATTGCTGAGCACAGGAAGGGGAGAAAAAGGTTAGGGGCAGAGAGAAGCAGCTCTGCTTCTGGAGAGGAAAGAGGACAGCAAGGAGGCTGGCTGGGGCAGGCTGCCCTCCCTCCCTCTGCTTTGTCCCTCTAGGGGAGGGAGTGTGAGGCAGGGGGCAGTGGGGGTGTAGAGGTGGTGCTGCAAGTGCTGCCAGTGCTGCTGCTGATGTGTGCTGTGGTGGTTGTCCCAGCAGTGCCCCCAGCCTGCAGTCCCTCTGTGTCTTCAGCCTGGCCAACACGGAGGCAGGGCAGGCTGTCATCAACATCATGGGCATTGGGGTGGACACCATCGACATGGTGATGGCCTCCCAGCCTGGCAGGTGAGTGCTCTGCTGCTCTGCAGTGTGCCTTTGGGCTGCCCTCAGGGGCTCAGTGCAGGGCTCCCCATGGCAGCCTGAGGATGCTGGAACCTTTAGCTGTGGCTGAATCCTTTCCTCTCTCCTCTTCTCCTGCCCAGCTCCCCTGGCACCTAGCCAGCCATGCCCAGCAGCAGCTTGTGGCTGGTGCCCTCTGCCTTTTTGTTGTTCAAACCAGTCGGGAGGGAGTCCAGGCTTGCAGAGGAGGAAGCAAGACCTGTGGGAAGCCCTTGTGGCTTTGCTCTCCCTCCGTGGTGTTGAACTCCCAGAGCCAGTTTGCTCTCCAGCCAGGCTGGCTCCCTGCTTTCTCTGGTGCTGGGAATGTTGCTGCCCCTGGCCTGGCCCTTCCAGAGGGGAGGAGGAGCAGTGCAGGCTGTCAGGGTGCTGGCTGCCGCCGGGGAGCTGTGGCCGTGGGAGGGTTTGTGTCTGGGCAGCTGTTCCGCACTGAGGGACACCACAAGCCCCAGCTGCCAGGGGCAGAGCTGCCCCAGGGAGCAGGGTGCCAGCTGCCAGCCCAGCTGTGAGCTGGTCTCTTTGTGCCCACGCAGCGAGGAGCCGCAGGGCCGGGGCCAGCTGCTGATCCAGACGGTGAAGCTGGCGTTCTCCGTCGCCAACAACGTGCTGCGCCTGAAGCCGCCCTGCAGCGCGGTGTCCCCGCTGGAGCAGGCCCTCACCCAGCACGGTCTGTGCCTGCACTGCCAGCCCTGCTGGCTGCTGGGCTCCAGGGGAGGCTTGCAGGGAGGGCAGGAGCCCTGCTTTGTCCCCTCAGCTCGGGGCCAGCAGCAGCTCTGTGTTTGCTGGGAGGTGGTGAAGGGCCTCTGCCTGGGGAGCCTGACCCGGGGCTCACCTCCTGCAGTGGAGGTCATTCTTTGGCAGACAGCTGTGCCCTGCTGCAGTTTCTCCTCCCTGATTTGAGCTGTGTCCTCCTCAGGTGCCCATGGGAACAACCTGATTGCAGTCCTGGCCAAGTACATCTACCACAAGCACGACCCTGCGCTGCCACGCTTGGCCATCCAGCTGCTCAAGCGCCTGGCCACGGTGAGCTGGGCTCAGTGAGCCTCCTGCCTGCTTCCAGCCTGCCTGCTTCCAGCCTGCCTGCTTCCAGCCTGCCAGGATCACCTTCAGGCTGCTCTGTGTCAGGGAGCTTCAGGCAGCCAGCTGAAGGCAGCCTGGGCTGCAGGCTGTGAGGTGCAGCGCTGGGGCCTGCTGCTGTGCCAGGACTCCCTGCCTGAGGGCTGTTTGCCACAAAGCCTTTGCAGCTCCAGCTGAGCTGCTGCCACTCTTGGGAGCAGCTTTCTCAAGCCACACTCTTCAGTCCAACTCCAGCCCCCTAACTGAGCTTTAACCTCTTCCTGAGGAGGGAACCCTCTGGAAGTGCTTCTCAGGAGCTTTCAGCCTTCCCTTGTAGGCTCAGCTCTTGGCTACTAACCTGCTGGGACTGTGTGGGCAGTTCGGTTGAAGCCCAGAAGTCCATCTCTGGGCTGATTTATTTCAGGAGCCATGGCTCCAGAAGGGTTTTCCTGTTCATCTTTCCCAGGTTTGTCACAGCCCTTCAGACACAGGCCAGGGCAGAGCAGGGCCGGGAGGGAGCTGGGGGCCCCTCTGCAGGCTGCTTCCTGCTTGATGCCAGCTGCTCAGTTTGCTCACCTGTGTCCAGGGACTCGGTGCCAGGTCCTGTGGAGCTGTGTTGTGCAGCGAGTGCCCTGGCAGGGCAGGAGGCCCTCTGCAGAGCTGTGCTGTCCCTCCCTGCAGGTGGCTCCCATGTCTGTCTACGCCTGCCTGGGCAGCGACGCCGCCGCCATCCGCGACGCCTTCCTCACGCGGCTGCAGAGCAGGATCGAGGACATGAGGATCAAGGTCATGATCCTGGAGTTCCTCACAGTGGCAGTGGAGACACAGCCTGGGCTCATCGAGCTCTTCCTCAACCTGGAGGTGAAGGATGGCAGCGACGGCTCCAAGGTAGAGCAGCCCAGGCTTGCCCGGGGGCTCTGCACGGAAGCGCTCCCAGCAGGCCGGGGGCTCTGGTGGCTCCCACAGCTCACCTGGGGGGCCCCAGGCACAGGGAGGTGCAGATGCTGCTGCTGTCCCCCCTGGGGTGTGCTGCTGCTGCTGCCCCCCCCCGGGGTGTGCTGCTGCTGCTGCCCCCCCCCGGGTGTGCTGCTGCTGCTGCCCCCCCGGGGTGTGCTGCTCCCCCCAGCCCTCAGCTGCCTTCTGCTTCAGCAGATGCCTGTGCAGTGTCTCTGTGCTGCTGCAGCCTTTGTTTCCTTTTGCTGTAGGAGTTCAGCTTAGGGGAGTGGAGCTGCCTGCAGGTGGTCCTGGAGCTGATAGACTGCAAGCAGCAGGAGAGGTACTGGTGCCCCCCCCTGCTGCACCGCGCTGCCATCGCCTTCCTGCACGCCCTGTGGCAGGACCGCCGGGACAGTGCCATGCTGGTGCTGAGGACAAAGTGAGTCCTGCCCCTGCCCCTGCCCCTGTCCCTGCCCCTGCCCTGCCTCTGCCCTGCCCTTCTCCCAGGCCACTTCTGTGGTTCAGCAGACTCCTGTGGGCCCTGGCAGGGGCTTGCAGGGTGTGGGCTAGAGGACAGAGGAGCTCCTGAGCACCTTCAGCAGCAGAGAGGTTTCCTTCTCTCCCTCTCCTCCAAGGCTGCCCAAGCCTGTGCCCACCAGAGCCTCTCTGCAGCTTGGGTCAGTCAGGATGCTGCCAGGCACAGTGTGGGAGGGGACTGAAGCTTCTTCTGTGTCTATCTTGCAGACCAAAGTTCTGGGAGAATTTGACCAACCCTCTCTTTGGGACCCTTCCTCCCCCTTCAGAGTCCTCAGAGGTGGGTGCCAGCCGAGCAGTGAGGGCAGTGATGGGTTTCTGGGTGCTGTCTGTGGCTCTTCCCTCTGCTGCAGCCTTCCTGGGAGTGGCCTGGACACAGGCAGGATGAGGGGAGTGCTGCTGGCTCTGCAGGGGGTGTTCAGCCACGAGCAGCCTCTGCTCTTTATTTGCACAGGAGACAAAGCAGCTGGGGCCTGGCATCCGTGGCAGCACTGCAGGCAATGCTGCCTGGGGTGTCCATGCCACACACCCTGTGCTGCCTGGCAGAGGCAGCTCTGCTCTCTGCTCGAGGCAGAGCCAGGGCTGAGCAGTTTCTCAGAGCAGTCCATCAGGTTCTTGCTCTTCTCCCAGCCTGGGGCAGTTGCCTCTGGAGGTGCTGTGCTCAGTGCAGCTTTGAGCTCAACCTCCCTCCCCTGTCACCAGTCCCTGGGGCAGGGACCTGAGCACTGCCATGCTGGGGCATGGAGCCTGCTGCAGCAGTGGGGAGCCAGAGGGTGGGGATGGAGCAGGCCTGCAGTGCTCAGCCCTTGCTCCTGTGCCTTCACAGCTCAGTGTCTTGGACACCTGTGCCTTAATCATGAAAATCATCTGCTTGGAGATCTACTACGTGGTCAAGTGAGTCTGCAGCGGCCTCCCCCTGCACCTCCTGGCTCTCTGAGGTTTGGGGGTTCACACTTGAGTCCTGCCAGCCCCTGCAGGCCTTAGGGGCAAAGTGCTGCAGTCCTGAGAACGTGGGAGCAGTGCCTCACAAACAGCCCAGAAAGGGAAAGCCCTCCTGGGGCTGCACTGGGGATGTGCAGCAGCTGCTGCAACAGTAGAGCACACTGAGTGCAGCTGCTGCGGGGGAGCAGTGCAGCTGCTGCGGGGGAGCAGTGCAGCAGTCCCCTCCCTGCTGTGTTTCTGGCCATGGCTGTCCTCAGCCTGCTGCAGTCAGGACCTGCAAACGTTGCTGCTGAGCAGAGCCAGCAGCCCTCAGGGTCCCTGCAGGGATCTCGGTGCAAGATGGCAGCCCCTGCGCCGCGACCTTCCCTGGCCGGCCCTGCCCTTGGCCTGCCTGCCTGCCAGCAGGCTGTGTTCTGCCCAGAGGAGGGCTGCAGGTAACTTGTGCTCTGGGTTTGGTCAGGGGCTCCCTGGACCAGTCCCTGAAGGACACCCTGCAGAGCTTCTCCAGCAAGCAGCGCTTCGCCTACTGGTCGGAGTACGTGCGGCTGCTGGCGCTGCGCGTGGCGGAGGGCGAGGGCGGCAGCGGCGCCGCCATGCCCGAGTACCAGATGCTCTTCTCAGCCTGGAGGATGCTGCTCATCATCTCCACCAGCCACGTAAGAGCTGCCTCAGGGACACCTGGCATGAGGCAGTGGGCACAGAGCTGGCCCTGGGGAGCTCCACCTGAACGTGGGGAGGAGCCCTGGGGCAGGCTGCCCAGAGAGGGTCTCCCCAGGCTCACCTGGATGTGTTCCTCTGTGACCTCCTCTAGGTGTTCCTGCTCTGGCAGGGGGTTGGACTGGGTGGTCTCCAGAGGTCCCTTCCAACCCCCCCCACTCTGTGGTTCTGTGATGTCAGCTCCTGGGTGCTGGCTGTGTCCTTCCTGCAGCCTCCTTGTGCTCAGCACAGCAGCCCCAGGAGCGTGGCCCAGGAGGGGGAGGAGCTGGTGCTCGCCCGGAGCAGCACAGCTGTCTGAGCAGGGCAGGGGGCAGTAAGCAACTCTGGTGGCAATCCTGAGTGCCTCTGGAACCCTGGAGAGGTGGTGCTGGGCCAGGCGAGGCAGGGAGGCTCTGCTGGAGGGTTGTCAGTTGCTGTGCAGTGCTGCAGGGGCTGCTGTAAAGCTGCATCCCTGCAGCTGCAGGCTTGGGGAAGTCTGCAAGTCACAAACTAAAGCAGTGGCCTAGTGTTGGGGTGCTGAGGAGGGGATCCTGTGTGGACTGATCCTGTCTCTGGCTCCTAGGCAGATATCATGCACCTGAGTGACTCTGCAGTTCGCCAGCAGCTCTTCCTGGACGTGCTCAGTGGCACCAAGGCCCTGGTGGGTTCTGCTCTCGTGCCCCAGTTGCCCATCCCAGCTCCTGCAGGCCCTGTGACATGGGCCTGAGCCAAACCTCCCTGGGCTGAGGAGCCTCCTCTCAGCCTTCACTCTGCCTGTGCCATGCTTGTCACCAAGCAGAGGGGCCTGGGCCTGTGCCCTGGGTGCTGCCAGCTGCAGTGCCAAGCTGGTGGTTGGGTGGTGGTGTTGGGCTGGGGGCTCTGAGGTGCTGCACCTCTGACTCCTGCAGCGTTTCTCCTTAGCTCCTAGTTCACACCTCGGGGTCCTGCCTGCACCTGGGCTCCATGCTCTGCACCCTGCTCCTGATCCTGCTGAAGCAGTGGAAGAGGTTGGTGCTGTGTTAGTCCCTGCGGCACAGGGGCCCTGGGAGCTTCCCTCTGGGGGGGTTCCTGTGGTGACCTGGGCAGGGAGCTGAAGCCTGGCTCTGGAAGTCCTCTGGGCTGGCAGCTGCTGCAGGGCGCTGCGTGGCAGCGCTCCGGCGGTTTGGCTCAGGAGGGCTTTGTGAGGGCCAGGGGCTGCCCCGGGGGCAGAGGAGCTGCGGAGCAGTCAGGCTGCAGGGCCCTGAGGGCTCCCTTCTCCCTGTCAGCCACCTGAGCGCCGTGGATCAGATCCTGGGCTCCTTGGCGCAGATCCTGGAGGCAGTGCTGCAGGCGGAGCAGCAGATGGAGAGGACCAGGGCCAAGGTCTTCTCGGCTCTGATCACTGTGCTGCAGATGAAGGAGCTGAGAGGTGGGCGCTGCCCCCCCCCGGCGGCGCTGCCCCCCCCCGGCGGCGCTGCCCCCCCGGTGGCGCTGCCCCCTGGCACTGCCCCCCCGGCGCTGCTGCCCCCCCCCCCGGCACTGCCCCCGGTGCTGAGCGCTGCCTGCTCCGCAGTGGGGGAGGTGCCGCAGTACTCGCAGCTGGTGCTGTGCGTCTGCGAGACGCTGCAGGATGAGGCCATCGCCCTCTGCGAGCAGACGCGGCACGGCCTGGCGCTGGGGGAGGCTGCGGAGGACAAGGACAGCATGGAGACGGAGGAGGCCTGCAGGGCCAGGCACAAGGACCAGCGGGATGGGGTGAGGCCCTGGGGGGCGGCCCTGGGGGGCGGGGGCAGCTCTGCCTGGCCGCCTGCAGAGGAGGTCCTGGTGCCAGGGCTGCTCCCTGTGGCTTGGGCACGCACAGGGCTGGGGCACCGCTGCTGCCTCCCTGCCCCATCTGCCCCAGAGCGTGCGGAGAGCCTGGTGAGGGCCAGCAGAGCCTGGGGCTGGCCCCCGGCCGGGGCTGAGCTCAGGCTGGCCCAGGGAACGCTCTCAGGGCTTTCTGGCTGCCCATGCCAGGCCTCTGCCACGTTCTCCTTGCCGCTGCAGGTGTGTGTCCTGGGTCTGCACCTGGCCAAGGAGCTCTGTGAGGTTGATGAGGATGGGGACTACTGGCTACAGGTCACTAGGAAGGTCCCTGTGCTTCCTACCCTCTTTGCTGCTTTGGAGATCAGCCTGAGGGTGAAGCAGAATCTGCACTTCACAGAGGCCTCCTTGCACTTGCTGCTGACCTTAGCAAGGACTCAGCAGGTGAGAGCTGGAGGCTGGCACAGGAAGCATCTCGGTGTCCTGGCTGCAGCACAGCTGAGCAGGGAGCTCTAAAGGCCTCCGGGGGCTGGGGAGCTGTGGGGCCTCTGTGCCCTCCTGCTGGGCACCTCGGGGGCAAGAGCTGAGGCAGCCAGGACAGAGCTCTGCCTCGGAGCTGGCAGCTTCACTGAGCTCTGCAGTGCAGGACATCCCCTCTGGTGCCACAGCAGCCAGGACCCCAGAGCCAGCCCTTTCTGGGCACTGTGGATGTGCCAAGCCAGGTGGTGATGAATGGGACTCAGTGCAGCTGGGCAGGGTGGGCTGGACCGGGAGAAGAGGGCAGCTCTGGATCCAGAGCTAGCAGGAGAGCAGAGTGCAGCTGGGAGGCCCCTTGGAGGCTGGGGACAGGGCAGAGAGCAAGAGGAGCTCTGCCTGGTCTGGGGAGGGAGGGAGGGAGGGAGGGCAGCCCTCTGCAGTGCTCTCTTCTGTCGCCTGCAGGGAGCAGCAGCCTTGGCTGGGGCTGGTGTCACACAGAGCATCTGCCTGCCCCTGCTGAGCGTGTACCAGCTGAGCAGCAACGGAGCCATCCAGGTGGGTGCTGCTTGCTCTGGGGGGGCTGTGCTGGGAGAGCCCCTGTTGTGTGCCCGGTGCAGGGCTCGGGCTGGGCAGCAGTGCCAGGCTGGGCAGCAGTGCCAGGCGCTGTTGTGTGCCCGGTGCAGGGCTCGGGCTGGGCAGCAGTGCCAGGCGCTGTTGTGTGCCCGGTGCAGGGCTCGGGCTGGGCAGCAGTGCCAGGCTGGGCAGCAGTGCCAGGGGCTGTTGTGTGCCCGGTGCAGGGCTCGGGCTCGTCGCGGCGCTCCCTGGACTCCCCGTCCTGGCCCGGGGTCTATCGTCTCTCCATGTCGCTCATGGAGCGCCTGCTGAAGACCCTCAGGTACAACTTCCTGACAGAGGCTCTGGACTTCGTTGGTGTCCACCAGGAGAGGATCCTTCAGGTACACCACAGCCCCCTGGGGGTTCCCTTGCTGTGTGCAGAGGAAGCACCGCGGCAGGCTCCTGCCTCTGAGCCACACGGCAGGAGCGCTCTGCCCAGGCCCTGCAGGCAGGCAGGGAGGGGGCAGGCAGGGAGGGGGCTGGAGCTGGGCAGGCAGGGAGGGGGCAGGCAGGGAGGGGGCTGGAGCTGGGCAGGCAGGGAGGGGGCTGGAGCTGGGCAGGCAGGGAGGGGGCAGGCAGGGAGGGGGCTGGAGCTGGGCAGGCTCCCCCTGTCCACCCTCTCCACTGCGGCTGGAGCCTCGCTGCAGGTGTTGGAGGGAGCTGCCTGTGGCTGTGTGCTCTGGAGGGTGCCAGAGGAGAGCTGTGCTTCAGCTCAGCTTTACTCAGGTCTTGGAAAGGCCTTGCTCAGGCTTTGGCCACCAATCAGGCTGGCAGCTCTCCTGCTGGGCACCTGAGCTGGTGGCCCGTGCCAGTGCCCGTGCTGGACAGCCCTGTCTGTGCCAGGTGCCGCAGGCCCCGTTCGGAAGCGTGGCCTGGGGCAAGCAGCTGCCTGCCAGTGTGGCAGCCAGGGCAGTGCCACCCTCTGCCCCCTGAGGGCACCAGGTGCTCCGGGTCTGGCCACCTTCAGGAGCGTGCTGCTGCGCCTGGGGCAGATCCTCTGCACCTTCAGCTCTCCCTGGAGCAGGGAGAGGACTTTGTGCTGCCTCCCTGAGCCCCTGGGTGTGCTCTGCCGGCAGTGCCTGACGGCGGTGCGGACGGTGCAGAGCTTGGCCTGTCTGGAGGAGGCTGACCACACCGTGGGCTTCATCCTGCAGCTCTCTAACTTCACCAAGGAGTGGCACTTCCACCTGCCACAGCTCATGAGGGATGTGCAGGTAGGGCTCGGGCACTGCCCTGGGGCACGGGGGGCAGGGCACAGCCTCCTGCTGCTGCTGCTCTGGGGCTGGGAGCTGGGGCTGGGGTCACAGGAACCCTCTGGCAGTGCCTTGTCTGAGCTGAGAGGGAGGAGATGCCAGCTGGGGACAGGCAGTGACAGCTTGGAACAGGACTGAGAGGGACCTCAGTGTCCTGCTCTCAGCTGGCAGTGCCAGGTGACTGGCAGTGCCAGGTGACTGGCAGTGCCAGGTGACTGGCAGTGCAGTGTCTGTCACTGGGTTTCTGACCTTCCTGCAGTGCTGGGCACTCTGGGGGCCTGCACTGCTGACAAGGTTCTCCCTCCCCTTCTTCCTTCCAGGTGAATCTTTGCTACCTGTGCCAGGCCTGCACCTCCCTCCTGCACAGCCGCAAGATGCTGCAGCACTACCTGCAGGTGAGGATGGCGCCCTGGGGCGGGCTGGGGTGCCCCAGGCTGGCAGCCAGCAGGGGGCAGGATCCCCTTCTGCACCGCTGCCCCTGGCCCCTCCGCCGCCCCGCGCCCAGCGCCCGCTCTGCCTGGCAGGCCAAGAACGGGGAGTCCCTGCCGGCGCCGCGGGCGCCGCGGGCGGCGTGCGGCCGGGCGGGCGGCGGCGAGGAGGCGGCGGAGCAGAGGGCGCTGCTGACAGTGCAGTACAGCCTGCTGAGGATCCTCAGCAAGACCCTGGCTGCCCTGCGCCACTTCACCCCTGACGTCTGCCAGATCCTCCTCGACCAGGTAGGGCAGCAGAGAGCGGGAGGGCAGGGCAGGGGCTGCCCCGGCAGCCAGGCCGGGCGAGCGGGGAAGGACTCGGCTGGGCCCTGGGCACCCTGCTGCGCTGCGCCCTCGGTGCTGCTCTTGCAGGCAGCCCCTGCCCGGCCTGCAGGCTGCCCTCCAGGAAGGGCCAGTCCCTGGTTCTGGCAGCGTCCTGCTGCCCGCTCCTGGACAGTTCACTTCCTGTGCCTCCAGGTAGCCAAACCTGGGCCTTGGAAACTGCTCTGGGAGGAGCTCCTGAGGCTGCCGTTTGGTGGAATGCTGGAGGGGGCCCTGGAGCCTGCTGGTGCAGCACTGCACAGCACTGCACAGCACTGCACAGCACTGCAGGGCTCCAGCTGTGCACTGGGGCTGTGGGAGGATCTCAGTGCTCCTGGCTCTGGGCACAGAAGCAGGACAGAGGGACAGGGGCTGGCTGCTGCTGCGGCAGTGCCTCAGGGCTCAGCCCCTCCTGGTCCTGCCTCTCCACAGTCTCTGGACCTTGCTGAGTACAACATCCTCTTTGTCTTGAGCTTCACCACCCCAGCCTTTGACTCAGACGTGGCACCTTCCTTTGGCACCCTCCTGGCCACAGTCAACGTGGCCCTCAACATGCTGGGAGAGGTAGTGACCGTTTTGGGGGGCACAGCAGTGGCCTCAGAGCCTCCTTTCAGCTGCTGCTCTGAAGGGCAGAGTGAAGCTCTGCTGCCTCCTGTCTGATGTCTCCCTTCCCTTCCCAGCTGGATAAGAAGAAGGAGCCTTTGCCCCAGGCTGCAGGGCTGAACATGCAGGAGGGATCCAAAACCCTCAAGTAAGTTTGCAGCTGCTTGATGCAGGCCTGGCTGGGAGCAGAGCCTCAGCCCGAGGCTGGCTCCAGCCAGCTCCTGAAGCCCACCAGGGGCTCTGCAAAGCCGGCAGGGAGGGTTTGGGAGGGTGCAGGAAGCCATCCCACCCTCAGCTGCAGCGAGGTTTGCCAGGCCCTGTTGCCCAGCAGTGCTCCCTGCAGCTGCTGCTCTGCACCACGGCTTGGGCACCAGTGCCAGAGCAGGATGGGAGCAGTCGCAGCGTTCCCTTGCCTGTGCCTGCGGGGGGGAGGCCTCCTCAGAGGGTTTGGCCATGGAACCAGAGCCTGCTGACCCCCCGGGGCTGCTGGCTGAGCCCCCCGGGGCTGCTGGCTGACCCCCCCGGGGCTGCTGGCTGAGCCCCCCCGGGGCTGCTGGCTGAGCCCCCCGGGGCTGCTGGCTGAGCCCCCCCGGGGCTGCTGGCTGAGCCCCCCCAGGGCTGCTGGCTGAGCCCCCCCGGGGCTGCTGGCTGAGCCCCCCGGGGCTGCTGACTGAGCCCCCCCCGGGGCTGCTGGCTGAGCCCCCCGGGGCTGCTGAGAGCTGCTGCCTGCACAGGTCCCTGCTGATGTTCACGATGGAGAACTGCTTCTACCTGCTGATCTCGCAGGCCCTGCGCTACCTGCGGGACCCTGCCGTGCACCCCCGCGACAAGCAGCGCATGAAGCAGGAGCTCAGCTCCGAGCTGGTGAGCAGGGCCTCTGCCAGCCTGTGCCAGCCTGTGCCAGCCTGTGCCAGCCTCCCTGGCTGGCCAGTGCAGGTGTGGCTGCAGGGGGAAGGGCGTTGGGCAGTGGCTGTGGGCAGTGGAGGCATGGGGAGGTGTGGCCCGTGGGGGGGGTGTCCCTGGGCCATGGGGGGGCTCCCTGGCCCGTGGGGGGGGTCCCTGGGCCCTGGGGGGGTTCCCTGGCCCGTGGGGGGGGTCCCTGGGGGGCTCCCTGACCCCCTCTCTTCCCCACAGAGCACGCTGCTGTCCAGCCTCGCTCGCTACTTCCGCCGCGGGGGCCCCTCCTCGCCCGCCAGCGGGGTCCTGCCCTCTCCCCAGGGCAAGGCAGCCTCCAAGCTGGGCCCTGAGGGGCAGGAGCCACTGCTGCAGCTGGTGCAGGCCTTCGTGCGCCACGTCCAGAGGTAGAGGCCCTGCTGCCGCCCGAAGGCCTCAGCAGGCAGCGCTGCGAGCGGGGCCGGGCGAGGGACGGATCCTGGGCCTGCCCTGCCTGCTCCTGTTGAGCTCCTGCAGCCCAGCAGCTGCTGCTGCCCACCCCCTGCGGCCCCCTCCCCGCAGTGGCTGCAGCGTCCTGGCAGGGCCAAGCACCGAGAGCCAGAACCTTTATTTTTGTAGCTTGGCCTGGGCTGGGGACGCTGCAGCTGCCTGGGGAGGGCACAGCCCCTCCGCTGGGCTCCAGCTCTGCCCTCCCCACGGGGGGCCAGCAGCCTCTCCCTGGCAGGGGCACGAAGGGATCAGCAGCGATTCAGAGACCACCTTTCTACTGCTATTTTTGTATGGAATGGTTGGGGGCTGCCTGGGGGTGCCCGGGGGGTGCCCGCAGCTCCCTCGCCCCACCCTGGCTGTCCTGGGGGGCTCTGAAGAGCAAGGCCTCACCCCGAGTTTTTAGTCCAAGTTGCATTGCTCTAGCCCTGCAGGTTTTTGTAACTGTGCCCTATTTATACTGAGATTAAAACCTTTCTACTGCAGCCCAGGCCCTGCTCCCTGCTGGGCACGGCAGCCGGTGCCAGCTCTGCGGCTGCTCGGGGCTGGCTCTGCTGGGCCCACCTTGCCCTGGCAGGGGGCTGGTGAGTGCCCCCCCCGGGCCTGTGCTGGTTCCTTGATTGCCCACCCCCCCCCTTGCCCTGCCTGTCATACTGGGGAGCTCCTGGGAGGCTCTGAGCAAGGGGCACTAAAGCTGCTCAGGGTTCAGCAGGAGGGGATGGAGGCAGAGCTGAGATCAATCCTTGTGCTTGCCCCAGCACCACGGTGAGCTTGGGGTGCCAGGCAGCAGAGCTTCCCTGCCCCTCAGCCACCCAGGGGCACAGAGCAGCCTTCAGCAAGGGCAGGTCCCCCCCAGAGCAGCAGCAGGTTCTGTGCTTTGCCATCTCACAGAGCAGCTGCTGGCTCCGGGGGGGGCAGGGGCAGCGCTTTGTGCAGCATGAAGCTGCTGCTGGTGCTGCTTTTCCTCCAGAGCACCACGGGGACAGGAGCAGGGCTGGCACTGGCCTGAGGCAGAGGGGCAGGCACCAGCCGCCGGGAAGGGAGGGAGCAGGGGCAGGGCTGTAGCAGGCCAGAGCTGTGCAGGGGCACTCTCAGCACCACAGGAGCAGGATTTGACTCCCCCTCTGCCTAGCAGAAGCTGAGCCCTGCTGCTGCACTACAGAGATGTGAGAGCTGCTTCTCCCAGGAGCTGCTTGCTGGCAGGAGGCAGCAGAGCTGTTCCCATAACAACTCCGAGCCTCAGAGCTCAGAGCCAGGCAGCTGAAGCCTTCTGCTCTGGTTTTGCCTGGGGCTAGGGAGGAGCTGCTGTTCCTCCTTCCTGGGGCTGGGCTGTGGCACCTGGGGAAGGAGCTGCAAGGGCAGAGCTGGCAGAGGAAGGGCAGCAGCTTGCTCTGGCTTTGCCCCGAGCTGCCTCCCTGCTGCTGCTCCTGGGTGCTCCCAAGCCCAGCGAGGAGGCCGAGGCAGCAGCTCAGGCAGTTTGTTTATTGGCAAATAAGTGCTGAAACCCAGGAGCCCTGCATCCAGAGGGGCCCAGTGCCCTGGGGCAGGGCAGTGCCCGTGGCACTGCTGCAGTGAGTGCAAAAGATGCAGAAAGAAGCAGAGCTGGTGCTGAGAGCCAGGGCAGGCTGTGAACAGAGCTTGGTGCAGGGCAGTTTCTCCTCAGCCAGTGGCAAATGAGGCAGCAGCAGAAGGCTTTGGGTGAGCTCCAGCCATGAAGCTGATGGTAGGACCCCAGGCTCAGCCCCCTGGGCTCAGGGCAGCCTCTCCCCTCCTCTCCTGGGGTGCACCAAGTCTGTTCCCTGGGGGGGGGGGGGCATTGGTCAAATCCATCACCTGGGGTGGAAACAAAGTCTGGGACATGCCTGGGACAGACACAGAAGGAAGCCTGGACAAGAACCTGGGGCAAAGCTTGTGGGAAGGCTGCAAAGAGCAGCCCAGAGCAGCTGCTGGCAGGAGGTGCAAGCAGGAGCTGTGGTCCCTTGCACTGAGGTTTGCTTTCCAACAGCCCCTGGGCTCCCTCCAGCTCCAGAGCCCAGTCCTAGCTGGAAGCCATCAGTGGCTCCTGGGGAGCTTTGTGCTCTGCTCCCCCACAGCTTGCAGGCTCTCAGTGCTGGAACTCAGCTTCCTGAGGAGCTGGGGCTGGGGGGGGCACTGCCCCCTGGAATGCTGCATGGTCCAACCTGGGCAACTCGACTGCTGCAGAGGAGGGGAGGGACAGGGAACACCCTGGGAGCTGAGGGCACAGCTGGGGCTGGGGAAGCTGCTGCCAGGACCAGGGGGGAGTGGAGAAAAGGAACCAAGGAGCCTTGTGCCATTGAGACTCAAAGCAGGCTGCACGGGGGGGGAACCAGTTCAGTCCTGGGAGCCATCCCCAAACCCTTCCCCTCCCTGCCCACCGTGCCCACGGGAGTGCAGTGCCAGCCCTGGAGACAGCGCTGGGCCCGGGTGGAGATCCACAGGAGGAGTGCCAGGAGCTGGGGGCAGCCTTCTGGAACCTTCCCCTTGGAGGCCTTTAGCTGAGCAGCTCCAAGTAAGTGACAGGAACCTTCCCCTTCTGGTTGCCTCTCTCCCCTATGAGCCAGTCTGGGTCCATGCCCGGCAGGCTGTAGACGGTGATCAGCTGGGGACAGAGGGCAGCGTCAGGCTCCTGCCCAGCACCACGCAGGGCCCTCGGGGGGGCCGGGGGCACAGCAGCTCCTCAGGCCCTGCCCAGGCCCTGCAGCTGGCTGCAGCTGGAGCAGGCAGGGCCTGCCTGCTGCTGTCCCTGGTGCTGCCTGCGGAGGTGTTCCTGCAGGCAGGGTGGCACAGCAGAAGCTCTGCCAGGCCCAGAGAGAGCTCTGCCCGTGCCCAAGTTTCTCTCAGCGTGCTTAGAGCAGGCTGCAGCCTGCAGCCTCTCTCCCTGCTCCTGGAGAGGGCTCCCAGCACGTCCTGGGCACAGCCAGACCGCAGCAGGGGAGGCACAGGGGGGATGCTCCCAGCTCGCCTCAGCTGTGGCACAAGCTCAGGGCAGCCTGGGGGGCACCAGTGCCAAGCACAATCCTGGAGCAGCAATGCCCCAGAGCGGGGCTGGAGGGGCAGGGGCAGGCCGGGGGCGATGCCAGCCCCAGCCAAGGCACCAACCTCATCTGCCAGCAGTGCCAGCTCGCTGCTGTCCGCTGCCTCGTAGTCGTAGAGCACCCTGGCCTTGCGGGTGCCGCTGGCGGGGGGCTGCACCTCGCTGGGGTTCAGGACGCTCTCTGCCACCGTGCTGGGCACCCCGGCCAGGGTGGGCACCACGGGGATGGTGGGCACGGCCGGGAGCGGGCCGGCAGCCGCCGCTGGAGGGGAGGCCGTGGCCGGGAGCGGGGAGGTGGAGTCTGCATTGCCGACGAAGGTGCCGGAAAAGCTTACACGGGAGGAGAGCTGAGGTCAGAGAGGGGCCCCGGGACCTCCCCCACGGCACTGCAGCTGCCCGGGGAGGGGGCAGTGCCCGCACTGCTCAGACCCTGCAGCGAGTCTGCAGAGCCTGGCTGGGGGCACTCCTGCAGTCCCACCCCCCCCATCTCATCCCCCTTCCTCGCAGCCCCTCCCCCCTTACTTACATCTCTCCCTTGGAGCTGTGAGCATGCAAAGGAACGGAACAGGAGCAGAGAGTGAGCAGCCCCAGCCCTGCTGTGCCAGCTGCCAGCCCTGCCCACAGCACAGAGCCCCCTCTGCGGCCCAGCACCCCCCCCTGCCTGCCCCCCAAGTAACCTCAGCCAGGGGGAGGCCCTGGGACCCCCCGCGGGCACCGTGGCACAGCCTGCTCCAGCCCCCTGCCCCCTGCCCCTCGGAGTGGGCTCTGGAACCTCTGCCCAGCCTGAGGCTGGGGAGGGGCTGGGGGCAGGGAGGAAGGCAGCAGCCCCCGGCCTCACCTGCCCAGCTGCTGCTGCAGCTGCAGCATGCTCTGGTAGCACTGTGCATAGTAGCTGCTCTGGGCCTCCACGAACTCATGCAGGCAGCGCAGATGATTCACCTGCAGGGAGCAGCAGGGCAGGGCTCAGCCTGCAGCCGCGGCCAGCCCCGCTGCCCCTGGCGCTCGGGGGGGCGCCGCTGCTGCCCCTGGCGCTCGGGGGGGCGCCGCTGCCGCCCCTGGCACTCACGTGGGTGCTGCTGATGCCCTCCAGCAGCAGCCTGGTCACCTCTGCCTGCCGGTCGAACTCGGTCTGCGCCAGCCGCAGCTCCTGCTCCGCCTGCAGGACGACACAGGGTGGCCCGGGCAGCAGAGGGCAAGGGCCCCTTGGCCTCCCCCAGGGAGAGGACCCCCTCCCCCCAGTCACCTTCCCCCCCCCGGGATGTGCTGTGCCCCAGAGGGGTGATGGCCACCCAGCTACAGCTTGCTGGAAGCTGAGCAGGGGGCTGTGCCCTCTGCCCCTTCTCCCGGAGGGGCACAGCGGTTCCTGCCTGGCACCAGCTCTGGCAGGGGCTCCTTTGGCTGTGCCCTGCTCGTTCTGACCCTGCAGGCTGGCAGCCCCCAAGCAGGGCAGGCTGGAGGGGCAGCTGTGGGCCCTCTGCTGTGGTGCCAGCAGCACCAGCACTGTGCCATGGCCAGGCCAAAGCTCTGCTTGGCTCCTAAGCAGCTTTGTCTATTTTCAGCTCCAGCTGAGCTCTTCTCCTGCACCCTCAGGGCAAGGGATTACAGCAGGCCCTGGCACAGGCAGTGGCACTGCCTGGCTTGCCCCATGGAGCTGGGCAGGGGCTGCAGCAGCACAGAGCTCCACGGAGCTCCCCTTGGCACCACTCAGGATGTGACCTGGGGCTCTCCCTGCCAGCTCTGAGCATTGCAGCTTCCTAAAGCCACCCCTGGGTGGGGACCCTTCCAGTCCTGTGCTCCTCCAGGACATGGAGGGCTGAAGGCTGCTGCCACACTTTGGTCTATGCAGCCAGGCCACAGCACAGGCAGAGCAGAGCCAGCTGTGCTCACAGCTGTGCTCACAGCTGGCTGCAGGCAGCTGCTCTGCTGAGGGCTGAGCTGGTTCAGAGGCAGCCAGGGGCTGGCACCGTGCACAGCATGCAGGGAGGGATGCTGGGGGCTGAGGTGTGAGAGGCAATGTGAGCCCAGGAGGTGTCTGGGAGCTCCACACCATGCTGGAGCTGCACAGCTTGTCCTGGGCTCTAGTCCCCTGGAGCCCCCCACCAGAGACCCCCACCAGAGGCCCCTGGCAGCACCCAGCAAGCAGCCAGGGTCTGGAGCTCTGCCTCCATGCAGCCACTCAGCAGGGTGAGTGCAGCCCTCCCAGGAGGGAGCAGCTCCAGGGGAGGCTCCAGAGCCCCAGGGCTCTGCCCTGGCTCCAGCTCTGCTCAGAGCAGGACCTTGGCCCCCAGGCCAAGCTGGCGAGGGGCTACCAGAGGCCAGTGCCTGGCACATGCAGGTGGAGCAGGCAGGGCCTCTGCCAGGGGAGCAGAGCTGAGCCATGGCCCAGCTCCTGTGGCAGTGCCACAGGGCCCCCAGGGCTGCCCTCGCTACACCCCAAGCCCAGCAGTCTGGCACAGGGGGCACAGCCACTAGGGCTGACCCCCTCTGCACCCCACCCCTGGCACCCCTGGCATGCCCAGGGGGCTCAGCACCCCTCCAGCTGGGTGCTTACCTTTTCCACCTCGTCGTTCCAGAGCTGTGGGGGCCACAGAGCAGCAGACAGGAGATCAGTGTTGGAGGCATGGAGAGGCACAACCCCCCCTGGCAGGGACCCCCGGGGACAAGCCAGCCCTTCACCCAGCAGCAGCTGCCACAGCCATGCCCCTTCCCCTCCCTCCAGCCCCCTGGCACAACGAGGGGCAGGTCCCTGCCCCCACGCCAGCAGCTCCCCAGCCCTGCTCCCTGCCAGGGCTGGCACAGCCACAGCAGCCAGCAGCAGGCAGTGCCCTGCCCAGCCTCACCCCCTGGGCAGAGAGCTCAGGTCAGTGGGGGCAGAACTCTGCCAGGCTGTGCCCCCAGCAGCAGTGCTCAGCTCCAGCCACAGCAAGCCCTGGCTGGGGACAGGCTGCACCACCCTGCCCCTTCCTGCTGCCCCCAGGCAGAGGGGCACAGCCCTGGCACCCCAGGCTGCAGCTGCTGCTGGGATCTGGCTCCAGGGCAGCAGTCAGGCACAGGAGGGGGAGGCACAAAACCAGACTGGGCCTGGGCTTAGCCTCCCCTCAGCAGCCAACGACCCTCTCAGCCCTGGCTGCAGGAACCCACCCTGGCCCAGCTGGCAGCACCCTGCCAGCAGCTCCCCAGCCCAGGGCAGCCAGGACCCATGGCCCCCCAGGGCCTCAGCCTCCCTCCCTGGGGCTCCTTTGCCCCCCAGGTTGGTTCACCAGGGCATGGCTGGGGCCTGAGCTGGGTGCTGTGGTGCCAGCTCTGCTCAGACCCAGGGGCCCCCAGCTGAGGATCACCAGCAGCTGTCCCCAGGTGCCCACCATGAGGGGCAGCTGCAGGAGCTGCCTGCACTGGAGGGGTGCCAGGCTCCTGGGCTTGCTGCCTGCCCCTGCTCTGGCCTCTGCCCCTGCCCTGAGCTCAGCTCCTGCTCCAGACAAGCAGCCTGGCATCTCCTGACCTGAGCAGGGAGTGCCAGCTGGGCCCCTCCTGCTCACAGCCTGCCCCTGTGCAGCCCTTAGGGCACAGGTTGGGCATTTTCTGTGGGGCAGAAGTGGGTCCAGCCCAGCTCTGGGCAGCTGGAACAGGCCCTGGCTGCAGTCCTGCTCTGCACAGCCCCCTGCCAGGCTGGGGGGTGGAGCAGGCTCTGCTGTGGGGCTGGGGGAGGCTCTGCCCACAGCTCTCCCTGCCTGGGGGCTGCAGGCACAGCCTCCACTCTGTCCCTCAGCTCAGAGCCCAGCTGAGGGCAGCTGCTGCCCTGTTTGCTCAGCTGGCAGAGAAGGCTGGCACAAGCCAGGCAGGAGCAGAGCCCCAGGGCAAGGCCAGCAGCAGGCAGTGCTCTGTGCTGTCACCCCCAGGCCACAGCAGCACAGAGAGCTCCTACCCTGCTGCAGCTCCTGAGCCCCTGGAGCAGTGCTGGGATCAGAGGGCTTGGGGCAGAGCAGCCCTGGCTGCATGGGGCTGGGAGCAGCCTGGGCTCAGCCCCTGCTTTGCCACTCAGGGATGCCAACTGTTACTGATGCAGCTGGGCTCCAGGTGGCACTTCAGGCACCAACTGCCACCTCTGATGTGGCTGTGGGAGGCCAAGGACCACAGCTGGCACTGAAGTGCCCAGGGTCAGTGCTGGCTGCTTACCAGAGCAAGTCTGGAACCCTCCTCTGGCTCCCCAGTGCCATCCTCCCTGGCAGAGCTCTGGAGAGGGAGCACTGAACCAGGCAGGGATGTGCCAGGAGACACCAAAAGCCCCTCCTGTCCTGGGCACCTCTGCTGGCAGGAGCAGCTCAGCCTGCAGCCTGCTGCTGCCTCTCCAGCACCACCCTGCAGCCCCTTCTGATCCCAGCAGCACTCTGCAAGCAGGTCAGGACAGGGCCCCCTGGGAGCCAACACTGATGCTGCCAGCTCAGCCTTGCCTCTGTCTCCACTGGGGCTGGGGCTCCCCACCCCCAGCCCAGGGCAAGGGTTTGTTTGCTCCAAGGCTGGGCTGCCCCTTTCCCACAGCTGCAGAGCCCCCTGCCCAGCCCTGCCCCCAGGCCCCTCCCCGAGCTGCAGCAGTGCTCTGGGTGCTGCAGGGAAGCAGGAGGAGTTGTCAACATTTTCAGGAGCAATGTGGCACTGCAGGGGCAGAGCCCAGCCCAGGGGGGGCTCAGAGGGACACAGCAGAGCTGCAACAGGCTGCAGTGCCTGGCTGCACTGCACTGCACTGCACTGCACAGCTGCCTGCAGATGGGCCCCGAGGGGGGAGAAAAAAATGACTACAGTGGTAGAAGGGAGGCCTGCAGTGCCTGCAGTGCCAGCCTGCAGTGCTCTGCCACAGGGGGTGGCAGGGGAACTCCTCCACCTTCGCCCCTCCTGACCAGCCACAAAGCCTCTGGGCACTCCGAGCTCTGCCCTGAGCCCCAGGTGTGGCACTGCCAGGGGCAGCTGGCACCATGCAGAAAGGGCAGCCCCGGAGGTGCTCTCTGCTCCACTGGGCAAGAACAAAAAGCCTGAAGGTTGCCACAGGAGTGTGGGGCAGGCCTGGCAGAGGCTGGGGAGCAGAGCAGGCACCCCGCGGGCAGCCGCAGGCTGCAGGGCGGCCGGGGGGGCCGGGGCCGCCCATGCTGAAAGCAGCGGAGCAGAAGGGCCAGGCTGGAGCTGCGGGGGGCGGGCGGGGGCGGGCGGGGCCTGGGGCAGTCTTACCGCGGAGGCGCTGGCGGAGAGCACGAAATTGCGGGGTCTGGTCTGCTGAAAGTCAGGCACAGCCTGGGGGGGAACACAGCTTCAGCTGCCAGCCGCGGGGCACGGCACCCCCTCCCGGCTGGCACCGGGCGGCCCCTCCCGGCTGGCACCGGGCGGCCCCCTCCCGGCTGGCACCGGGCGGCCCCTCCCGGCTGGCACCGGGCGGCCCCCTCCCGGCTGGCACCGGGCGGCCCCCTCCCGGCTGGCACCGGGCGGCTCGCTTCAGGCGCCCATGGGATGGCAGCGGGAGGTGCCCCCCGGGCCGGGCAGAGGTCTGTGGCAGCAGTGCCCAGGGGGCAGCCAGGCTGGTGCAGGAGGTGGCCTGGCACATGCAGCCCGCCGGGCACCAGCAGCAGGTCCTGCCTGCACCCCAGCTGCGGCAGCAGCACCCCGGAGGGCTCTGCCTGCGCCTGCGGCAGCTCAGACCTGAGCACAGGCAGCGAAGGGCACCGCGGAGCCCCGGGCCCAGCACGGCCCCCGGGCCGGACTGCTGCCGCGGGGCAGGGAAGGTTCCGAGCCGCAGCTTCTGCTTTGGCTCTTCGAGGCTCAAGAGCAGCTGCAGGAACCTCTCCTCTCCTCCCCTGGACTCAGGAGTCCCCAGGGCGGTCACAGCACTTGGGGGGGAGGTGCTCTGCAAGCGGGGGGCAAGAGGGACCCAACCTCCCTCCCCCTTGCACTCAGAGCCCTGGGGGACAGAGCAGCACCACAACCATCCCCCCCCCGCCGCCTGTCATTGTCTCTGGGCTGCCTCCCCTCCCGGAGAGGGATTTGCCTCCCAGCCCCCTCCTGCCTGCACCCCCTGAGCTCTGCTCGCAGCAGCCGCGGTGGAGCGGAGCTGGTGCTGGAGGGGCTGCAGGCAGCTGATGGATTCTCCTCCCCTGCTGGAGCTCCTTCCCCAGGCAGCCGCGGCCCTGACCACCCTCCGGCCATGCCCCAGGGCCAGTCCCAGCGGGATAAGGGAGCTGAATTTTCGTTGCCGATGGGACAGAGACAATGAGAGGCGTTAGAGAAAGCAGCCCCCGAGGCAGAGCACGGCCGGCAGCGATACTCACATCTCCCTCACACTGAGCAAACCACAAGGAAACAAAACGAAAAGGTTAGTGAGGAGAGCAGCACCGGCAGGGAGGGCAAGGCACAGGGCTGGGCGCCGGGCACCGCAGAGCAGCTCCGCTCGGGGCAGCAGCACACCCGAGGGGGTCACAGGCAGAAGCTGGGGGGCACACCACGGAGGAGGAGAGCAGCAGAGAGTGGGCAGCTGGGAGAGAGGCAGCTCCAGCAGGAGCCCCTCCGGACCCTGGCAGCTCAGAACTGTCTCAGCAGCTGCCCCAGGGGAGGACACCTCCAGAACAGCCTCTGGCTCTGCACAGCCCCCCAGGAGCTCCCCCGCGGCCAGGGCGCTGCAGGGCAGCCTCACGATCACCCCTGGGAGCCCAGCCCGGGGGCGGGGGGTGGAAGAGGAGGAGGAGGGCAGGGACTCACCGTGGCCTTGGCCTCGGCAGCTTTGGCCTTCCTGAGCCGAGCCTTGCAGGCGTCCAGGTCCAGGCGCCGGTTCTGCAGGATCCTGCGCTCCTTCTGCGGGGACACAGCGGGGGCGGGGCAGCCGGGGGCGGGGCAGCCGGGGGCGGGGCAGCCGGGGGCGGGGCAGCCGGGGGCGGGGCAGCCGGGGGCGGGGCAGCCGGGGCGGGGCAGCCGGGGGCGGGGCAGCCGGGGGCCAGGGCCAAGTCATCGCCAGTGCCAGGCAGAGAGGCCCTTGCCTAAGGTCACCTCATCAGCAAGCCCTGGGCCTGGCTGCCCGGGACCCAGGCTCCCCATGGCTGGGTGGTGCCCACCAGGCTGCAGGGGCCAGGGAGGGAGAGACCTTCCCCTGGCACATCAACTGGCAGCCCTCCCTGTGCCACAGAGAGCCCTGAGCAGGGCTGGCATTGCCCTGTTCGGGCAGGGGCAGTGCTGAGCTTCCCGGGGGCTGTCTCCCTCTCCCTGTCCTCTGCCCCGGCTGGGGGGGGTGTGGGGGGTGTCCTGCCCCGGCTGGGGGGGTGTGTGTGGGGTTTCCTGCCCCGGCTGGGGGGGTGTGGGGGGGGTGTCCTGCCCCGGCTGGGGGGGGTGTAGGGGGGGGGTGTCCTGCCCTGGCTCGGGGGGGTGGTGTGTGGGGGGTGTCCTGCCCCGGCTGGGGGGGGTGTGGGGGGTGTCCTGCCCCGGCTGGGGGGGGTCCTGCCATGCTTACAGAGATGGTTCTCCAGTCCCCCTCCAGGAAGTTGCGCAGGGGGGTGAGGAAGGTGATGGAGGCAGTGTGGATGAAGTCTCGCTCTGCGGCGCCCAGCAGCCTCTGGGTCTCTCCAACCTTGATCAAGGTCTTCCCTGCAACAGGAGAGCTCTCAGCTCCTCAGGAAGCCTTCTGCTGGCTCCGGGGGCACACAGGCACAGGGCACCCTGCCCAGGCAAGGTGCCCATGGCCACACCAGCAGCTCCCAGTGCAGCTCTGATCTTACCTGCTGAGGCTCTTACCCCAGGGATGCCCTCCCTGCCCCACCTGCCTGCACCTTGCTGCCTGAGCCTCGTCAGACAGAGGCCCAGGAGCAGGGCAGCAGATGAAAAGCAGCAGAGCAGAACCAGCCTGGGCTGCTGAGGCCAAGCTGGGGCTGCAGCTATTGATCAGCCATCGACCTGCAGAGCTGCTCAGGGCCAGGACAAGGACAGCTGTGCCCTCAGGCCGTGCTGCTGAGCAGCTCAGCTGCCTACAGAACCCCAGATTCCCCCAGAAGAGGACAACTGTCAGGGCTGAAGAGCAGCAGGATGCTCTCCGTGGCCGGGAAGGGACCTGCCGAGGCTTGCAGCCGAGCCCCAACCCCCCCAGGGCTGCCCTCCTCTCCCTGCTGCTGGAGAAAGGCTTCCACCCTCTGCCTGCAGGGCAGCTGAGGGAAGGGTCTCCAGTTCTGGGTCGAGAGAAACTGCAACAAGATGCTCCCTGCACCAGAAATCTGCCCAGGGGGCCACAGCCAAAGCCTGCAGCCCCCTGCCCAGGCCAGCCCTGAGAGCCGCAGCAAAGGCACCACCAGCCTCTGGCAGCCCCACTGCCTGCCCTGCCTCCGCCTGGCCTGGCTGCTCCTCCAGCGCTGGGCAGTGGGGAGGCCCTGCCCTGTCCCCCCAGCACGCAGCATGCCTTGCTGAGCAGCCCCTGGCTGGGCTGCGTGGTGCTGAGCTGCAGAAGCCTCTCCTCTGCCAGCAGCACGCAGGCTGCCCCGGGGGAGCAGAGCCCCCGCCCCGTGCCCCCTGCCCGAGGCAAGGCTGCCCCCAGGGCAGCAGTGTGGCTGCCCCTGGGCAGGGCTGCATCCCCAGGGGGCTCCTGCAGCTGACTCACCATAAGGTGTCCCTGGCCCGAAGTCGTTGGCAGCCTCTGCCATGTACTGTGCCAGCAGCTCCCCGTTGGTGACTCGGGAGGGCACCTTCCGGTCCAGCTTCTCGTAGAGGAACTCTTCTACCCTGGCACCTGCAGCCAGGATGCCACCGGTGGTTATGGGATGGAGGGTGGAGGGGTGGCCCTGGGACTGGCGGTCAGGGCAGTGCCCAGCAGGGCAGGGGACGGCAAGCGGCAGGAGGTGCCCTGTGCCCGCTGGCGGGAGCGGTGCCAGGCTGTGCCAGCCGGCAGCCCTCGGGGCAGGCAAGGACAGATCCCAACCCCCCGGGCTCAGCGCAGCAGGGCCTGCTGCCAGGGGGCACCTCCAGGCCCGGGCTGCAGGGCTTTGCCCCGGGGCACAGCAGCTTACTGGGGTTGGGCTGCAGCAGGACCTCCGTCTGGCGCAGGATCTTCTCGGTCCAGTTCTTGGTGCAGTCTGCCCTGGCCAGCAGGTTTTCGAAGTGGGCATCCAGCTCAGTCTTCTCAGCCTGGCCCAGCTTCTCCTCAGTGAACTGCAGGGAGGGGGAGGCCAGGAGCAGGGTTGCTCTTCCCCAGCAGAGCACAGAGCTGAGCAGACACCGAAGCCTCTCCTGGCTCAGCCAAGCAGCTGCCAGGGCCGGGGGCAGCTCCCTCCCAGGCACCTCCCAGGCAGGGAGGCAAATCTTTGCCCAGGAGTGAAGCACTGAGATAAAAATAGAGCCTGGGTCTGAGAGGTGCTCCAGAAAAAGCAGCTTCTAATGAGGTCTGCTCCAGCTGTGCTCCAGCTGTGCTCCAGCTGTGCTCCAGCTGCTGCAGCCTGCCCATGGCTCCCAGGGCTTCACCTGAGGGCAGTGCCACCTGCCCTCACCCCTCCTGACCCACCCCACAGCCTGCAAGCCCAGCAGGGCAGGAATGCCACTGGCACCCCCGAGCCAGGCTCTCCCCTCACTGCATGGAGCAAGCTTGTGCACAGCTCGGGGCCTGGGGGTGCCCCCTGGCAGTGCCAGGCTGGCAGCTCCCCTCAGACCCCAACCCCAGGGTATTTGTGAGCTCAAACTCCTGAGCCAGCAGCTTGGGGGATCACTCTGAGAGAGCCCTTCAGAGGCTACAGCTGTGCACTGGGGATGCTACAGGGGTGGCAGTGTGTCCTCTGACTCCTTGCTGATGGGCACTGGTGCTGTACATTACCTGGCACAGCCAGGTGCCAGGGGGGTAAGGTCCAACTCAAACCCTTTGATGGAACACAGCTCCTGTGTACCACAGGCACCTTCTCCACACCCAGCCCAGCTGCAGATGGGCCAAGAAGGCCTCTTCATGGGCTCCTGGCATGCTCCCTGGCAAGCTGTGCCCCTGTGGCTGCCTCACTCTGGGAACCAGGCAGCTGAGGAGCAGCAGGAGGCAGGCAGCCAGCCCCAGGCAGCCCAGTTCCAGCCACAGCTGGGTGGTGCCAGGGCAGGGTTAGGTTGGAGATGAGGAACAACTTCTGTGCTGCAGGAGTGGTCAGAGATTGGCACAGGCTGCCCAGGGAGGTGCCCATCCCTGGAGGTGTTCAGGGACCTTGTGGCCATGGTTTGGTGCCCAGGATGGTGCTGGGCGATCCTGCAGAGCTCTCCCGACCCAAGCAGCTCTGACTGCACTGCAGGGACAGCCACAGCCTCTCCTGCAGCTCAGGGGCACAGAGGAGCTGCTGCCAGCCCTGCCCCAGGCTCAGCTGCAGCCTGCTCAGCACCTCCTGCTCACTGGCACTGCTCTGCAGCGCAGCCCTGCCATGGCCTCGCCGCTGGAGGTGCCAGGGCGGCTGCGCTGCTCCGTGCCCACAGCCAGGCTCCTGTGGGGCTGAGGCTCTCCCTGTGGGCAGCCCTGAGCTGCCTGCAGGCTCTGCCAGGCTGGGCTGAGTCACTGCCATGCAGCACACTGGGGCTTCCCAGGTATTTGGCACCATTCTTGAGTCATCTGTTGAGGAGCTCTCTGCCCCCAGCCAGGGCTCTCTGCTGCCACGGAAGAGTCTCTCCCCTCCCCCCCTTCCCAGGCAGCTTTTGCAGATCTCTCACTTCCAAGTTCCTGCAGCCTGGGCTCAGCCTGCACCAGCATCTGCCCCGGAGCTGGCAGGCCTGACCCCAGCTCCTCACCAGCTGAGCTCAGCTCCCCACAGCACTGCTGCAGTCAGACCACTGCTGGAGGCCCCCAGCACCCCCCGAGGGCTGCTGCAGCCTCCCCAGTCGCCCAGCTCCAGAGCCTGGCTGTGCCCACAGGCAGCACCTGCCAGCAGCTCTGTCCCTGCAGCTGCTGCCTGCAGCCCACCCCTCTGTGTGCACTTCCACAGCCCTTGCCCCAGTTCTCCCCTGGCAGCCCCTGGAGCTGTCTGGCAGGAGGCTGAGGACTTGCCCCATGAGCACTGCAGGCCCTGGGGGCCATGCCAGGAGGGGAGGATGGGCAGCCACAGCCTGTGGCTCCAAGGAGTCAGGCCACAGGGCAGCCTCTGCTCCAGGCTCTTTCCCACAGCCTCAGGGAGGGCTGCAAGGGCACAGGAGGCTGCAGCTTGCAGGCTGGGAGCTGCTTCCCCAGCTGCACTCAGTCCCCTGGGTGAGTCCCTCACCCGTGCCCAGCAGCCAGCTGTGCTGCACAGCCCAGCCCCTGGCACAGCCTGGGCAGTTGGCACTTCTGAGGGGTGCTGCAGGAGGTGACCTTCTCCAGCACACTTCTGCCTCACCTGTGCAGGGGAGCCCCCAGCCCAGCTCTGCCTGAGCTCTGCCATGGCTCTTCAGCTGGACCAGAGCCCTCTCCTGAGCGAGAGCCTGGCTGGGGCTGCAGCAGATGAAGCTCCTCCTGTGGCACAGCCAGGGAGCAGCCCAGAGCCACACTGCCTGGCGCTGGGGGCTGCTGCAGGTGGAGCTCGGAGCTCGCAGGTGGCAGCAGGTCCCAGCTGTGGTCCCCTCTGTGCTGGCAGTACCCCCATGAGGAGCAGGGCAGAAGAGCAGCAGTTTAGGCCTGGCAGAAGCCCTCCAAGGATTCCTGCTGCCAGGAATTGCTTTTCCTAATGACATTTCTCGGAGTTATTTCCCCTCCCACTGGACCTGAGGCTGAGGCCATGAGAGGCAGCAGGGCAGAGGAGCAGACCATGCACTTGTGCCTCCTGACTCTGCCACTGTGTCCTGCTGCTCCTGGGCTGGAGGTGCTGCTGCCTCCTGCAGCACCAAGCACTCCAGGCTGCCCCCCAGGAGTGGAGGAGACTCTGGAGCTGGCCCCCAGGCTTGCTGCACACCCCCAGGCAGAGAGGCAGAGCTGCAGCATTTGCTCCTCAGACCCTGATGGTTGGGTCAGCAGCCCTGTCCTGAACCCATGCCAGGATCTGCACCCTGGCACCCCCTGCCAGGCCACAGCACCCAGAGGCTCCACGGAGCCCGCCCTGGCAGTGTCCCTGCTGAGCACCAGTCCTGTCTGTGCCCATGGGGTGATGAATAATGCAGGGCAGCCTTTGTCAGTGCCACTCTGGCTCTCCAGGAAGTGGAGCTGCATTCCAGGGCATCAATAATTCAGCCAAAGGTTGAGTTTCTCCGGGAGGCTTTGCTGGCCAGCAGCAACCTCAGCTGCAAGGGGGCAAGCAGGCTGGGAGCAGGCAGCAGCAGCACCTGGGCAGCTGGCACAAAGCAGCAAGGCTGAGCTGGGCTGCACTTAGGGCAGCTTGGAGGGAAATTCTCCCCCAGGAGGGTTGGCAGAGACCCCACTGGGACCAGGAGGGGCAGCAGGCAGAGCTGGGCTGGATGGGTCCCTCTGTGGCACAGCCCTGGAGACCAAAGGCCATCAGGGGTGGGCTGGAGGCAGGACAGGGCTGGCTGTGAGCATCAGCAGCTGGCTGGGAGCGAGACCCCAGTGCTGCCAGCCAGCTGTGCCAGCCAGCTGTGCCAGCACCACAGCTGCTTTGCACAGGGCAGCCCCAGCTGCCCTCTGTCTCTTCCAGGCTTGGGTGGGTTTGATTTTTCCACCCCTCTGCCCTCCAGCCAGCCCAGGCCTGGCTGCTGTGAGCTCAGGCAGGGCAGCTGCAGCCCCCTGGCAGAGGAGCTGGTGGCAGAGTTCAGCCCTTGTGCCACTTGCAGGTGCCCAGGTCCTCCAGCTGGACATGTCTTAGGATTTTCCACCTACAAGCACAAAGATCAAACCTGGGCCAGGAGGCTTAAACCAGGAGCAGCCTCCTGCACCTGGGATGGGTATTTCCTGAGGGCTCTTCAGAGCTCCAAGTGCCCAGGCTGAGGTGACCTTGGCTCTTTTGGTGGTCAGAGGCACAGGGGCAGCAGTTCAGACAAACCTGCACCCACCAGAGGCACTCAGCCAGCATCAGGCCCAGAGCAGCTCTGGGCTGGGTGCAGAGCAAGCTCAAGGACCTGGTCCCCAGCAGCCAGGCCAGGCTGTGAGCCAAGCTGTGCTAGAGGCCAGGAGGAAGCCATTAAGAGCACAGCCTGGCAACCTCCTGGGCATTTAGGAGAGGAAACTCTGCCCTCAGTGATGGGAACATGCTGGGGCTGCACCTCCTGCCTCCAGAGCCCTTTCCTCCTGCTCAAACTCCTCTTCTGACACTGCCTGGCCAGGGAGCTGCAGAGCCTGGGGAGATCCTCAGTGCTTGTGCAGCTCTGGGGGCACAGCACAGAGCTCACCACAGCCACTCTGCCCTGGGCCTGCTGCAGGTGGGCACAGGCTGCCCACCCAGGGGCACACAACCCTGCCTGGCTTCTCCTCTGCTCTGCCAAATGGAGCTGGAAAGAGCAGGAAAGGCAGCAGCGAGTTGCTCTTCTGTCAGGCCCAGTCCAAAACCCTTGATGCAGCACTGGGCTGCTTTGGACAGGTTTCAAGCCAGGACTGCTCCTGCCCAGGGCCTCAGGGGTGGGTGCTGACCATGCTCTGCCTCAGTTCCCCCTTGCTGAGCAGCCCTTCTGCCCGGAGCTCAGCTCTGTGCTGCCCAGGCAGACAGCTAATGGTGCCTGGGTGGCACAGCACGGGGTGGCCAGGCAGCTCCTGAGGCACATCGCTGCTCAGAGCCTGCAGCTGAAGGAAGCATCTCCAGAGCTCCAGAAAACTGAGCTGGTGCTGGGCAGGTCCCCTCCTGGAGGATCTGTGGTGCTGGAGTGCTCCAAACCCAACCTGCCCTGCCAAGAGCAGACCCCGGTGTGGGTAGTGACAGGGCAGTGCTCCACCACACTGCACGGGGACAGCCCAAGCAGGCTGAATTCCCCCCAGAATGGCATCTCAGGGGGTGGTTTTCAGACTCTGCCACCCATTTCCCCCCAGCCTCCCTCCCTGCTCTCCCTGCTGCCCACAAGCTCCAGCGTCCTCGTTCCAGGCCGTGCCTCCTGCACGCTGCCAGCCGAGAGCCCCGGTGGGAGCCGGGGCGCGGGGGCGCAGCAGGCAGGAGCCACCCTCGCCCAACGCCCCCTGCTCTGCCATGGCTGTGTGCCAGCTGCCTCCCACGCCTGCCTGCTTCCCGCGCCAGCAGGCTCACAAACACTCAGCAGAGACTTACAACCAGGCTACTGAGCAGGAGATTTGCTTCCTTCCCCCCGCTACCAAGGTCATTTGCATGAGAACAGCATCCCCGGGCTGCCCATCTGCTCCGGGGCCCCGCACCTGTACTCAGGATCTCTGCTCACACCATGACTCACCGGCACGGCGGCGATCCTGTGCCCGCCAGGCCGGAGCCTGGCAGAGCCTGGCAGAGCCTGGAGGCTGGGAACCAGCACTGCCCGCTGTGTTTGTAACCCCCACGCAGCAGGCAGGACAAGAAGCCCAGGCCCAAGGCCACCAGCTGGGCTTCCCTTCCCCGGCAGGGTTCTGACCAGCTCAGACTTGCTCCTCGCTCCTCTTTTTCCAGCCTCGAGAGGTTTTCCTGCTGTTTTGCCCCCAAAGCAGCCACGTTCCGCCACCCTCTGCATGCTCCGCTGCTCATGGGCAGCTCAGTTCCTGCACCCCACAGCTCCCGGGGCCACCGCAGCACCACCGGGGGTCAGCTCCGCTGCCGCCCGGGGCGAGCCCGCACCGCCCGGAGCCGCCGGTGCGCAGCGCCGGCTGCTCCCGGAGCTGAGGCTCCGGCCGGCAGGGCCCGGCCGGCTCCCAGCTGTCCCCGCAGCCTCCCTCGGGACGGGGAACACCCTCGGCGCTGCTGGGGCCTCGATCGCGGCTGCGGCGGCGATGGAGGCAGCGGAAAAGAGCTGCGGGAAGGCCTGCGGCGGCCACCGTTGCCATGACGTCCGCGCCCCCCTCACCTGCATGGCGCGGGAGAAGAAGACCCCCGCGTCCGACGCCAGCTTCTTCACGTTGAAGTCCATGGTGGCACCCGGAGCAGCCTCCGCCAGCCGCGCCCCCGCTGTCACCGCGGCTGCCGCCCTTTATAGCGCCGATCGATGCCTCCGGAGCCGCGCTGCAGCCTCGTAAAAGGGCTGCGGGTCACCGGCGGACCCTGCCGGCACCGGGACGGGCGTCCGCGCAGCGCGCAGGCGGGAGCGGAGCGCCGAGCTGCCAGCGGAGCGGGCGGCAGGGTCGGGGCTCCCCGGGCAGCGCCTGGGGCGGCGGCAGGACGGCGGCGGGCGCGGCCCCTTTAAGCGCCGGGAGCCTCCCTCCGCCCCTGCCCCCTCCCCAGCCGCGCCGCCGCCGCAGCCCCGGGCCGGCCCCGCCCTCGAGGGGCGCGCTCCGATTGGTGCGCCGGCCGGCGGCTCGCAGCTCTTATTGGCTGGAGGGGGCCGAGGGGCGGTGCTGCTCGCCCCGGCCCGGCGCAGGCTGCGGCGCGGGGGAAGGAGACGCTGCCCTTCCGCGGCCATGGAGCGCGGCGCGGCCGCGGGGTGCCCGGTGGGGCCCAGCGCCCCCGCCACGGTGAGTGGTGCCCCCCGCGCTGCGTACGGGGTCCGAGCCGAGCGGGCCGCGCCGTCCCCGGGGTAGGAGGAGCCGGCAGAATGGGAGCCCCGGGTAGAACCGGGCCTGGGGGCGGGGAGCGTGCCCGGGGTGCGGAGCATGGGGGACCCCCCCTGGCGTGACGTGGGGGGTGGGAGGCTGGAGGGATGCTCGGGATGCGTGGGGTGGTCAGGGGTTGATGAGTGCAGGATGGGATGCACCTGGGTTGCGAAGGGCCTGGGGGCGCCCAGGGGTGCGCGGGGCCTGAGGAGCCCCCAGGGCGATGTGGATGCTGAAGGCGCAGCGGCTGCGGGGACGCGCTGGGAGTGCAGGGGCTGCAGCCTGCTGCGGTGCTGGTCCGGGGGGCCTGCACTGCCGGCCCGTGGCAGCCCGCGGTGGGCATGCGGCGGGGAGATGCCCCGGCCCGAGGATTTCGCTGGTGCCTTGCTGCGTGGTGCCCCCCGGCCCCCCTGCCGTGTCCCAGGCTTCTCGCACTGTGCTCTCCCTGCCCGCCCAGGGCGCTGTGTTTAACCTTGCGAGGAGGGTCCGGGTCTGGCCCCGGCGGCCCCCTTGAGCCCAGCGCCAAGTGCAGCTCCTAGCCGGGGTTGCAGCAGCCCCGTGTTAGTGGGGCTGCTGCCAGGCGTGGGGCAGGAAGGAGAGCCTGTCACCCGCGGGTGGGTTTTCCTTGGCATGGGGAGGGTCCAGAGCCGGTGTGGCTGCACGGGAGTCAGAGCAGCATCTCCTGGCTGCAGGGTGTGGGGCCAGAGCTGTGTAACTTGGTGAGGTTTAAGAGGTCAGCCCCGAGTCCAGCCTGCCCTCTGTCCTTGCCGTGGAGCCTGTCCCTCCTCCCCGGCTCCCAGCAGCACCAGCAAAGCTCTGAGCAAACTCTGAAACCTCCTTGGGTTGGCATCTCTTGAGCAGGGCTTTGACACTCAGAAAGCTGAGCAGGAGCAGAGTTTTGCCAGGGAGAGTTCACTGCTGGCTCTTTGTGGTCGCTTTTGTGCTGTGCTGCCTGTGGAACTCTCTGGCAGCTCTCGGGTCCGGGGCTGCTGCTGCTGTAGAGCAGTTTGGGAACCTGTCCTGGTGGCTGGGAGGGCAAGCAAAAAACTGCAGCTGGTGGTGAGGAGATGCCTTGGGTCTGCTGGGCTGGAGCAGCCCTGCTGCTGTCCTGCCCTGCCCTGCCTGGCTGGGGAAGGGCAGCAGCAGGAGGCGCAGGTCCCGAGCCCCTCTCACTCTCCTGCTTGTCTCTCCTCTTCCTGCAGCAGGAGGAGGATTGCTGGATGAAGGCTGACCCCAGGGCCCTGAGGCAGATGCCAGAGGGGAGCTGGGTTCCTTCGTGAGCAGCTCACACAGCATCCACAAGTGCCCTTGCCCTGGGGGGCTCCTGCCGGTGCCAGGGAGCCGGTGCAGCCATGGCCTTCCGGAGGACGGAGGGGATGCCGCTGCTGCAGGCCCTGGCCATGACCATGGCGGAGATCCCTGTCTTTGTGTACACCACCTTCGGGCAGGTACCCCGGGGGGCTTCCCTCCCCTGGCCCTGGGCCCTTCTCCCTGGGGGCTGCCTGCGGTAGCTGAGGGCACCGTGGGGTGGTGCTGGGGGGACCTGGGCATCCTGGGGGATTGTAGGGATGGCAGGAGGGCCTGGGGGGGTGGGAGGGCTGCTCAGGGTGGGCTTGGGGAGGGGGCGGAAGGGGGTCCCATGTGCCTGCAGAGGCACTGCAGAGAGGGTGCTGAAGGCATTCCCCACGTGCAGTGGTGCCCTGCTTGGGGCTGCAGGGCTGAGCCTGGGCTGCAGCTGCCCCCAGGCTCTGTGCGTGCTCTGCAGCGTGCTTGGGTGGTGGGGCCTGGGCCCAGGCTCCCAGCTGCGCTGCAGCGAGGGTCTGGGGGGCGGCTGACGGGTGGGGCCGTGGGTGCAGGGTGCTGGTTGCTCACTGCTGCTCTCTCCTGTGCCCCAAGTCTGTCTTCGCCCAGCTGCGGCTGTCCCCCGGCCTGCGCAAGGTCCTCTTCGCCACGGCGCTGGGCACCGTGGCCCTGGCCCTGGCTGCCCACCAGATGAAGCGGCGGCGGCGGAGGCAGCTCACTGCTGAGAAGGGAGGCTGCAAGCCAGGGGGCATCACTGTGCCCATCCTGCCCACCAGAAGGGTCTCCTCCGTGAAGAAAGGTTGGGCTGCGGGAGGGCTCCAGGAGCCTCTCGTGAGGGAGCAGAGCCTTGGGCGCGGGGCAGCGGAGGCCTGCAGCGGTGCCCTGGGCACAGGGCTGGCTGGCAGAGCGGAGGGAGAGGCCCTGAGCTCAGAGCCCTGGAGAAGGAAGCGGTGCTGGGGCAGCCTGTGCTCTGCCTGGCCGGGGGGCAGCTGGAGAGGCTTCTTGGTGCTTGGCCTCCTGCCCCCCAAGCAGTGAAGGAATTCTCCTGCGCCAGCCTCGGCTCCCCTGTGCCTCAGTGCAGGAGAGCCCCCAGGAGAGCCAGGACTCGTTCCTGGGTGCTGGGTGCTGCCTTGCCCGCGCTCAGTCACACCTCACAGGCTGATGCTCCCCCTGGTTTGTGCAGGCTACTCCAGCAGGAGGGTGCAGAGCCCTGGCAGCAAGAGCAACGATACCCTCAGCGGCATCTCCTCCATCGAGCCCAGCAAGCACTCCAGCTCCTCCCACAGCCTGGCCTCGGTAAGGAGCAGCTGGGCTGGCAGCCTGGGGGCACCTCCCTGCACCAGCTCACCCCTGGGCTGGCTCCTCAGGGGTGGTGGCAGAGCAGGTGGTGGCCTGATGGTGTGCTGGGGTCTGGCATTAGCCTGGCAGTGACTTGGAGCTGTCTGAAGTCGGAGCCCCAGGGCCCAGCTCGGGGCTGCAGGAGGGGCACAGCTGTGACCCCAGGGCTCTCCCTGAGCCCTTCCAGGCGCTGTGCCAGCAGTGGGTGCCACAGGGAGCTGGTTTGGGTGGCACAGCAGCTCCTGTGGCAGCATTCAGAGGCTCCTGGTTGCTAAACCCAAGTTAGCTACCAAGATCTGATGGCTGCTGGGGACTGTGTGGGCTGAGGGCACAGCCCAGTCCTTGCCCCTCCTCCAGAGCCAGGCGCAGGTAATTCAGGCCTAACCAGGCAGCAGAAGCCAGCACAGCTCATCCACCTCCTGGGACACCAAGTGCAGAGGCACTGGCAGCAGCTGTGGCTTCAGGACCTGTTTGACATCCCCAGTGCTCAAGGCTGGCACAAGCCACACTCCACAGCTCCCTGCCTGGCTGGTTGGCAGTGTGGGGGCAAGGGGAGGGGGACACAACCCTCCAAGGGGGCTGTTGGGCACCAGCAGCCTGCAGGAGGTGTGGGCAGAGCTGTGTTTTACCTTCTGCATAGTTCAAGCACCAGAGAGCTGCCAGGAGCCTGCCCTGGCCCAGGTGTGCCTCTGGCAGGCAGCACTGCTGGCACGGTGCTGGGCACCCAGCCTGGCAGCAGTGTGCCCCTGGCTAGCTGGGATCTGCTGGGATCTGTTAGTGATAGGCTCTGGGTCAGGCTTTAGGAGATGTTTATGCACCAGGGTGAAACTGGAGCCTGCTGCCTGCTGCTGGCCCCTGCTGCTCAGCCCTCCCAGGAGGAGCTTTGGTTACAGGCAGGAGTGAGGGGCCCCAGCCCTCAGCTGGTTTTGGTGGCAATTAGTCTTCACTGGGGCTGGGGTCACTTCCCCTCCCTGCCAGTGCTTGGTACCACCAGCTGGGGCTGGCAGGAGCTGCCAAACCCTCCTGCCCTGGCCCCTTTGGGGCTCCCTGGGGCTGGCACTGCTCTCGGTGCCCTCCTGCTGCTCCCTGTGCCACAGCTCCCTGCCCCTCATGCTGCCTGGGGAGGTGCTCCCCACACTGCTGAGCTGCCACAGCCAGCCCTGGCTTTGCCCCTGCCTGCTCTGGGCACAGCTGGCAGTGCACTGTGACCCCAGGCAGGACCCCAGGGCAGGCGGGGGGGGGGGGCAGGGGCTTACTGCTGGGGGGTCTGGGTGGCCTGAGCACTGCTGCCCTTGGGGAGAGCTCTGAAGGTGTTTGTTGCTCCCTGCTCCCCTCCTGCAGATGGTGGCAGTCAGCTCCTGCAGCCCAGCAGCAGCAGCAGGGCTGTGGGAGGCGCAGGCAGGGGATGCTGCGGCCGTGGGGGACTCCAGTGCTGAGAGCCTCTATGTCCAAGGTGAGCAGCAGCTGGGGGAGCAGGGGGGAGATGTGGAGCAGCAGCAGCTCGGTGCAGAGCTCAGGCTGGGGCCTCTCCCTCACTCTCAGCTGCAAGGCAGTTACAGAAGTCCCAAATTCCCCTGAAGCAGCACTTCTGCTCCCAAGGGCAGAGGTGGCTCCAGAGCCCTCTGTGAGCTGCAGGCTCAGCCTGTGCAGGGTCCTGGGAGCCCCAGGGGCTGTTGGGGATGTGCTCCCTACCTTCCAAAGCTCATCCAGAAGGGGAAGGCACAGCCTAGCAGCTGGGGAGGGCTTCCCTCACCCCTGGGCACTCTCACAGCTTTCTTTGCTTGCAGGCATGGAGCTGTTTGAGGAGGCCCTGCAGAAGTGGGAGCAAGCTCTGACCATCAGGCAGAGGGACAGTGCCAGCACCAGCACCCCAGTGCCCTGGGACAGCAAGAGGCAGCAGGAGAGCCTCTCTGAGAGCCTCTCAGAGGTAGGGCTCCGCTCCTCTGGCCTTTGCCAGCTGGGGAACGTGCTGGCAGAGCAGCCTGGGTGCTGCAAGCAGTGGAGGAGGTTGGGAGAGGAGCAAATTGAGGGCAGAGCTGGGCCAGACTCTGTTTAAGAGCTGTCTCTGGCTGCAGCTTCCTTATGCAACAGCAGTAGGTGGTTTAATTTCTCTTCCAGTCAGTCTCGCCCCCAGCTCCTCTGCCCACCTGCAGTCAGTCACTGTCAGGCAGCTCTGCAGCAGCACAGCCTGGGGCAGCAGAAGGCACTGGAGAGGAGCAAAGAGCTCTGCCTGGCACTGTGGGGCCTGCAGCTGCTGCTGGCCACTGTCACTTGTGGGGCTGTTGGGTGGAGGAGCAGAGGCTGCCTGTGTGTGCCGAGTGCCCTGCTCCTGGAGCTGTCCTGGGGCTGCCTGCACCCATGGGAGCAGGGCTGCCAGGGCCAGGCCTTGGGTGTGAGGGCTCTGCAGGGCAGATCCACCCTGGGAAGGCTGAGTGGCAGACACAGAGCTGCAGGGAGCAGCTGGAGCTGCTGAGCCCCAGCTCCCCACGAGCTCCTGCTGCCAGGCAGGGCCTGCTGTGGTCAGTGTGGGGACTTGCCTGGAGTCTCTTGCCCCTCCTTGGGTCCTGGAGCATTTCTAGAGCTGACCTCAGCAGCTGGTTCCCTGCTGCTTGTCAGAGCTGTCTGTGGCTGGGAGGCTCAGCAGGCACAGGGGGGATGCAGAGGTGCTCTGCAGGGCTGCTTCTCTCCTGCTTTTGGGGGGCTTGGGTGCTGTGGGGCTTCTTCCATCCTCCTGTGCTGCTTACAGCAAACTGATCAGCTCTGGATCCTTTGTGCTTTCTGATGTGATTTCCCCTTGGAACCAGGCAGAAGCCACAAGCCAGAGCCAAGTGGTCTGTAGCTCCTTGCCTGGGTTTGTGTGGCTGTGGCAGGCTGAAGCTCTGAGGGTCTTCCTTCTCTAACAGGGACAAGGTGAAGCTGCAGGGCTGAGCAGGCTGCCCTGGGGGACTGATGAGCCCTGGTCTGGAGCCATCTCACCTGCAGACTGCAGCTGTGCTGCCAGGCTCTGCCCAGCTGGCTGGCTGAGGGTGCCCTGCTCTGTTGCAGGAGTGCCAGAGGAGGGAGTTTGCTGAGAAGCTGGAGGCCCTGCTGCACAGAGCCTACCACCTGCAGGAGGAGTTCGGAGCCTCGCTGCCCGCGGACAGCGTGCTGCTGGACCTGGGTATGCAGCCGGGCCCTGCCCTGCCCTGCCCGCTGCTCTGTGAGCTGGCAGCGAAGTGCTGGGGGTGGGGGCAGAGCAGCACAGGGCAGGTGGTCCCTGAGCTCCTCTTCCTCTGCCCAGAGAGGACTCTGATGCTGCCGCTGGCGGACGGCTCCCTGCGGCTGCGCACGGAGGACGAGGACAGCTCAGCCTCTGAGGACTCCTTCTTCTCTGCAGCAGAGGTGACTGCAGCCTCAGCCCTGTGCCTCAGCCCTGTGCCTCAGCCCTGGGGCACGAAGGGGTGGAGCAAAGCACATCTTTGCAGATGCTCCCCCACGGAGCAAGAGCCCCAGGCTGGGAGGTCCCTGGGGGGGGTAGGAGGAGCTGCACTGGGGGCAGCCTGCAGCCCTCCAGCCAGCATCTCTGTGCCACCTTCCCATCCACTGCAGCAGCTGTGCCAGCAAGGCTGCAAACCCAAGGGGAGGTGGCTTGGGAGTGGCCATGGGAGGGGTGCTGAGCTGTGCAGGGCTGCACAGCTTTGACACTGCTGAAGCTGTGGGCCCGGAGCTGGCTGGGCACAGAGGCTGCCTCTCGCTCCTGTGCAGCTGAGTGTCTGCCAGCACCTCACGAGGTCTCTTTGCCCTTCCCATGTCTCTCCCCCCCTCTGCAGCTCTTTGACTCTCTTCACTTTGATCAGATCCCCTTCCACCTCTCCAAGCCAGTGGCTGCCTATGAAGAAGCTCTGCAGCTGGTGAAGGAGGGGAAGGTTGCGTGCCGGACGCTGAGGTGAGCTGGCAGCTGGGGCTGGGGCACCTCCTGCGCTGCCTTGGAGCGGTCTGAGCACCTCCTCTGAGCAGCCCTGCAGCCACAACTGGCCTGGGCATCTCCTGGCATCCTGCTGCCCTGGACTGCCCAGGGAAGTAGCCCCAGGGTTTAGGGCACCTGCTCAGAGAAGGTCACTGCCCCTGGAGATGTGCTCTGAGCCTGGCCAGCACAGTTCTGTCTGCAGCAGCCTTGCAGAGGTGCTGTGGCCCCCAGGAGCTGTGCAGGGGGCATGGTGCAGTGACTCTCCCAGGCAGAGAGTGGGAGGTGGTGGTTGTAGGGGGGCACAGACCCCAGCAGAGCTGAGGCTGATGCAGTCCTCTCTCTGCAGGACAGAGCTCCTCGGCTGCTACAGCGACCAGGACTTCCTTGCCAAGCTGCACTGTGTCAGGCAGGCTCTCCAGGTGAGCTCAGCACAGGCTCTGCCCCACACCTGCCTGCACAGGGGGAAGGCTCTGCCCCTCCAGAGCAGCCAAGAGCAGCAGAAGCTCCCCTGGCTTCCTGTAGTCCTGCCCTGATGGATTTGGAGAGGGTGCCCCGGTCAGTGCCCAGCTCGAGCACAGTGCCCCTGGCACTGCTGTGGCTCTGGGATGGGACAGGAGGGGCTGTCAGAGCACCTGGAGCTGCTGCTCCCACTTGAGGGCTGGAGTCAAACCTCCGAGGTGGAGGAGGAAGTTTTCCTTCCTACCTCTTCCTGGCACTGTGTATCCAGAGCCTCTGAGGAGCAGGTTCTGTGCCCTGGCCCTGCTCTGGGGCTCTGGCACTCCCACTCCTTCAGCCCAGTTTTGTCTTCCCTTCCTGGGACAGCTCAGCCTGCAGCTACCCAAAGATTGCTGCTGCTGGTGTCTGCAGCAGCACTGCTCTGGCTCTCCCTTCTCCCAGCCCAGGATCCCAGGCACTCACAGGAGGGGTTTTGTGTTCCCTTTGCAGGAGCTGCTGGAGGATGAAAGCAACCAACTGTTCTTTGGGGAGGTTGGGAAGCAAATGGTGATAGGGCTGATGACAAAGGCTGACAAGGTAGGAGGAGAGCTGAGCTGTGCCTGTGAGCTTTGGGGCATCTGTTCCTCTGTCCCAAAGCAGAGCTTGTCCAGGGTGCTGAGAGAGCAAAGCTTGGCCTGCATGCTGCTGCCTTTGCTTTTGATCCTGTTCAGCCAAATCCTCTGTGCACCTCCTGCCCACAGCCTGCTGCTGTGCCTCCCTGGAGTGAGCAGAGGGTACAGGCTGTGCCTCAGCCATGGCATCACCCCCAGGAAGGGGAGCATCGAGGGTGTGCCAGTCCTACCATTGCTGCTCAGTCACTGGTCAGCCCCTGGCCAGGCTGATCCTTGCTCAGTGCCCAGTTTGCAGGCAGAGGGAAGTGGAGCAGGGCAAGAGCTGAGCCTGGGCCCCTCCATGGCTCCCAGCAATAAACTCATTCTGCACAAAGGGTCCTGGCTCAGGACCCCTCCCAGCCACAGGCCTGGGTGTTGATGCCAGCTCTGGGCAGAGGTCAGGCTGTGCAAGGTGCCCACAGCTGCTGTGCCTTCAGGTGTTTTGCTTCTCTGCTTTCCCAGAACCCCAAAGCCTTCGTGGAGAGCTATGAGGAGATGCTGCAGTATGCCCTGAAGCAGGAGACCTGGGCAACCACCCAGCAGGAGCTGCAGGGAAGAGGGGTTGGTACAGATGCTGGCTCTGAAAGCTGCAGGGGATGATGGATGTGGGAGCAGCCCAGGCCTGAAGGAACTGCTGAGGAAACAGAATGAGTGCAGGGGGTGGGGAGGGCAGGGGCAGCGGTGCCTGCTGCAGCCCCCTGGCAAACCTTGCCCTCGGCAGCTCCACTGTGGGGGAAACCCCAACCCAGCCCCCAGCTTTCTGGAGGGCACAGCCTCCTGCTGTCAGCTTTGTTTGCCTTCCTGCTGGGCTTTTCCTGGGCACAGGGTCAGTAGCTCCTGGGGCAGCCCCTCTCTGGCTGGCAGCTGTGTGCCCAGTTCAGCCCTGCCCTGGTGGCCGACTTCCGCTGCTGAGGGTTGGCTGCCTCACGGCAGAAGGCTCAGTGCTGTGTGGCTCTCTGGTTTAAGCCTGCTCCCTTCCCAGCCTGCTGTGCTGTCTGGCAGGTGGTGTGCATGAGCTTCTTTGACATTGTGTTGGACTTCATCCTGATGGATGCCTTTGAGGACCTGGAGAACCCTCCCTCCTCCGTGCTGGCCGTGCTGCGCAACCGCTGGCTGTCCGACAGCTTCAAGGAGACTGTGAGTGAGGGGCAGGGTGGGCAGCCTGGGCCAAGTCCCCTCAGGAGCCCCTGGAGCTCTCATCAGCCACCTCCTGGGCATGTCCCAGGAAAGCTTCCCTCCTGTGGAAGGCACCTGGCTGGCTGCAGCAGGCTCAGTTCTGCAGCAGCCTCTGGCAGCGATGCTGTGGAGCTGTTAGGAGCTCAGAACACAGCTCAGGGGTGAGAGGAAAGTGTGAGCTTAGCTGGGTGCCCACTGTGGGGGGAGCTCAGCAGGGGAGGGTGCAGATGGCAGGGCTCTGCTGCAGTCCCACCCCAGCTGTGGATTGAGTCCTGGCTGGCTTCACAGGCTGAGGAGGGGCTGGCTGGGGGGCACCTCTCAGGGCTGGCTGCCTCTGGGGGGGTTGGCAGCTCTGCCACTGCCAGAGCTCCAAACCACTTTGGCTTGTCTGGAATGGGTCTGGGGTGGCTGAGTGCTTCCAGGCCACATCCACCTTGCCCCTCCTCGAGTTGTTGGCACAGGAGGGGCCCTGCCTGCTCCCTTGGTGGCAGTGTTGCTGATCTGGGCTCTGTTTCTCTCCAGGCTCTGGCCACTGCCTGCTGGTCAGTTCTGAAAGCAAAAAGAAGGCTTCTGATGGTAAGCAAACCCAGCAGGGACAGCCTGCTGTGTCCAAAGCTGCTACCCCCCAGGTGCTGGCAAGAGACAAAACCTGAGTGCTCCAGGACTCAGCTGGGTCAGGTTTTGTGCTGCTGCAGAGTGCTGGGGGGCTGCTGTCACTGCCCCAGTGCCATGCCAGTGCTCACTGCACCGCTCTGAGTTCGTTCTCCCTTTTCCCTCTGAGGATTCCAAAGGCAGCTCTGCCTGCTGTCCCCTCTGCCCCCTCCCAAGGCCCCAGGGAACCAGGGGCTGCTCCCCAAGTGCAGTTTCCCTGCTGGCAGCAGCAGGAGAGGCTCCTTCCTGCACTCCCAGGCTGGCTCCAGCACCTCCTGAGGCATTTCCCTGACACCTCTGTGGGGCCTCTAAAGCATCACAGCAGAGTTCACAGACCTGGGGAACAGGAAGCTGCAACTTCCCAGCCCCAGGTCTGCCCCAGGGTCTGTGGCCTCTGGCAGGTTTTCAGCTCCTAGCCCACAGCCAGTTGCCATGATTGGGTTTGCCTTGTAAGGTGGCACAGAGCACCGAGGCCCTGCCCTTGCCCTGCAGGTCCCGGATGGGTTTATCTCTCACTTCTACTCCGTATCGGAGCACGTCAGCCCTGTCCTGGCCTTCGGCTTCCTGGGGCCCAAGCAGCAGCTCTCTGAGGTCTGCACTTTCTTCAAGGTGAGAAGGTTCTGCTGGACCTCCCCGCTGGGCATCCTGCAGCTGTGCTCTGGCTGGCTGCTGGGGCAGTGTGAAGCTGGGCTCTGTGGAAGGGCTCCCAAAAATCCCTGGGGCCGAGATGCAGGCTGCTGGCCTGGGGCTCACAGCGGCCTGGGGCTGGGGGCAGTTCATGCTGGGGAAGCTGATGGTGCCTGTGCTGAGGCAGCATCTTGGCCAGGGGTGCAGAGGGTGCTCTGAGGGCTGCAGTGGACCCTGGGTCCCCTCAGGGAGGCTGTGCTGCATGCAGTAGGCGCTTGCAGGGCTGCTGCCATGGGGCTCAGCGCTGCCCTGCTGGCCTCTTGCAGGGCTGGGGGCATCCCCGGCCTGGGGCACATCTGTGCAGGGCTCCCTGGGGGGCTCCCTGCTTGCTGCTGGCAGCTGGGGGGAGCTGTGCTGAGCCAGGGCCTGGCCTGTCCCTGCAGCAGCAGATCCTGCAGTACCTGAAGGACATGTTTGACCTGGACAAGGTCAGGTACTCGTCGGTGCCGGCGCTGGCCGAGGACCTCCTGCAGCTGTCGCGGCGCCGCAGCGAGATCCTGCTGGGCTACCTGGGCACACAGCTGCCCCCCGAGGCCAATGGGCTGCTCCCCACCGACCCTGAGCCCCTCAGGGAGCTCATCTGAGCCCAGCCTGGCCGGGAGGAGTTTTGTACCAGGACCTTTCTCCTCCCAGAGGGGGAGGAACCTCCCTGCCCCCTGGGGTGGTGGCAGCAGGCCCCCCTCAGCGCAGCGCCCGGGTGGGACCTCTGCTCTCTGCAGGGTTTGCTGGGATGGATCCAGGACCACTTGCCAGCTTCTGGTTTGAATTCCTTCTTTGTTCCACCTTCCTCTTCTTTTTATCATCATTTTTCATGTGTCACACAAACCACAGACTGCCTGGGGCCAGACTTTTGCCCACCTCTCGAAGGAGGGCACCAAGTGCAGCTGTCCTGCCTGGCAGGACGCCCTGCTGTCTGCCAGGGCTTGTGGGAGCCAGGGGCACCACTGCCCCATTCTCCACTGGCCCTTTAGCTTCCCCAGGAGGCTTTGTTTGCTTTGGGATTTCAGGATCATGCTCTGTTTCCACAGGCAGGGAGTGGCAAAGGTTTCTTTCCCAGGCAGGAGGAAATGCTTCTGTAAAGCACTGAGGTAAAGCAAGCAGGCTGCAGCTCTGGGGGAGCTGCTCTGTGCCCTCTGCTGCTCTGTGCCAGGTGGGGGGCTCTGTGCCATGGTCAGCCTGTCTGAGGAGCCTGCTGAGGTCTGTTTGCATCCTGCAAGTGCACAAAGTCTGCAGCCCATCAAAGTGCCTTGAGTGCTTCAGAGGGAGCTGTGGAGGCAGCTGGGGTGGGGTGGTGCTCGCTGCTGTCGGGCACAGGGTGCCGAGTGCGGTGTGTGCAGAGCTGGGGCAGGCTGCTGGGGGCAGGCTGTCAGCCCTGCAGGAGGTGGTGTGGGGCTGGGTGTAGGTCAAGTGGCCTTGGAGTGCTGGGTGAGTTGTTCTCAGATGTTGTGACCCTGGGGGCACCTGAGCTCTGGCTGCTGTGGCACAGCTGCTGAGCTGGACACTGGACACAAGCAGAGGACTTGAGGACTTCTCCAGGGGTTAAATCAGCCTGGGCTGACACTTGGAAGACTTTCCCACTGCTGGGGATCTGCAGGGCCTTAGCAGCTGAGAAAGGAAATCCTTCAGGGGGGTCTGCATTGCAACCCTGCCTGACTTCACCTGTGGGTCCAGTACCTGCTCAGTGCTGAGTGTGTAGGTAGAGACTGCTCCAGCTGGCTCCAGGAGGGGCTCCATGACCTCCAAAGCACAAATCCAGGACTAAAAGAGCACGAGGAAAGCTCTGCTGTGTGGGACCTATGGGATCAGTGTGGCTTGGGAGAGCAGGGTCTGATTTACTCCTTCACTGAACATTCCTCTGCTGTGTGTGAAGCTCTGAATGTAAACCTGTGCCTCTTCCTCTCCTAAAGCTGTGCAGACCTTGGTTGGCTTCTTTCTTTGCAGCTAATGTTTTCATACCTTATGCTGTAGGCAAGCAAATAAACCTTCCCTCCATGAGTCTGGGCTCTGCCTCTCTGTTCTCTGCTGGAACCTTTTGGTTTGTGATGGAGGCAGCAGTGGTGGTGATGCCTCTGGTGCTAGAGTGATGGTGTAAAGAGTGGGGGGATGGGGGGAAGAAGGTTCGTTCTTCCTGGAGTCCTGGAGCAAGTCCCGCAGGGGTCTGTCTGCAGGGGGGCTGCAGAAGGGTCTGGGTTGGGAGGGGCCTCCAAAGAGCATCCAGTCCAACCCCCTGCACTGAGCAGGGACATCCTCCACTCGATCAGGTTGCCCAGAGCCCTCTCCAGCTTCACCTTGACTATCTCCAGGGCTGACCTGTGCCGGAGCAGCTGTAAAATAACCAACTCCACACCGGCGCTGCCAGCAGGGGCTGCAGACTCCGGTTTCAGGCCCTAGCTGCTGCTGTTCCGCGGAGCTTTGATGGTGGCTGTGCCGCGGGCAGTGCAGCAGGCTCCGAGTGTGCGGCAGCCTAGGGAGGAGCAGGAGCTCTGCAGCACTGCCCCAGTCCTGCAGCTCCCCTCTCGGCCTGCCAGGGGCTGTGAGAGGAGCCCGGAGCCCGGCGGCTGCTGGCGGCTGCCCCTCTGCTGAGCGCTGCAGCTAACTCTCCCTGTCCTGAGGCAACCGCAGCACCTCGGAGTGCTTTCCTGGGCTAGGGGCAGCTGGAGCCGGGAAATGAAGGCCCGAGCCCGGGGGAGCGCCGGTGCCAGCCCGGGCTGAGCCGTGCGAGATGCAAATCAGCGCTGCGGGCGCGGAGCGGTTGCCGTCTGCCCCCGGCGAGCCGCAGCCGAGGCGCTGCGGGGTTGCCATGGTGTCAGACTGCGCTCCGCACCCCTCCGGCGCTGCCTGCCGCTGCCGGCGGAGCGCAGCAGAGGCTGCTCTCTGTGTTGACATTTTCCTTCTCATCTTCAGGAAGGAGTGGGTGAAGGCAGCAATGAAGCCCACAATTTTCAGCGCTTGTCACGGTACAGAGATCAGCTGTAATCCACTCTGCCAGCACAGCTCCCCAGTCAGGAGCTGGGAAGGAGGAGATTTATTTAACTTGAATGGTGAAAGCAGTAAATCACTCCTGCTGCCTTGGAGCTGCTGCCAGCCACCCGACTCCTGCAGCAAACCTTTGCTCCTTCTTGCCGAAGGAGGAGGAGATTTTAATGCTGATTTCTCTCCTTGCAGAGCCAGGAAGAGCAGCAGCTTTGAAGAGGCTCTTGGAATTCATTGGACTCAGCTGTAACTGTTGTGCCCAGGTGTTGGACCTTCGGGAAAAGGAGCACTTCATGGTGCACGCAGCTCCTGCTCCCTCTGCTGCTGCCCTCAGCTCTGTTACCACTTCCTGACTGCTTGCTTCTTTTTCTGTCAGTTTTAGCTTTTAAAACTGACTTAACTTTGGTCACTTGGGCTGAAGGTGCCTTTGCCTTCCCCTTAGCTCACTTCCCTCAGGCTGCCCAGATGAGTGCTGCTCTCTGGGCTGTGCTGGGGGAGCCTTCATTGCACTTTGGCCTTCACACTGTTTGCAGCGGCCTGAGGTATTTGGGAGAAAGAAGGAACAAGAGCGAATGGAGCTCCTGCCTGAGGCGGGTGCTGCGAGGCTGTGCAGGGGACCAGCACCATCCTGCTTGCTCCGGCGCCTGCTCTGCTTTCAGGGGTCCCTGTTCCCAGGGCAGCTGCTGCACCTTGGCCGAGCTCCGCAGGAGGTGAGGCTCAAATCCACCTCCCCCCTGTGCAATGTGTGTCACAAAAAAGGCGTTTGCCACACCGCTCAGGCCCCAGCGCCGCCGGCCGGGGCGGGAGGGAGCCGCGCACCGCCCTGCTCGCAGCCAGGGCTGCGGCAACCTTTCCAAAGCAGAATTCCCCTTTTCCCCCTGGCCGGGCGGGCGCCACGGCCTGGGGCTACGCCCCGCACCCTCCCTCGGTGCGGGGGGCAGCGGCGGCAGCCGGGCAGCGGCTGCGGGGGGCGCGGAGCGGCGGCCCCGGGGCCCGAGACCGCTTGGCCGCCGAGCCCGAGCCCCTGCCCCAGCCCCCGGGCGGCCGCCCCAGCGCCGCAGCCATTGGCTAAGCGCTGGCGGCAGCCGGTCCCAGGGACTGGCTAATCTGCATCCCTCTTTCCGCCAATGGCAGCGGGCACTGGCGCCCGCCTTTACTTTGATTGGCTGTTCCGATACCTGCGTCCCCTTCCTATTGGGCCCCAGCGCTGGTTGGCGATTGGCTGCGCCGCTCCCCGGGTTGGATTTTTAATTGGGCGGCTGCGGGTTGGCCGGCGCCTCACCTGCCGCGCGGCCTCATTGGTCCGCCGCTCGCCGCGTCCCTGCCCCCCGCTCGCGCCGCCCCTGGGGCGCGCTGCGATTGGCGGCGCCGGCCCGGCCCGGTATCCGGGCAAGATGGCCGCAGTCGGGGAGTGCTCGCTGCCCGCGCTGTGGCGGCCGCTCTCGCTCACTCACGTCGAGTACCCCGCAGGTAACGCTCCGCCTCGCCCCCGCACGGCCTCCCCGGGGGCCGCCGCGCCGCGCCCCGCCGCGGGACCCGCCCGCCGCTGCCCGGGCAGCCCCGAGGGCCGGGCGGGCGGCCGCCAGACAGTGAGAGCCACGGAGCGGGGCGGCAGCGCCTGCGCGCCGGGCGGGGGCCGCGCTGCCCGGCGGCGAGCCGCGGGGGGACCGGGCGCCGCGCATGCGCCGAGCGCCGGGGGCTGCCGAGCTCCGGGGCTCCGAGACCCCGGGGCGGCGGGGGCCGGGGCGCGGCCCTGTCCCGCCAGCGTGGTGCCCCGGGGCCGAGCCTGCCCGCCCCCGGCCCCCGCCCTGGCCCCTCTCTGCGCACCGCCGCTTCCCCTCGCTCCGCTCCGCGGCCCCCGGGCCGTGCAGGGCTGCCCCTGCCCCTCGAGGTGCCGGCCCCGCCCGGGGTGTGCCCGCGGCTGTCCGCTCCCTGCCCGGCCCGGCCGTGGGTGCGGGGCCGGTGCCGCAGGCTGGCTCCGTGTCGCTCCGAGCCGGCCGGCCCCGGGGCGCCCTCGTGGCATCCCAGCGCCTGGCAGGGCGGCGCTGCCCCCGCGCTGTGCTGGGAGCCGGTCCCGGTGTCGCGCTTCGGCCGGGACCGGGCAGTGCCCGCGGGCGGCCGGGACCGGGCAGTGCCCGCCGGCGGCCGGGACCGGGCAGTGCCCGCGGTCAGCTCCTGCCCGCGCTGGCTGAAGGCGCCCAGGGCTGTGGTGAGCAGGGCCGGTGCCCGCGGGCAGGGCGGGATGTGCCAGCTGCGGCAGCGGTGCTGTGCCCTGTCCCCGTGGCACTGCCCTGCCCGTGGTGGGCAGCGTCTGAGCAGCTGCTGCTCGGCGGCTGGGCCGAGGCAGCAGAGCTTGTGTTGGCTCAGGGCTGGTGCCCGAGGCAGGCTGTGGAGTGGCCCTGGCAGCGCTCAGCCCCCAGCCCTGCCGCCCCTGCCCTTGGCATTGCTGCTGGCAGCTGCCTGGCTCGCTGTGAGCTGTGGCCCTGGGTCCTGGGGCAGCGGCTGGCCCTTGGCTCCTGCTGAAAGCTCTCAGCAGGGCAATGCCCAAAGCTGCTGGGGGGCTTCCAGGCCTCCTGGGCTGGAGGTGCCCATTCAGGCAGGGGCTGAGCCTGGCAGCCCTGAGCAGCTCTGGTGCTGGCAGCAGCTCACTTGCTGCCCCTGCTGCTGTGGTGCTTTCTGTTGGCAGCTCCTTGTCCCTTCTGGTTTTCCCCTCCTGAGCCTTGGTCAGGGTGAGGTGCAGAGGGGCTGAGCACCCTGCTGGATCAGACCTGGAAGGCTGTGAATGGAGACCAAGGACTGGAGCCTGAAGGCAGCTGGGGGTGCAAAAGTGTCTCCCTGTGCCATGGTGTGGAGAGGTGAGCTGCAGTGGGGCAGGGCTGCTCTCACCTGGCTCTGGGCAGGCTCCTTCTGCCCTGTCAGGCTGCAGCCCAGCCCCAGGCAGCTGCTGGCTGCTGTTGCAGGGCAGTGCTGCTGGCAAGGGGCCCCACAGGAGATGGATCCTGCTTTTACCACCATCAATTATTCAGCTGCCTTGGCCTGTGCCACACTGCTGTGTGGCAAACAGCTTCTGCTGCTCCTGAGCCCGGAGGCTGCTGGCCTGGGGTGCAGCCTCTGAGCCCCTGGCAAGCAGCTCCTCAGGTGCCCGATGTGCAGCCAGCCAGAGGCTGCCAGGGGAAGTGGTGGTGGAGCAGTGAGGTCTGTGGTGGGATGTGGTCAGAGGGCTGCACTGCAGGCAGGTTCAGCTGCTGGGGCAGTGCCAGGGCTCCTGCTGGGGGAGATGCTGAGTGGAGGCTGAGAGGTGCAGAGCCTCAGCTCTGCCTCTGGGCTGCCTCTGAATGGGAGTTGTTGCCTGGTGCCTCTCCTGTCCTGAGCTCCCTCATGTGAGGCAGCACTCAGCTGGCTGAGGGGAGCTGAGCTCTGGGAGACCCCCAGGAGCTGCATCCCTGCAGCAGCTCCCTGGAGCTCTCAGCTCCAGCCCTGTGGTGCTGCTCTGCAGCGCTGGAGCTCAGCTGCAGCAAGGCAAAGCTGCCCCACGCAGGAGCAGCTTCAGGCTCAGCCCTGGCTGCTGCTTTTCTGGTTCAGACCAAACCAGAGCCTCACTGAGTGCCAGCCTGGCACTAGGTGCTGGGCTGTGCTCCTCCTGCTGCCACAGAGCAAAGCTGCTGCCTGCAGCCCTTGCTGCTGGCCCTGCACAGGGCCCTGTGGGCTGCCCCCGCGGTGAGCAGAGCCCTGGGGCCCTGCCAGCAGGATGGACTTTGGAGCCCTGCAGGGCCAGAGTCCTCCTGGGCTGGGAGCCTGGTGCCTTGCCGTGGGCAGAGCCCAGTGCCAGCCCTGCAGGGGCAGCCTGCTTCCTTCTGCAGATGTCTGTGGGGCTGCTCCTGCCCTGCCCTGGCACGGGGTGGGCAGAGCCAGGCCCCGGGGAGCCTGGGCCCTGCCTGGGCTCACAGCAGCTCTCAGCAGTCTCTGCTGTCCTGGGGGAGGCTCTGGGGGAGGCTCTGCTGCCCTGCTGCCAGAGCTGGGAGCTCAACCACTTGCAGCAGCTCTGATTTCCTTGGATCCCTGCTGCCAGCTCTCCAGATGCTTCCCTGGGTGGCCTTCTGCAGGGCACCACCAGAGCTGCCCTTCACTGCTGCCTGCTGCAGCTGGGGGGCTCAGCAGGAAGGGGCTCAGGCTCTGTGCCCACTGTGCCCAGCTCTTTGTGCCCTCCCTGTGCTGCCCAGGCTGCTGTGGTGCAGGCCTGGGGGCACAGAGCAGGGAGCTGACCCAGCTGGGCACTTGCCCACTGCAGGGGGGGTGGGGAAGGATTTGCCTGGGGAGTGCTTGCTGGCAGCTGTGGCACAGGGAGGCAGGAGGAGAGATGCAGCCCCCTTGCAGCAGCCCCCTTGCAGCAGCCCCCACCCCTGGCTCTGGGACCACAGCCATGGCACTGCTGGGAGCTGGCTGGCAGACCCCTGCTGAGGGGTGCCAGGCTCATGCCCGCTGCCGGAGCTCTGCTGCCAGCTGCAGCCCTGCAGCAGTGCTGCTTTGCCCTCTGCTGCCTGCCCCAGGGCACCAGGTGCCCTAGGCCGTGCTGGCAGTGCCAGTGCAGCTGGCAGTGCCAGTGCAGCTGCCAGTGATGTGCTCTCTGCTCCTCCCCAGGTGACTTCTCTGGCCAGCTCCTGGCCTACGTCAGCCTGGGGCCAGTGTTCATCATTGTTGGCTTCGTGACCCTCATCATCTTCAAGAGGGAGCTGCACACGGTGAGTCCTGCCCTGCCCCCCTGCCCCCAGCCCCCCTGCCCCCAGCCCCCCTGCCCCCAGCCCCCCTGCCCCCAGCCCCCCTGCCCCCAGCCCCCCTGCCCCCCTGCCCCCAGCCCCCCTGCCCCCAGCCCCCCTGCCCCCAGCCTCCCTCCTCTGGTGTCTGCAGAGGGCAGCTGAGGCACTCAGCTCTGCCCCAGGCCTGTGGCTCTTCTGCTGCTCTCTGCTAGCCCCAAACCCTGCAGGCAGCTGCCTGGGGGGCCCAGGGGTGCTGCAGAGGGGAAGCAGCCCCAGGATCCAGCAGCAGGGCAGGAGGTGGGGGCTGGGAGCCAGTGGGTGCAGGAGAGGGGACCCAGGCCTCACCTGCAGTGCCCTGTGTGCAGTGCTGCTGCCCCTGCTCTGCTGGGCAGGGCTTGGTGCCACAGCAAATCCCTCTGGCAGGGAGGAGCCTCCTGTGGCATCCTGGGGCCAGGGCAGGGCTCTGGCAGCTGCTGGCTGGGGGGTGGGAGCCAGGGGCTCAGGGGAGCTGGGCAGGGGCTGCCAGGTCCCTGCAGCCAGGGCAGGCAGCTGGGCAGGGGCTGCCAGGTCCCAGCAGCCAGGGCAGGCAGCTGGGCAGGGGCTGCCAGGTCCCAGCAGCCAGGGCAGGCAGCTGGGCAGGGGCTGCCAGGTCCCAGCAGCCAGGGCAGGCAGCTGGGCAGGGGCTGCCAGGTCCCAGCAGCCAGGGCAGGCAGCTGGGCAGGGGCTGCCAGGTCCCAGCAGCCAGGGCAGGCAGCTGGGCAGGGGCTGCCAGGTCCCAGCAGCCAGGGCAGGCAGCTGGGCAGGGGCTGCCAGGTCCCTGCAGCCAGGGCAGGCAGCTGGGCAGCTTTGGCAGCCAGAGGCTTGCCAGGAGAGGGAAGCAGCTGGAGGGAGGCTTGCAGGGCTCCAGGGGCTGGGGGCAACTGGTGGTCACTCAGCCCAGAAAGTGAGAGCCAGGGCTGGGGGGGGCAGGTGGGCACTGGTGCCAGGGCTGGGGTGGGCAGGTGGGCACTGGTGCCAGGGCTGGAGGGGGGGCACTGGTGCCAGGGCTGGGGGGCACTGGTGCCATGGCTGCCTTGCCTGTGCAGATCTCCTTCCTGGGGGGCCTGGCCTTCAACGAGGGAGTCAACTGGCTGATCAAGAATGTCATCAGGGAGCCACGGCCCTGCCAAGGTACAGCCGGGCACAGCCTGCCCCTGGGCACCCCCTGCTGTGCCCCCCTTGGGAGTGCCACGCTGCCTGGGGGGGCTGATGCTGGCTGTGGGGGCGAGGGGGCTGGGGGCTGCCCGGGCAGGGCTGTGCCAGCTGCTGTGTGCAGGGCAGCCCTGGCCATGCCCCTCCTCCTCTCTCCCCAGAAGCTCACGCAGCAGTGGGCACCAAGTACGGGATGCCCTCCAGCCACTCCCAGTTCATGTGGTTCTTCTCTGTCTATTCCTTCCTCTTCCTCTACTTGAGGTAAAGTTATCTCAGCCTTGGCTCTGCTGGGGGAGCCTCTGGGGCAGCCCTGGCTGGGGCCACCTGGGGGCCTGCTGGCACTGCAGCTGAGGAGCTGGCAGGGAGGGGGCTGTGCCAGGGGGGCTGTGCCAGGCCGGTCTCAGTTGTTGCTGGTGCTGGAGACAGGGCTCTGGGGGGGTCCTGTGCCTGCCTGGCTGCAGGTCTGAGCTGCCTTTTGTAAGCTGTGGTGGCCCAGCAGCCTGGCACAGAGGGGGCACGGGGGGGGGGGGCAGGAGCTGCCCAGCTCTGCCAGGGGGTACCTGCAGTCCTGCAGGTGACAGAGGGGCAGGGCTGGGGGCAGGGCTGGGTGCTGGGGGCAGGGCAGGGTGCTGGGGGGCAGGGTGGGTGCTGGGGGCAGGGTGGGTGCTGGGGGCTGGTGCTGGGGGCTGGGGGCAGGGCTGGGTGCTGGGGGCAGGGTGGGTGCCGGGGGCCGGTGCCCGGGGCAGGGCTGGGGCGGTGCTGGGGGCAGGGCTGGGGGCAGGGCTGGGTGCTGGGGGCAGGGTGGGTGCTGGGGGGCAGGGTGGGTGCTGGGGGCAGGGCAGGGTGCTGGGGGGCAGGGCAGGGTGCTGGGGGCAGGGTGGGTGCTGGGGGCCGGTGCCGGGGGCCGGGGCGGTGCTGGGGGCCGGGGCCGGGGGCCGGGGCGGTGCTGGGCCCGGGCTGAGCCCCCTGGCCCCCGCAGGATGCACCAGACCACCCACGCGCGCTTCCTGGACCTGCTGTGGCGGCACCTGCTGACCCTGGCGCTGCTGACCGGGGCCCTGCTGGTCTCCTACAGCAGGTATGGAGCCCCCTGGGCCTGCTGCCCCCTCGCTGCCCCCTCGCTGCCCCTGGCAGCCTCCCTGGCCGTGTGCAGGCAGCGAGGCCTCGCTGAGGGCCTGGTGCTGCCCGCTGGAGCCTCTGCTGATCCTCCTCCCCCCCTGCAGGGTTTATTTGCTCTACCACACCTGGAGCCAGGTCCTCTATGGAGGTGTGGCAGGAAGCATCATGGCCATAGCCTGGTTTGCCTTCACACAGGAGATCCTCACCCCTCTCTTCCCAAGGATAGCTGCGTGGTGAGTCTGGGGGCTGCAGGGGACCCTTGCAGGGAGCTGCAGGTACCTGGCACAGGAGGATGTCCCTGGGCAGGTGCTGTGGGCACGGCAGCTGGCACCAAGGAGAGGCAAAGATGCACAGGGCCTGGCTGGGAGGGGGCTGCTCAGAGCTGCCTGTTGCAGGCCAAGCCCTGGGCTCTGCGCAGGGTTGCAGCGGCTGCAGTGTACCCTGCCTGTGCCTGCTGCATGCGTGGCAGAGGTCGGGTGTGCCAGGGCTGCGTGGGCAGGGAGCTGCCAGGTTGGTGAAGCTCTGCTGTGGCTGCAGAAGCTGCTCAGGACCTGTCCCCAGGAGCACTCTGTGCCAAGTGTGGCAGAGGCTGGGAGCACTGAGGGAAGGGCAGGCAGCGGGGCCGGGGCTCAGCGGGGCCGGGGCCGGGGCTGAGGCTCAGCAGGGCTGGGGCCAGAGCCGGGGCCGGAGCTCAGCAGGGCTGGGGCCAAGGCCAAGGCTCAGCAGGGCTGGGGCTCAGCAGGAGCTCTTCTCCAGCCTGCAGGGCAAGGCAGCAGCTGTGCCTGGGGCAGGTTCTGTGCACCTCTCCCTCCTGGGGGCTGATCCTTTCCCCTGTCCCTTCCAGGCCAATCTCAGAGTTCTTTCTAATCCGAGACACCAGCCTCATCCCCAACATCCTGTGGTTTGAGTACACAGTGACCAGGGCAGAGGCCAGGTGAGTGCTGGGCACGGGGCTGGGCTCTGCCCCCTGCCCCACCGCTGCTGCGGGCAGAGCAGGGCAGGGCCAGGCGGCAGCAGGCTGGGGGTTAAGTGCTGCAGCTGGGGTCAGAAATGTTCCACTGCAAGAGCATCTCACAGGTTCATAGGACCAGAAGGGACCTTCAGGATCACCCAGTGCCAGCCCCTGCCAGGGGCAGGGACCCCTCCCCCCAGCCCAGGCTGCTCCAGGCCTCATCCAGCCTGGCCTGGGACACCTCCAGGGAAGGGACATCCACAGCCTCCCTGGGCAGCCTGTGCCAGAGCCTCTCCACCCTCACTGCAACGAATTTCTTCCTCCTCCCCAGTCCCAGTCTGCCCTCCCCAAGGTCATTCCCTTGCCCCCAGGCCCCTGCCCTGCAGGTCACAGTCCTGCCCCAGCCTGGAGCTGGTCCATGCGGCACTGACCAGAGGGGGGGCACAGAGGGGACAGCTTTGGTTTAGAGAGGAGCCAAGCAGGGCCTTGCTTTCACCCCCTGCCCCCTGGCGTGCCCCAGCAGCCCGTGGGGGGCTGGGCAGGGGGCTGGGCAGGGGGCTCAGCCTGCCCCTCTTGCCTTGCAGGAACAGACAGCGCAAGCTGGGCACCAAGCTGCAGTGAGCCCAGGGCCTGGGCAGAGCCAGCCAGGAGCAGAGCTGGGCCAGCAAGGAGCCCTCCACAGATGGACCAAAGGAGCAGGCAGGGACCAGCCCCACGCCCTGGAGGCCTTTGCTCTGCTTGGCAGCCAGCTGGCTGCTCCCTGCTGCATGGGGGAGTGCAGGAGCAGGACCTCAGCCCCAGGAGCGCCGGGCGGGGTGGAGCCAGCAGGGACAAAGCCACGAAGCCTCCTGGCGCCGGCGGGGGGAGGGCAGCCGCGGCCGATCCTGTCGGGGACTTTTCTTTGTTTGCAGCATGAAATACACACAACTATTTATTTATTTTTCTAAATGGAACTCTGGTTTCTGGGGAGGTCCTGCTGGGGGCCTGGGCTCCGCTGCTCCTTGGGGGAGGAGAGGACAAAGCTGCTCTGGGGCCGATGCTGCTTGCTTGCCCTTCTCAGGAGGAAGGGGAGCTGGGGCAGGGGGGCCCTGGGCAGAAGGCAGAGGAAGGCTCTGTGCTTTCTGCAGCCACTCGGGGAGGCACTGGGGGCAGGGGGACTGAGGCCCTGCTGCCTGAGGGCCAGCTCTGGACAGTGACCCTTGCCTGCTGCTCCTGTGGTGCCAGGAGCCAGAGCCTCTCCCAGCCTCTCCCTTCTGCTGCTTGTTCCATCCCCACCTTGCTCTGTGAGGGGCAGCTCTGGGCTGGGAGCTGAGAGCAAGGCCTGGTTGTGCCCGAGCAGGAGCTGGGAGCAGGCTGAGCTGGGGCAGTGCTGCTGCACCGGGGGGCCTGGGTCTGCCCTCAAAGGAGCAGCTCTCCCCACAGGGACCTTTGCTGTGCCCTGGAGCAGCTCTTCAGAGGGGACAGGCCCTGGACAGGCCCCAGGCCATGGAGGCTCCACACACTGCAGCTGGAAAGCAGCTCCAGGCTGGTCCTGCTCACCTGTGGCTGCCAACCATTGATCCCTCTGCCAAGGTAACCTGCAGAGCCGGGAGGGAGCTCAGGGCTCTTCCCCAAGGCTGCAAGGGGGACTGGTGCCCAGCCTGGCTGGCACTGCCCAGGCTTCTGGCTGCTGGGGGAGCACCCCTGGAGCAGCAGGGCACAGGAGGGTTCAGCTCCTCAGAGAGAGCCCAGGAGGCTACAAAGCTGCTCCACTTGCTTGGTTCTGAAGGCAGCAGCTTCCTCCAGTACCCTCAGGAGTCAGGGAGAGAAGAGCTGCAGTGAAGTCTCTCCATCCTCTGCCTGCTCTTGCCAGAAACCTCTGCACTACCTGAGCAGCAGAAATCCCTTCCCCCTCCCTTGGATTCTCTTCACTAAATGGTGCTGTGCAGGAGGGGGATTGGAGCTCTGCCTTGTTCCCTACACCTGTGTGAGGGCTTGAGGGCTCCTGCCAGGAGCTTCCTGAGCTGGGCTCTTGCTGTGGGGCTGTGCCAGCAGCCCTGGGCTGGATGGAGCTGTGGGCAATAAAAGGAAGGTGACAATGCTGTGGTTCCTTGGTCTTGCTGCCCTGCCCCAGCCTGCAGCCCTGGGGAGGCTGAAGCCTTGCTGCAGCACTGCTCTCTTTATTGAGCTTCAGTTGATTCAGCACTTCAGAAGTCTGCAGGGCAAGGATTCCCCCAGGGAGCACAGCCCCCAGAGCCCAGGAGCTGCCTGAATGCCCTCAGCTGGGCAGCTCTGAAACCTTTGCTCCAAGGGCAGTGGAGGCTTTGCCCTTACTGTGCCCTGAGGCAAGGGACAGCTCCTGGTGAAACAGGAGAGCAAAAGCACTGCCCTGAGAAGCCTGCAGGAGGTGAGACCCAGGGCAGGACTGGCACAGGGGAAGCCTTGCTGGGATGTCAGAGTCCTTCCAAGCCCCTCCAGAGGCAGCCTCGAGTCTCACTGCAGCTCCATGGAGCAGGAGGGGTCCAGGAAGTGCTTCCTGACTTCTGTGTCCCTCAGGGTAGCCATCAGCTGCTTGCAGCTGTCTTCTGCTGGGGGCATCCAGCTTCAGACCCAGAACAGCTCCATGCCCTCAGCTGAGATGCAGCCAAGCAGTGCTCTGCTTCATCTTGACCAGGCCCCTCCCTTCCAGAGCCTTCTCTTGGAGCCAGGCTCCAGCACTTCCCTGGCAGTTCTGTGGCACCGGTGGCAGAAGGCCTTGCAGGCAGGGAGCAGCTCCTGGCCTGGCTGTGCAGTGCTGGCAGCAGCCCTGGGGCAGAATTTCCATCATCCCTGAGGTTACTGCAGCAGGGCTGGGAGCTCACCACCCCCTCTGCTCCTCCTGCCCCCAGAGCAGCTGATGAGCACTCCACAGTCTCTGGCTGTGCAGGTGAGCTCCAGGGCAAGTCTCCTTGGCACGGTGTCCTCAGGTGCCCTCCTGGTGGCAGCAGTGCAGCAGTCCCTGCAGGCTGATCCTGGCACAGGCTGAGTGCAAATCCCAGGGGAGTTCTCCAAGGCACTTGGGGCCTGGCCCAGAGCACCCAGGGGCTGCTGCTGCAGGCGGGGTGCAAAGCCCCAGGGGTTAAGGGGCCCTGGAGGAGAGCAGGGCCAGGGCTGCTGGGCAGGAGGCAGCTTCTCCCCTTCCCCAGATTCCAGTGCAGCAAAGGTCCTGCTGACTGCACAGGTGGTGAGGTGCAGGAGGGCAAAGCTGCCAGGAGCTGTGAGAGGAATTGCCAGAGCTTAGCCTACTACCCCCCAAAGCAGCCTGACTGTGGTGTCCTGGGGCAGGAGGCAGCAGGGCCAGGAGGCAGCAGGGCCAGGAGGCAGCAGGGCCAGGCCTGCAGGGCTCAGTGCTGTGCTCTCTGTGCTCCATAAAACCACCTGCAGCCCTCTCTGAGGGCAGGGAGCTGCCCTGGGCTTCGCTGGGAGCAGGGCAGCTCCGGCCTGGCAGTGGCCTCTCCCCACAGGCCCTGGGGGTCACCGGGGTCACCGCGCCGAGAGCGGCCGCAGCCGGCCCGGGGCCAGGCCGTCCGCCCCGGGGGGCCGCGGCGGCGCCGCGCCTCAGAGCCTGGCCCTGCGGGCGGCCTGCAGCAGGGCCCTCATGTCCAGCAGGGCCTGCTGCAGGTAGTGCGCCATGCGCGCGGCGTTGGTGTCGGCGCAGCTGTTGAAGGCAGAGATGGCGAAGTTGATGTGGTCCTCCAGGGGGTTGTAGCAGACGCCGTAGCCGTCGGGCACCACGGGCCCGAAGCACATCACGCAGTCGGTCTTGGCTGGCACCTGTGGGGCAGGCTGCTTGAAGGCTTCCACCCGGGCCCAGGGACGGAGCCTCGGTGCCAGCAGCGCTGCCAGCAGCAGCTGCCCCCCGCAGGGTGCTCCAGGAAAGGGCCTCCCTGCCCCCCCAGGGCCTCCCTGCCCCCCCAGAGCCTCCCAGCCCCCCCAGAGCCTCCCTGCCCCCCCAGAGCCTCCCTGCCCCCCCAGGGCCTCCCTGCCCCCCCCCAGTTCCAGCACATACAGGCTGGGCTCCACCAGTGACAGCAACCTGCTTGCCCCTGGCTGCAGAGGGGAAGCTTGGGATGCCTCCAGCAGAGCTGGCTCAGGGACAGTCCCAGCAGAGCAGATGGACAGAGCTGTCCTGGCAGCTCCCTCCAGCTGCTCTCTCTTGTTCTTAGCCAGCAGAGCCCTCTGGGGAGCTGGGCTTGGGCTCTGGCTTGAGCTCAGCTCAGCCCTGCAGCTCTCTCTGTCCCCAGCTAAGAGAAGGAATGCAGCAGAAGGGGGGAGAGGGCAGGCAGGGGGGCAGGGAGCAGGGCTGTGCCTACCTGGCTGGTGGAGAGGTTGAAGTGCATGGCCACAGCATAGGCAGTGTCCATGAAGAGCTCAGGGATGCTGACCAGGTCCTCGATGGCCTGCAGCTTCAGCCCCAGCAGGTGCCGGTCTATGGCGTTGCCCTGGATGGCCTGCAGGCAGGGAGGGGCCCAGCTGAAGGCAGAGGCCACAGCACCCAAGGCTCTGGGGGACAGCCCTGAGCGCTGCGAGGCAGAAGGCTCAGCCCTGGTGTGGGGAGGGGGCCCTGCAGCAGCAGCTGCACCTCCCCCCCCCCCAGGGTCCTGCTGCAGCTCTCTGCAGGTTTGACTCTCCCAAGGGCCACAAACCCCAGCCAGGGAGAAGGGAGTCAGACCCTGGCCTGGAGCAGGGTCTGAGCACCACCAGCAGCTGGCTGGCAGCAGAGGCAGCTCTCAGGGTCTCCCCCGTGCCCAGCACTGGCAGCAGAGGACACTCACCATGGTGGTGTACTCCTTGTGGGCCTGGGCAGCTCTCCTCAGCAGCTCTACCTTCTCCTGCTCCTGGGAACACAGAGAGCTGCCTGAGCCCTTCTGCAGAAGGGAAAAGCTCCTGCTGGGGGTGGGGACCCTCTGCTGCTGCCCCTGCTGGGCTGGGGTCCCTGGGCCAGGTTTGGCTTCGGGGTTGGATTTGCTTTTCTGAATCATTTTGGCTGTGTTACTCCTCTCTGAATGGAGCTCCCCCTCCAGCAGGAGCAGAGCTTTGAGGAGCTCAAGAGACTTCTAGCAGGGAGGTCTTTGTGGTGGGGGTGGAGATGCCCAGGTGCTGCTCCACAGGCTCAGTGCAGGGGCAAGGAGAGGCAGCCAGGGCCCAAGGGGGTGACTGTGCCCCAGGGAGGGCTTCAGCGAGGAGTGGATGTGGGGACGTGGTGCTGGAGGGGTTGGGGAGAGGCTGGACTCGATGCTCTGAGAGAGCTCTTCCTACCCTGATGCCTGCAGGGCCCTACCCCATGGGCCCTGCCCTGGCTGCTGGGCTGGGCAGCAGCTGTGCCTGGGGCTGGGCTGGGCAGCAGCCATGGCAGGGCTCTGGGCAGGGCAGCAGCCATGCCTGGGTCTGGGCTGGGCAGCAGCCATGGCAGGGCTCTGGGCAGGGCAGCAGCCATGGCAGGGCTCTGGGCAGGGCAGCAGCCATGCCTGGGTCTGGGCAGCAGCCATGGCAGGGCTCTGGGCTGGGCAGCAGCTGTGCCTGGGTCTGGGCAGCAGCCATGGCAGGGCTCTGGGCTGGGCAGCAGCCGTGCCTGGGTCTGGGCAGCAGCCATGGCAGGGCTCTGGGCAGGGCAGCAGCTGTGCCTGGGTCTGGGCAGCAGCCATGGCAGGGCCCTGGGCTGGGCAGCAGCCATGGCAGGGCTCTGGGCAGGGCAGCAGCTGTGCCTGGGTCTGGGCAGCAGCCATGCCTGGGTCTGGGCAGCAGCCTTGGCAGGGCCCTGGCAGCTCCTCACCGGCGTGCCCGCCCGCTCCATGGCCTGCAGGAAGCGCAGCGCGGCGGCCGAGGCCGAGCGGATGGTGTCGGTGCGGCCCAGGCGGAACCGCCGCAGGGAGGCGCTCTCGTAGGTGGCGCAGCAGCGGCCGTACATCCTGCGGGGAGAGGGTCAGGGGCCTGGCCTGGGCCCGCCCCGGGGCCTCCTCCCGGGGAGAGGAGAAGGCTCTGTGCCGGAGCCCCAGCCCCGGCTGCCCCCTGCCTAGGAGCAGCCTCCCCAGGCGACTCCTGCTGGGTGCCAGGCAGGGGCAGAGGCTCCCGGGGCCGAGCCTCTGGGTGCCCTCACCTGTAGTAGGCCAGCTGCAAGGCCACCTGCACAAAAGCGTCAGGACTGATCTTCTCTGACTTGGGGAAGGCCTTCCCGAAGTGGTGGAAGAGCAGGATGTTGATATCCAGGTCCTCAACCAGTCTGCAAGGGAGGACATGGGAGCTGCTGCTTGCTGCTGCCAGGAGAAGCTTTGGCTTTGCTCTCAGGAGGCTCAGAGGGACCTGGGTGGCTGCTCCTGGCCTCCCAGCACCAGAGAGGAGCTGTGCCTTGGCCCCTGCTGGAAGCCTTCACCAGATGAGGAGGGCTGGGGTGGGTGTCTGTGCCCCCATGCCCAGCAGGACCCAGCCAGGCCTTGCCCCTCCTCACTAGAGGAGGGGGATCAGGCGCTGCCCCTCGCAGCACCTCTGCTCCAGGCAGGGCTGCGATGTCCTCCCAGGAAGGTTTGGTGCTGCTGGCTGCAGAGGGGAAGCCTCTGAGCCCTCTGAGGTGTCGCAAGGGGAAGGGGAGTCGCAGGCTCAGCCCCTGCTGCACTCTCACATGTTGAGGTTCTGCTTGGCCTGCTCGATGTCCTTCTTGACTTCTGGGCTGATGTTGAACCTCAGCTTCCTGGGCATCGGCAGGGGGCTCAGGGCTGGCTTCTCCGGCTCAGGCTTCTTCCTGCATGGAGAGGTGGAGCCCCGAGAGGAGGCTCAGCCGGGCCGGGCGAGAGGCACAGGAGGCCTCCCCCAGCAGGCTGTGGCAGCACCGGCGGCAGCAGAGCCCCGGCCCGCGGCGGTGCCCGGCCGCACTCACGTGAACTCCATGACGTGGTCCAGCAGGGCGACGATGGGCGGCCCCTCGGAGGGGGCATGCTCATAAACCAGCCCACAGGAACCATCCTCAGCAATGATGAACTGAGAGAGGCAGCAGAGCACAGTGCTGGAGACCCCAGGGCCCGCAGCAGGAGCTGCGCAGCGAGCCCCAGGCGCTGCTCTGTGTCGCAGTGCCCAGGGCCTGGACGCAGGGGAGGCGACACAAAGGCTTCAGCAGAAGCCTCTCAGCAGGGAGAAGCTTCCCCAGCAGCTGCTGCTGGAGGTTCCTGACAAGGCTGAGTGGAGAAGAGGCCAGAGGGAGGCTGTGGGATGGCAGCTTGGGGGTGCAGAAACTAAAAGCCATGGGGCAGGCAGAAGCGATGCCTGGAGGGGACCCGAGAGCAGCCCCCCCGGCTGGGGCTGTGCTCACCTGAGGCAGGAGCACCAGGAGCTGCTGCCAGGGCAGCCTGGGCACAGGCAGCAAGAGCAGCTCCAGTTCCCTCTCAGGGTGGCTGCCAGGGGGACCCAGGGGACCCCACAGCCACGGCTCCTGCACTCCTCCCTCCCTCCAGCCTCGGCAGGAGGAAAACTTCCCCGCAGGAGGTGTCTGGGGCTCGGGACCAAGCTCCTGCCCCAGGCCCACCCCCTCAGCCCCCTGGGAGCACTCACCTGCAGGGTCTTGTCAAACCATCTGTTGCCACTGTTGAGGTGGCTGCCCCCCCCGTGCAGCATCTGTGCAGCCACCTGGCTGTGGTAGAGGCCCTGGGCGGCGCGCGGCACCGGCGCGTCCAGGCACACCGTGCAGATGCTCCTCTCGATGGCGCGCACCGAGTCCTTGTTGGTCTTGTCTGCCAGGCAGCCAAAGCAAGGAGGGCAGCTCAGAGAGCTGACTGCCAGCAGCTGCAGCCACCTCCCCCTGCAGCCCACCCCCTGCAGCCCACCCCCTGGCACGGCAACCGGCCCAAGGGCTCCGGCTCCGACCCAAGCTCCAGCTGAGAGCCTTCCGAGCCCAGCGCAGCAGCACCCTGCAACAGCCCCAAGCGCCCCCAGGAGCTGCACTGCTCCAGAGCTGTCCAGAATCGGCTCCCAAGGGAAAGAGCTGAGCTGAGCTGAGCTGAGCTGAGCTGAGCTGAGCTGAGGGCGGTGCTGGGCGGCCCTGGGCTCTCTACCTTTCAGGAGGTTGCTGTAGGCTTTGGCCCAGCTGTTGCGGTGGTCGGTGGTGAGGATCCCAATGGGTTCTTTGTTGGTCTGGAGAGAGTTGTTCCAGATCTTCTCCAGCTGGACAAAGAGCTGCTCAGCAGTGAGGGGGCTCCCATCGCTGTTGTAGACATCCAGCTCAAAGAACTGAAGGGGAGAAGAGCAGGGAGAGACAGGACATGAGAGAAGGTCTGTGGTGTCCAGCCCCAGGATCGGGGAGCAGCTGCTTTGAGAAGCTAAGACCTGAGCCAGGAGCTCAGCCTGGAGGAGAGCTCCGAGGGCTGCTCAGAACTGAGCCCCAAGGGCACAAACAGTGCAGGTGCAGGCAGCTCAGAGCATGGTGATGAGGAGCTGCTGAGCTGTGCTGGCAGGGCTTGTCATCCCACTGCCACTCCAGACACCACCTCTGGGCTCCCAGAGGCAGGAGCTGCAGGGACAGGAGCCAGGGAGAGTTCCTCTGCCCTGCAGGCTGCGGCCCAGGCAGCCCCAGCCAAGGCCCGAGGGGACAAAGGCAGCGGGCAGGGACCCTGGCAAGGCAAAGCTGTGGGCAGAGACTCTCTGCTGCTCCTTTGCCCTGCAGCACAGCTGGCAGCTGCTGCCCTACCTGGAAGTTGTGCACCACGGTGACGTGCCTGGAGCGCTGCTTGCCCCTGGCGTGGTTGACGATGGAGTCGCGCTTGGGCCCGGGGACGCGGCAGGAGGAGAGGATCTGGTAGTACTGATTCATGCAGAGGGGATCCGGCCCCATGTGCTCCACGGGGAGGCGCTCGCTGCGGGCACCAGGCAGGGCGCAGCGAGCTCAGCGCTGCAGCCCCCCCCCGGCACAGGCTCTGCCGGGCAGCTGCTGCCCCGAGCCGAGCCCAAGGCTCAGGGACGAGGAGCCAGCCCCGCCCCGGCCCCGCCCCGGCCCCGCCCTCTCTCCCCGGAGCGGCTATAAAAACATCTCCTTGGCCTCTCATGTGGGACGGGAGAAGGGATCCCTGCTCTGGGACGCCACGGAGCTGCTGCTGCAGCTGCCCCCATGCTGGCTGCGGAGGGGAACCAGGGCGCAGCGCACTGGGAGATGTCTCCTGTGGAGCAGGGCAGGTCTGGGGCCAGCGTTTGGAGCCTGCTCTGCTGCCCCCTGAGCTCCTGGGACCCAGCAACCCCTTCAGCAGTCCTGCTCCAGCTCCTCTCCCCCTGGCTGGCCCTGGGCCTTGCCAGGCTGTGGTGTGGGCAGCGTGTGGTGACCATCAAGGCCTGCTGAGCAGGGGGGTGCTGGTGATCAGGAGGAGGAGGGAGGAACACAACAAAGGTCTGCAGAGCTCACCCCCTCCGGCTGGGAGGTGAGGAGCACCACCAATGCAAATGGAGAGGAACCAGCTCCTGAGCTGGAGCCTGCTCTGTGGGCACAGAGGGTGCAGCTCCACAGGGCTGCCAGTCAGGCTGAGCCCCCCCAGGCCCTGCAGGTGCCAGGGGGAGGGACAAGGTGAGCAGACAAAAGTCCTTCTGCTTTCCTGCAGGGGTGACCTGAGCAGGGCCCTGGGCTGAGCTGCCTCTCTCCAGGCACACAGCTGCCTGCTCCTGCCTTGCTCTCTGGGGGGTTGCTGGCCAGCCCAGCCCCTGCAGGGCAGCAGGGAGCAGCCACCACTCACTTGTCAATCATGGACTTGAAATCCAGGACGCCCTCGATCAGCTTGGCAGCAAACCTGCAGGAACAGGAGAGGTGGAGCCTGAGGAGCTGCCTCCTCTGGGGCTGAGGGCCCAGCAGAGGAGGGCTGCAGGCTCCTCTCTGCTCCTTAGCAAGTTTGGCCTTCCTGGCAGGGCCCCACCGTGCCCCTCTCTGGCTGGTGGGGCTGCTGCACAGCCCTGCCCCCAGCACTCCCTGGTTGGTGTCTCTCACTGTACAGACAAGGAGCTCTGGGCAGCTTCCAAGCAAGCAGAGCTCAGCCCCGCTGCACCAGGGAGCCTCTGGCAGCAGCAGCCCTTGCTGACCTGCTGGGACTTTGCCACCCCTCAGCTCTCAGCCTCTGCACCCAAGCAGCACCAAGCAAAGAGGATTTCTGTCCTTCCCCAGGTGCTGTCTCCCTGCATCCAGGACTCAGCACTGCTTAGTGCCCTCCCAGCCAGGGCCCTGCTGCTAATGCAACTCTTCAGAGGATCAATGCAGACAAGCTGCAGCTGACACCGAGGTGCTGGGTTTCCAGGGGCCAGCACAAACACTGCCAGGGCCAGCTGCCAGCTGGGGCAGCCTGTGATGAGCCACAGCAAAGGGCTGGGCTGGCAGCAACAGGCTGGCCACCCACGGGTGGGAGGAGGAGGCAGGAGGTCACTGTGGCAAAAGGTTGCTGTCAGCTGAGCTGCAAAGGCTTTGAAGTGCTGCAAGATTTGGTGCCTCAGGCAGTGCCTCCGAGACTGGCTCTGCCCAACCCCCCCCGGGGAAGATCAAAGGGCACAGCTCCAGGACCTGCCCAGGGCAGCAGGCTGCGAAGTGTTCTCCCTGAGAACTGCAGGGCTGGGCCAGCCACACTGCCGGGGAGCTCAGCAGGGCAGCTGTGCTCCTGCCCAGGGAGCTGGGCTGGGGAGGGGGCAGCCGGGGGGCAGCCAGGCCAGCGGTGCAGCACTCTGCTGCCTGAAGCTTTAAGCTCAGCCAGGCTGCCAGGCTCTGTCTGCAGCCACGAGCTGCACAAACGTCTTTAGCTCTGGGAGCTGCTCAGTGCCACTGCCTGAGACACTGGCAGTGCCCAGACCTCACCTTCTGCTTGGCTGACCTCAGAGTGAGTAACAAGAGAGAGCTGCCAGAGAAGTGCCCAGTGGCCCTGTCCCTGCGGGGCTGCTGCTCTGCACCCCTGCTCAGATGGGAGGCAGCAGAAGGGAGGCTTTGTCCCCTGCTCCCTCAGCTGCTGTCCTGCCAGAGCACCGGGAGCTGAGCCAAGGTGGCTGCACCAAGGTCAGTGCTGAAGTGCTGCAGGTGGATAGAGCCCTCGTGGTGGTGCTTAGGAACTAAAGGGAGAGCACAGGAGGAGAGGCCAAGCAAAGAAGAGCTGGCAGTGGAGAGGCTCTGCTCAGCCATAGCTCCCAAGTGAGGTGGAAGAGCAGGGCCCAGTCCCTGCTTCACTGTCAGCCAGCTCCAGGGGCACTCCTGGAGCCCTCTCACGCCTGGGCTGCTCTTCATCCCTGCTTTAACTGCACACAACCCTCTGAGTGCCCCTTGGCTGCCCGGGGGTCAGACACCTCACAGTGCCTCCCGCCAGGGCTCTGGCCTCCGTGCAGCGCGGGGGCTGAGCCACTGGCTCTGCATCTCCCCTTGATGAAACATTCAGTGAGCTGCAAGCAGCAGTTTCCTTACACCTGGCAGCCTCTCCTCGCCTGCAGGGCACAGCCAGGGCCACAGGGCCTTTCCCAACCCCCCTCCCTGCCCAGCTGAGGCCTCAGGAGGCAGAGAGAGACTTTACCTGAGCTGGCCTTGGCGATCCAGAAAATCCTGCTTGGGTAGAACCAGGCCTGGGCTGGAGTGCACCACCACGGGCAGCCGGTACTCCAGGTAGGCTGTCTGCAGCCACCAGTCTGAGAGCTGCGACAGAGAGAGGCTCCCTGCGGGCTGCTGCTTGCCCCCAGCCCCCAGCCGGTGCCACGCTGGGCAAGCAGCCGCCTGGGCTCTGCTGTGCCCAGGGCTCTCCTCCAGCGCCCCGGGGCAGGGTCAGCGGCTCCCTGCTCGGCTCCCGGCGAGGAGCCCGGGGGGCAGCAGCGGCTGGCGCCGCCCGCGGGGGCGCCGGGGGCCGCCGCAGGGCTGCCCCCCGGCGGGCAGCGCCCCGGGCAGGGCTCTCGGCCGTACCCAGTTCTCTGTCCTGGCGGCTCTGCGCTCCAGGCCCCGCTGCAGCCGCTCCCCGACGCCGCCCGGGCGCCGGAACTCCGCCACCAGCCGCCGCGTGTGGCTCAGCTCCTCGGCGCTCACGATGGGCTCCAGCGCCTGCAGGTAGCGCTCCAGCGTCTGCTGCAGGGGGGGCACCGGCAGCCTGGGCAGCGCCGCCTGGTGCAGCTGCAGCCTGCCCCAGGCCTTCCGCAGCCCCTGCGAAGCACAGAGCGGAGGTCGAGAGGCAGCTTCCCCCCGGGGACCCTCCCTGCCCTGCGGCTCCCTGCCGGGGGCTGCCTGAGGAGGGGGCTGCCCCCTTCTCCCCGCTCTCAGGTGGGAGAAGGAGAGCAAATGTCCTGAGATTGTGCCAGGGGAGGCTCAGGCTGGAGAGGAGGAAAAGTTTCTTTGCTGCAGGAGTGGTCAGGGATTGGCAGAGGCTGCCCTGGGAGGTGGTGGAGTCACCGTCCCTGGGGGGGTGCCAGAACTGTGTGGCCCTGGCACTTGGTGCCCATGGAGGTGTTGGCTGCTGCCTGGACTGGATGCCCATCCAGGCTGCTCCAGCCCAGACAATGCTGTGATCCTCAGCAGCACACAGCCTGGGGCTGGGAGGCTCCAGCCCCTCTGGGGGGGCTCAGCCTGGCAGCAGAGCAAGACAAGCACCAGGGCGAGGCTCAGCCTGCTGCCTGCCTCTGGGGATGGCTGTAGGCCATCCAGGAAAGGTGCAAAGGGAAGCTTCACCTCCCAAGACACCGACTCAGCTCCTCAGGGGAAATGCTGCCAGGCTGAGGAGCCATCTGCCCCTCTCTGGGCACCCTCCAGCTGAGTCTCCATTGCCCTGACAGAGCCAAACTGTGCCCTGCCCACGGCACAGCCCGGGCAGAGCTCCGCAGCTCCTGCACCACCAGGACCTGCTGCACTGCTGCTGCCAGCAGGGCAAGGCTGGGGAGGGGGGCAGGACCCTGGTGCCAAGGCAAAGCCCCTCTGGCCTTGGTGGGCTCAGCTAGGCCTGGGGCAGGATTTGTCTGCCTGGGCAGGGCTGGCCGGGCTGCAGCCCTGGGGCAATGCTGCTCCATGCTGCTGCAGCTCCCAGCTCCAGCTGAACCTCTCTCCAGGTTACAGGAGCCTTTGGAGCTGGAACAGGGAGAGCTGCTGAGGAACTGTGAGCCGTGCCAAGAGGCTCCTGGCATCCGATGGGGTCCGGGGGCAGCCCCCGAGGGCACCATCCTGCTCCCCTGGGCAGAGAAACGAAGCAGAGCAAACCCAGCTGCTGGGCAGGCAGTGCCCTGCTGGTGCTCCCCACAGTCACAGCACCCACAGGAGAGGGGTTGGACACCCCCCAGCCTGAGGACATTTAAATTGCTCTCTAAAGGTTTTCAGTTCCCTCTGCTGGAGCCACTGAACCCCTGCACGGCTCCAGGCTCTGCACCCTGCGCCTGCTGAGCTCAGCCAGGACCTTCCCTCTGACTGCCAGGCCAGTGAAACACCACCGTGCCCCCAGCCCCTCCAGCAGCAGAGAGAGGACTGAGCTACATCTGCAAGGTGCCAAAGCCTCCAGGCAGTGCTGAGCCCCCACGGACGGTGCCCTCTGCTCCTTCCAGGAGCCACCAGCCCCAGCTCTGCAGCAGCAGCAGGAACAAGAGAGGAGGAGGCAGGGAGGCAGAGAGGGGCTGGGAAGAGATGAATCATGGCCATACTGTACCTGCTCTGCTTGCTTCTGCTTCCTATGCATGGCTGGCAGGACAGAGGAGCCGGCAAAGCTGTCCCTCGGCTTCCTCTTCCACCTGGCAATGCTGCCCGGGCAGGGCGGCACCTCGTTAGCACCCTGCCACATGACTGCCCTGCTCTGAGGGCTCAAGGCCAGCCCCAGCTGGGGGGATTGGGCCACCAGCTTGCATCAGCTGCCACCGAGGTGCCTGCCCGGGCGGCCCTCCCTCGGGCACTGCCCGGCTGGGGCTCGCTGAGCGGCGCTGCAGCGCCCGGGCAGGAGCTCCGAGCTCAGCACACGGCCGCGGGACAGCGCCGGGGCCGCTGCTCCCTCAGCCTCGGGGCCGTGAAAGGAGAGAAGCCTGAGCAGGGGAGAGCCCGAGTGAGGTCCTGGGAGTGTGGGCTGGCACCAGCTGGGGCAGGCTGCGGGGAGGCCGTGTGGGGGTGAAGGGAATTCGGTGCCTTGGCTCGGGGGGCAGAGGAGAGCTCTGCTGCAGGAGCTGGGAGCAGGAGCTGGGGGCAGATGCAGTCCCGGCTCAGGGCTGGACCTGGGCTGCCCTCACCCCCACCTGTGGCAGGCTGAGACTTTGGGGAGCTCTGAGTTGCCAGCCCCTGAGAAAACCACTGAAAATGTATCTGCAGAGCAGGACAAGCAGGGAGCTGTGCAGCCCCGAGGGGCAGCTCCAGGGCTGCCCGAGGCTCCTGCGGGGCAAAGGACCCTGACTGGCACCAGATCGTCCCTGGGGTAAAGGTGAAGAGCCCAACCCCAGCGAACTGAGGACTCCACGTGGTAGAAGGCAGTGGACTTCTGCCCCCTGGCTACGGCCTCTGCTGGGGCTGGGGTCAAACGGCAGCGCTGGGGGGGAGCAGCAGCCGCGACCCCAGCCGGGCAGTGAGCCGCCGGCAGCCCACCCTTGCCCGCAAGCAGCAGGGGAGAGGAGCAGCGGCACAGCGTGGAGCGTGTGGCACTGCCAGCTCTCGGGCTGGCACCGCCGCCCAGCCACCCTCCAGGGCAGCAAGGACCTTCTGCAGAGCCTGCGAGGCTGCAGCCGGGGGGCGGCAGGAACTTCAGCGCGGTGTCCGATTCCCACATTCGGTGTCAGATGTCAGAGGTTTGGCTTCCTGATGTTCAAATTAGAAGCTGGAGGCCTCTCAAGCCCAGAGCCCTGCCCGGCCCCTCGGCAAGCGGCCGGCAGCGAGTCCGTCCCGCAGCTGCTGCCGGCTCTGCCCCTTCCCCCCGCGGGCAGCCTCCGCCGCCAGCGGCTGCCAGCTCGGGGGGGCTGGACAGGCTCTGTGAGCCCCCGGCCGGCCCCCCAGCCCCGAGTCCCCCACCGCCGGCAGCTCCGGCGCAGCCCCACGGCGCAGCGCTGCCCCCGGGCACACGGAGAGGCCGAGGCGGCTCAGGACCCCGCAGCAGCTCCCTGCCCGGCGCCGCTCGCAGCCGGGACCCGAGGCCCAGGGATCGGACCCGGGCGTGCCCCGGCGCCCCCCCGGGACCCGCGCGGCCGGACCCCGGCAGCAGCGCTGCGACGCTCGGGCAGGGGCGGCCCCAGGGCAGCAGCGCTGCGGAGCCGCCCCCGGCCCTGCCCTTTCCGCTCGCCCGCGGGCACTGCCGGCTGCTGCCCGCGGCTGCTGCCCGCTCCTTGTCGTGGCCCGGAGCGGGCCGGCTCGGCTCGACGAACCCCCCGGGACCACTCTGCCGCCGTCACCGGCCCCGCCGCCATCTCGCGCCCCTCCGCCCCGCCCTGGCCCGGCTGGAGACACCACCCCCCCCCCCCCGGTGCCCCCGCGGCTGGCACTTACCACAGCCCTCCTGCCTACGAGGGCCAGCATGGTTCAACGTCTGTCCCGGGCACCACCCGCCGCAAGGACACCGGCGACACCGGGCGCCGCCGCCGCGCTCGGCCGCCAGGGGGCGGGGCCGCTCGCCACTGTTTTGGAGTCGGGCGACGCCCGCGCCGCCATCTTGGAAGAGGGCAAGATGCCGCTGTGAGGGCAGGCAGCGCGGCGTCTGCTATCCGAGCGGGGACGCGGCTGCCCCCGGAGCTGCTGAGCAGCCTCCTCGCCGCTCCGCGCTCGGCCGCTCCTCACGGCGCCGCGCATCCCTGCGCCAGCCCCGGCGGCGGCGCCCCGCACAAGCATGGCGGCGCTGGCCACGACGGTGGCCGGCAGGGTCCACGCCGCCTGCTGACAGCTCCGGGAGCGAGGGGGCCGGGCGGCGCGCCCTGCTCAAAGATGGCGGCCGGCGGCTTCGGCGTGTCCGGGGGTGAGAGGTGAGGGGTGGCGGCGGCCGGGCTCCGGGAAGATGGCAGAGAGCGAGCGGCGGGCAGGTGAGCGGCGGCCGCGCAGGGCTGCGCCGAGGGCCGCTCCGGCGCCTCCCGGGCTGGGGGCTGCGCTCGGGGCCCTGGAGGGGCGTCCTCGGGGCGGGGTGCAGGGGTTGAGGGCCTCGTGCTGCACCGGGGTCCCGGGGCGCGGGGTCGGAGCCCCGGGCTGCGGTGAGCAACGGCGACGAGCGCCCGGGGCCGCCGCGGGGCGAGGTGCGGGAAGGCTTTGCGGGCGGTGGGAAGGGTCCCGCAGCCCCCCGCAGCCCCCCGACCCTTGGCCGCGCTGGGAGCCCCGGCGGCCCCTCGGCCCCCTCCGTGCCCCGGCCGCAGCCTCCCGGCACGGTCAGGGCCCGGTGCCCGAGGCGGCCAGGGCCCGGTCGGTGCTCCCGGAGCGCTGGGGCTCCCTGGCGCTGCAGCCCTGGGCCGTGACTCAGTTTCCCCTTGCCCAGCCGGGAGCTCTTCCGTCTTTTGCCCCTCTCGCGGAGTGTGGTTCCCCCTCCCCACCCCTGAGGACCGGGACTGGAAGCGCCCACCCCGGTCCCAGCCCCTCCGGTGCAGCCCCCGCAGCTCCCCAGGGCATCCCCGAGCCCCCCGGGAGGACATGCGGAAAGTGAAAGGGGAACAAAGCAGGGAGGAGAAAGGAGTTCTGCGATGGGACGGGGCCGGGGGGCACTGCCTGGAGCCCCTGCCGGGGGGCACTGCCGGGGGGCACTGCCCCCTGCTCTGCTGCATCACCGCCGGCAGCTGCGCTCTGGGTTTGCCTCCTCGCAGCGATGCCCTGCAGGGCTCCCCCGGGGGTTGCTTTGTGCTCTCTCAAGAGCTGCTCTGTGGCTCCAGAGAGGGCTGGGGGCAGCTCCCGGGGAGGGGCTCCGTGTCCTCTGCCAGCTCCTCCTGTGCTGTCCCTCTCGTCCTTGCGCTGGAGGTTTTGCTGTGGCTCAGGCATAGGAATGAGCCCAAGGCTGCTAACAGCCCCGGGGCAGGGGAGGAGGCTGCACCCGACCTGAGCGGGGAGGGCAGGGAGGTCGCTTCCCGAGGGGAGGGGACCGGGCTGGGGCACTCTGCCTGGTCCCTGGGCTCCTTTATCCCTGCTCTGCCTGCGGCAGGGAGGCTGCTGGGGCTCTGGGCTGGGTTTGCTGTGTCACTGCTGCTGGTAGCAGGGCTGGGGGGGCCGGGGGGCAGCGCCTGAGCTCGCTGAGCTGTGCCAAAGGCCGAGCAGAAGCCTCCCGGTTCGCTGGGGGAGTCTGACAGACCCAGCCCCAGGTTCCCCGGCAGGGGCTGCTCCCTGCCCCTTGCTCTGCTCGCTGCCACAGCTCAGGGCCCCTCCAGCGCCGCAGGCTGCTGCCGCTCCCCAGTGCTGCAGCCCAGCCAGCTCCCGGGGGCAGAGCTCTGCGGGGCCGGGGGCAGGGCTGGGGCCTGGGGTCCCTGCGGTGCCTTTGTGTGCAGTACCCAGCCCGGGGCTCTGCCCCCCGGGGCCCTCCCGGGGCTCTGCAGCTGCGGCTCCGGGCTGCCATCTGCTGCACGGCTGCAGCTCTGCCTCGGCAGGAGCTGTCCCCGCCAGGGGCCCAGGGCTCCGAGCGCCAGCCCCACCTGAGGCTCCTGGCCTCCAGAGGTAAGGAACCAGACCAGCTGGCTGCTGTGGTGGTGATCTGCTGGGGCCAGCCCTGCTGCCTGCCCGGGGAGTGCAGCCTCGGTGGTGAGAGCAAAGGCTGAGGCCACCTCCTGCCTGCCTCTGGTGTCCTGAGCAGCGCTCTGCAGGGAGCAGGGGGAGGCTTGCTGGGCACAGCCTGGGGTGGGCTGCTTTCCCCTCTGCCTCCTCAGGAGTGAGTGTGCAGCTCTCAGGAGGGGGGACAGAGGATTTCTTCTTCCCCTCTACCTCTGTTCTACCTCTTTCTTGCATCTCCCAGGCACCTCTGAGGAGGAGGCTCCTCCCCCCCAGCAGAGCTTCATGATCCCCAAGAAGGAGATCAATGTGGTTTCTGACATGGCCAAGTGGAAGCGCTCCCAGGTACGGCCCAGGGCAGGCAGGGGCAGGCAGGGGCAGGCTGGGACAGGCAGGGCAGGCAGGGCAGGCAGGGGCAGGCAGGGGCAGGCTGGGGCAGGCTGGGCAGGCAGGGGCAGGCTGGGACAGGCAGGGGCAGGCTGGGACAGGCAGGGCAGGCAGGGGCAGGCAGGGACAGGCAGGGCAGGCTGGGACAGGCAGGGCAGGCTGCTGCAGGGGCAGGCTGGGACAGGCAGGGCAGGCAGGGCAGGCTGCTGCAGGGGCAGGCAGGGGCAGGCAGGGGCAGGCTGGGGCAGGCAGGGGCAGGCTGGGACAGGCAGGGCAGGCTGGGACAGGCAGGGCAGGCAGGGGCAGGCTGGGGCAGGCAGGGACAGGCAGGACAGGCTGCTTGGCTACTGCAGGGGCAGGCAGGGGCAGGCAGGACAGGCTGCTTGGCTGCTGCAGGGGCAGGCTGGGGCAGGCAGGGCAGGCAGGGAAAGTGAATTCATTTGTGTCTGGAGGGAAGTGACCTGGCAGGGAGGAGGGAGTCTGGCAGCAAAGGAATGAGGCAGGGAGGGGCTGGGGGCTGAGGGTGGCCAGGGATGGTGACAGAGGATGGCTGCTCCCTGCCAGGGAGCTCAGGGGTGTGCTGGGGACTGTTGCCTGCTGCCTGGCCTGCACAGGGCACGAGGCCTGGGGCCACCCAGGGCTGTGGAGCTCAGCTCCTGCTCCTGGCCCTCTGACAGCTTCAGGCTGGGCTGGGCCCTGGGCCCTTCCCACCTGGCTGTGCTGGAGAGAGCTCTGGAGCCAAGGCTCCAGGTCCTGGAGAGCTGCTGTTAGCAGCATGTGTGGAGCTGGTGGGACAGGCAGGTCCTCCCCTCCCTGCCTGGGGGGCTGGGGGGCAGCCCAGGCCTGTGCCACCTCTCAGGGGCAAGTTCCCACTTGGTGTCTGATCCACCAGGCCTGAAGAGAAGCTGCAGCCAGGCCCCAGGCAGAGCTCTGGGTGCAGCTGAGGCTCCTGTGCTGAAGGGCTTGCTCCTGGCCAGGCAGGTGGCAGCGTGCCAGGCAGGTGGCAGCGTGCCAGGCAGGTGGCAGTGTGCCAGCCTGGGATCTTCAGAGGCTCAGAGCTGAGGAGCTGCAGCAGGGATGGTGCTGCAGGGTGCTGAGGGGCCTGGGCTGCCTGCCACTGCTGCAGCAGGCAGGAGCATGGGAGAGCAGGAGGAGGAAAGGGGAGATGCCAGAGCAGGGCTGGCTGGGCACAGCTGAGGGGCAGGGAGGGCAGGGGAAGGTTCAGGGGTGGCACAGGCAGGGCCCTCACGGTGCTGCAGGGCTCTCAGTGCCATCTGGCCCTGCTCCCTGGCTGGCTGAGGAGAGCAGGGCTGTGCTGGGCAGGGCCCAGGCAGGCTCAGCCTTGCTGTGCTGTGTTGCAGGCCTATGCAGACTACATGGGCTTCATCCTGACGCTGAACGAAGGGGTGAGGGGCAAGAAGCTCTCCTGTGAGCACAAGGTCTCAGAGGTAGGAGAGCAGCCTGGATCTCCTGGCTGCTGCCTTGCAGTGCTCCCAGGCTGAGCTGGCAGCCAGGGGCAGTGCATGCAGCTGGGCTCTGCCTGTGTGCTGGGGGGAGCCAGGCAGGCTGCACAGGGCCAGCAGCAGCTGCTGCTCAGAGAGGTGTGGGAGGGACCTGCCTGAGCCCTGCTTCAGCCTGGCTCCCAGCAGTGCTGCTGTGAGGCTGTGGTGTGGCCTCCTGGCTGCAGGCAAGAGGCTGAGCCCTGTGCCACTGCTGCTCTCCCTCTGTGGCACCTGGGACACTTTGCCCTGTCCCTGGGCATCCTCACTGCAGCACAGGCCTCAGCCCTTGCTGTGGCTGAGCTGGGCAAGCCGTGGAGGCCCCCAGGGATCTCATCCCCTGGCTCTGCAGGGCCAGGGGCAAGGCCCTGGGGAGACTCTGTGGAGCTGGAGCCAGGGCACTGGCTGGGGCTGCCTTGCCAAGGGGGCTGTGGGCACCTTCTGGAGCTGGGGCAAGGGCAGATGTCCTCCCTGGGGCCCCTGGAGCCTGCCTTGCCCGGGGCCTGCCCGGCTGCCAGGCTGCTTGGAGGAGCCCAGAGCCCCTGGCAGGCCCTGGGCAGAGCCTCCTGCAGCTGCTTGGAGCTGCTCCAGGTGCTGCCCCCGGGGTTGCCTCTTGGTGCTGGGGCACAGCTGTGCCCTGCTGCCTGGGCAAGGCAGGGAGGGGCAGTGGCCAGCCCTGAGCTGGGCTGTGGCCCTGTGCCACCTGCCGCCCCTCTCCTCCCTGGGGCAGGGCAGTGCCTCCCCCAGCCCCTCCTGGGCAGGGTCCTCCCCTCCAGCACGGCTCCAGAAGCTGGCTCTGGCCTGCAGCTGAGCTCAGCTGCGGGCAGCCGGGGACCCTTCTGCCCCTCTGCGGCCAGGGCGCTGGGCCTGCCCTGCAGGGAGGGGGCTGCAGCCTGGGGCAGAGCTGGGCCTGCTGTGACCTTGTCCCTGCAGGCCATTGAGAAGCTGCTGGCCCTGCTCAACACCCTGGACAGGTGGATCGATGAGACCCCCCCCGTGGACCAGCCCTCGCGCTTCGGCAACAAGGCCTTCAGGAGCTGGTATGCCAGGCTGGAGCAGGTGAGCTGCAGGGGGCGCTGTGCCCCAGGCCAGCGCGGGGGGCTCCTGGCAGCCCCCAGCTCACAGCAGCTCTGCAGGGTCCCCCTCTGGAGCTGCCGCTGCCCCCTCCCCACCTGGGCTCTGCCAGCGCTCTGGGCTGCAGGGCCTGCCTGAGCCCCCGCAGCTCTCCCAGCCCCAGCACAGCCTTGCTTGGCAGCTGCCCCCTGTGGCTGCCAGCTGGTGGTGGCACAGAGCTCAGCTGCTCCCAGGCCCGCTGCCAGCAGCAGTGACCTTGCTGTGGCTCTGTCCTGGGGGTGCTGGAGCGTGGCTGGGGGCTGCAGCTGGGTGCTGAAGCTGCTGCCCATGGGATGGAGAGCCAGGCCCAGCTCCCCTCAGCTGCTGCCCCCCTGGAGGTGCCTGCAGCAGGGTCCTGCTGCTCTGCCACGCAGGCTCTGGCACTGCAGGCTGCCCCACGGCAGCTCCCACGCCGCAGGGGTGGCTTGCTCTGGGGGCTGTGCCAGACCCACACTCACCTGGGGGGCTGTGTCTTTCAGGAGGCAGAGAAGTTGGTGGCCACAGTGCTGCCCAGGCAGCTGGCAGCTGCTGCCCCAGAGGTGGCTGTGTACCTGAAGGAGGCTGTGGGGAACTCGACTCGCATCGACTATGGCACAGGTACCCAGGGCCCCTGCTGCTCCCTGTGCAGCCCTCACTGCCTCTGTGCCAGCCTGGCACAAGCCCTTCCATTCTGGCACCCCTGGGGCCGGGGTGGGCTTTGGGAGAGCTGGGGCCAGGAGCAGGACTGGGCTGTGACCCCCACCCCCACCTCACCCATGGAGCTGTGAGCCAGGGGGCAGGTCCTCAAACTGGGGCTGCAGTGGGAGCCAAGCTCCTGGCACTGGGAGGTGTCCTGGTGCTCCCCAGAAGTGACCTCAGTGCCTGCAGAGGACTTTGGGAGCTGAGGGCAGGAGGCTTTCCCTCCTGTCCTGGGTTGCCTGAGCCCTGCCAGCACCTGCAGGATGCTCTCCTGGCCTGCCCTGCCCGCAGGCTGGGGGTGCTTTAGATGGGCAGGGGGCAGGGCAGGGGGCTGCAGGCTGTGCCCTGGCTGGCAGCAGGGGGAGATGTTGGCTCTGCTGCTGGCTGCAGCCCCTGAGGCTCAGGCTGAGCTCCTGCTGGGGCAGCTTGAGCCCAGCAGCGCCCTGGGGGCAGGAGAGGGGCTGCCTGCAGGTGTGAGGCGCTCTGACATCCCCTGGGTGATGGCTCTGGGGGGCTCCCCTGGCCCTGCTGTGCCCAGCTGCTGGGCAGGGCCCTGCCTTGCTCCCAGCCTGCCTGCAGTTTCCTTTTCACCTCCTGCAGGGCTGGGGGCTGGCTGGGGAGGGGCAGGAGGCTCAGGGCTGGTGAGGGGCTGGCAGCGCTGCGGTTTCTGAGGCACCACTGTGGTGCCCAGGGCAGGGCTGCCCCCCCCCGGGCACCACTCAGGGCTGCCCCCCCCCGGGCACCCCTCAGGGCTGCCCCCCCCCGGGCACCCCTCAGGGCTGCCCCCCCCCGGGCACCCCTCAGGGCTGCCCCCCCCCCCCCCCCCCGGGCACCACTCAGGGCTGCCCCCCCCCGGGCACCACTCAGGGCTGCCCCCCCCTGGCACCACTCAGCTCTGCTGTCCCCGGGCACCCCTCAGCTCTGCTGTCCCCTGGCACCACTCGGGGCTGCCCCTGGCACCACTCAGCTCTGCTGTCCCCTGGCCAGGGCACGAGGCTGCCTTCGCTGCCTTCCTGTGCTGCCTCTGCAAGCTGGGGGTGCTGCGCCTGGAGGACCAGCTGGCCATCGTCTTCAGGGTCTTCAACAGGTACTGGGGAGGGGGAGAGGGCTGCAGGCCTCAGCCCCTGCAGGCTCTGCCCCCTGCCACTGTCCCCTCCTCGGCTGCTGGCAGGGAGAAGCGGCCCCAGGAGCCCTCTCCTGGGGGGAGCCTGCTGCAGAGCTGGGAGTGATGGAGGAGGGCTGAAGGGCCTGGGAGGAGAGGGCGGAGTGGGGAAGCTGGAGACAGCTTCAGACCCAGGTGGGAGGCAGACAGAGCTCAGTGGGCTCTCCAGTGACCCATTCTAGCTGCCCCCAGAGGAGGTGACAGCAGAGTGGCTGGGAGGGGCTGCAGTGCCTGCCTGGAGCAGCACTGGGGCTGGGCAGGAGTGGCTGAGCTCCAAGGGCTGTGGGTGAAGTGCTGTGAGCTGCAGGCACTGCAAGCAGGAGCTCTGTGCAGCTGGCAGCCTCCCCACTGCTCCAGAGCTGCTTCCAGCACAGGAGGGGCTGGTAGGGATGGGGGCAGTGGAGTGGCTCTGGAGCCCAGAGCTGTACCCCAGCTGTGACACTGCCCAGGGCCATGGAATGATTCCCTTCAGCAGCTTCCAGCCTCCATTTTCCACCTGGGAAGCAGAGGCAGCAGCTGCTGTGAGGTGGAAGCTTCCTGAGCTCCTCTGGAAGCTGGAGGAGGGCAAAGCCTTGGTGCAGCCCAGGCAAGGCCCAGGCTGGGGTGGGCTCCTCTGGGTGCCAGCAGGCTGCTGCAGATGCCCTCCCTGTGCTGGCTGCTTGCAAGCTGTGCCCTCCTCCAGAGAGGTTGTTCTTGCCCTCCTCTCAGTGCAGGCAGGAGGAGGCCTTCTCCTCACTCCTCCTCCTCCTCCCTTTGGCCTCAGGTACCTGGAAGTGATGAGAAAGCTTCAGAAGACCTACAGGATGGAGCCTGCTGGCAGCCAGGGCGTGTGGGGCTTGGATGACTTCCAGTTCCTGCCCTTCATATGGGGCAGCTCCCAGCTGATAGGTACCAACGAGCCCTGCTCCTGTCCCAGCCTGCCCTGCCCTGCCTGGGGCTTGCAGCTCACTGCAGCTGACTGCAGCAGTCTGTGCCTGATGGTGCAGCAGAGTTTGCCTGGGGGTTGTCCTCTTCCTCAGCTTCCCAGGCAGAGCTGGGTGCTGAGGCTGGGAGGCAGGAGGCTTCCCTGGACACCGCTCCTGCCCCTGGGGCCGTGGCACAAGCTTCGTAGCAGGAGAGCCCTGGCCTGGGTGATGCCCTGAGGAGCCCCCTGGGAAGGGAGCAGCTCTGTGCTGGCTGCTGAGGGGGGGATCACCCCTCTGGAAGAGGGGCAGGGGCAGAGCTCAGAGGGGAGGGGGCACACAGGTCACTCCCTGCTGTCTCTTTCTAGACCATCCCCAGCTGGAGCCTCGGCACTTCGTTGATGAGAAGGTGGTCAATGAAAACCACAAGGACTTCATGTTCCTGGAGTGCATCCTCTTCATCACTGAGGTGAGGGCTGCAGGCTGGGCCCACAGGGCACTTCTCTTGACACTGGATGCTGGGCTGAGGCTTTCTCCTCCTGCTGTCCTGATTTGTTTGTCCCTGGAGCTGTGTGGGTGAGCCCCTGTGGCAGGTCTGAGCTCTCCTTGCAGGGGGGGAGGTGGTGAGAGGGTTGTGGAGCTGTGGGATGCAGCTGAAGGGAGCTGCACCAAGAGCAAACAACCTTGGAGCAGTCAGTGGGAGCTGGGCTGGGGAAGGGCACCAGGAAGGCAAGGCAGGAGCTGCAGAACCCCTGGGCTTGCCAAGATAACCTCCTGGGTGCTGCCTGGCAGGCCCTGAGCCTCCCCTCGCCTGGGGCAGGCTCCCAGAGCCCTGTGCAGCTTGGTCCCCTCCATGTTCCACCAGCAGAGGTGCCCACTGCATGCTGCCTGATCTGCAGATGGGGTGGAGCAGAGGTGGAGCTGAGGTTCACCCAGCTGGCAGCACTGCCAGGGCCATGCCTCTGCTCCAGCACTGCAGGGCCCTAGGGCGAGGGATTGGTGGTGTGCAGCTTGTTGCCAGCCACGGGCAGTGCCTCTGATGAGGGAGCTGCAGGGGTGATGTGGCCATGCTTCTGCTACCCCTGTGCTGCAGGACCTGGGCAGGAGAGCAGAGCCAGGGCTCTGCTGTGGAGAGGGAGCTGATGTCCCTGGCAGGGGAGAGCTGCTGGGATGGACTCTGCAGGGCAGAGTGTGGCTCTTCCCCTTTGCTCTGTTTGCTTTCCCCCTCCTCTCCTCAGTGATTCGGTGAGGAAGGAGGCTATGGAGTCTGAGCTTAGCCTTTCCTGTGAGGAGGTCTCACCGGAGCCTTTGGCCCAGCCCCCAGCAGGAGCTGTGTCAGGTTTGGTGCTCGGCACCCCATGGGGTCTAACCCTCACTGCCACGGGCAGCAGAGAGGCCCTGCCAGAAGAGAGCAGGGTGAGGACAGGAAAGCAGGAGCCAAGAAGCTGCAGGCAGGGCACGAACCTGCTGCGAGCATCGATGCATCCGTGGCTGCGTGGGGGAGGCTGCGGCGCACGGAGGGCGCTCACAGCGCTGCTGCCTGTGCCGCCCGCTGCAGCTGCCGGCACCGCGCCGCCTGGCGGCAGGCTTGGGAACTGCCTTCCCCTCCTGCTCCCCACCTCGGCGGAGAGTCCCGGGGCTGAGCCTGGCTGCTGCGTCCCTCGGTGCCGCCTGGCGGCTGGGGGCGGCCCGGGGCTGCTGGGGGGGCCCTGCCTGTCGCTCGCCGCGGGCACCGCTGCCGTCTTGTGAAGCTTTTGCTTTGCAGATGCGGATTGTTGTGCTTTCCAAAGGTGGCTTTTCCCCTGCTGGGGAGCCTGGGAAGGTTCTCAGTGCCACGAGAGGAGGCTGAGGCAGCCCTGAGCCTCCAAAGGCTCTCTCCAAAATCGACAACAAAACAAAACAGATAGGAGGGAGTAAAGACTTTAATAAATGCAGGATAGTCCTGGTCCCTGCGAGCTCATCAGCTGGCAGCAGCTCTGCTTGCAGGCTGCTGAGCACGTAGCAAACGCCAGCAGCTCCCGGGGTGGCTCTGGAGCATCCCAGCAAGCTCCGAGCCAGGCAGCCCCGAGAGGGGTCCCTGGAGCAGAGCTCTTCCCCAGCCCCTGGATGATGCTTCAGGGATGTGGATGGCACAGTGCTGGGGCTTGGCACCTCTGGCCCCTGCAGAGGGAGGGCCGGGCTGAGAGCAGCAGCACCCCGCGGGGCACAGCCGAGCCGCGGGGCACAGCCGAGCCTGGCAGCGCCGCAGGGTGCCTCTGGTCTGGGACGTGCGGCTGTGGCGCAGGGAGAGCAGCACGGAGCCGGCTGGGAGCAGAGCTGTGCCCCTGCCGCCACCCTGCCCTCCGCGCCGTGAGGAGGAGGGGGGCACGGGAGCGGCTGGCAGGGCTCTGCGGGGGGGGTGCGGGGGGGCAGCCGCTCCCCAGCCCCCGAGGCTGCTCCCCGGGCCGGCAGCGTCTGCGGCGCTCTGGCGGCGACGTGCGGCGCGCGGGGCCGGGGGGGGGGGGGGCGGCGCGCGGGGCCGGGGGGGGGCGGCGCGCGGGGCCGGAGCAGCCTCACAAAGGCCTCCCGCGGCCGCCGTGCGCGGACTCACTGCCTGCCCAAGATGGCGGCCGCCACTCGCCGCGCGCGACGGCCCCCGCGCGCCTCCCCCCCCGCCCCCGCGCGCTGTGCTGCCCCGAGCCCAGCCCTGGAGCTCTGCCCCCCCCCGCAGCTGGGCACCCTGCGGGGCTCTGGTGGCAGCGCCTGTGCCAGCCGTGCTGGGCGCTGCTGCAAGGTGGCGGCGGTGCCCAAATGATGCCCCCAGTGCCGCGGCCCCGCTGCCCCCAGTGCCGCGGCCCCGCTGCGGCCCCGCTGCCCCCAGTGCCGCGGCCCCGCTGCCCCCAGTGCTGCGGCCCCGCTGCCCCCAGTGCCGCGGCCCCGCTGCCCCCAGTGCCGCGGCCCCAGGCAGCAGGGGGCTGAGGCTCCCCCCCAGCTCTCTTTCTTCCCCTGCTGCAGGCTGGTGCCACACAGACCCCGCAGGAAGGCAGCAGCGGGTCCAGGGCAGGTGGCTCAGCCCTGCTGGCACTGGCAGGGGGCAGAGGGGGCTCTGGCAGCTGCAGGCCTGCCCATGCAGGGAAGGGTTAGCTGCTGCAGCCTCTGGGCCGGAGCAGCAGTCCAAGAGATTCCTCTCTCCCCAGGCTCCTTTGGAGCCTGAGCTCCAGCCTTGTGGTTTCTGATGTCATGGGAACTCGCTCGGAGTCGCTGCCTTGTCCTGCCCCTTCCCCCGAGGCTCTGCTTTGGTTCAGGGAGGGGAAGGAGAGACAACCACCCAGGGGATCTGTGACTGTCCCCAGCAGCAGCTCCCCCCTGCCCTCCCTCCTCCACACCCGGGGAGGAGGGACCCCGAGGATTCAAAGCCACAGAAAACCAAACACAGAGCATGGGAAGCATCTGCTGCGAGCTGGCAGCCTGGGAGCTGCCTTGGAGGGCAGGGCTGGAGCTGCTCCTGCCTCCAGAGCCCTCCTCTGCCACAGGCAGGTGTGGGGCGGGCAGTGGCCCCCGGGGCTGCTGCCAGCCTGTGCTGCCCTGTGTGCCCAGGGGAGCAGCAGCGGTGCTGCTGCTGGGGCTGAGTCATTTCCTTGGCAGGCACAGCAGGGCTGCAGTGGGAGAGCCTGCTGGGCAGAGCAGAGCAGCCTGGAGCCAGGCCCTGCTGGGGGGCACAAGGGCTTGGGGGGGGCTCTGCCACCGCAGCCACTCAAGGGAGGTGTGGGGAGGAAGGGGCTGGGGGGGGGAAGGGAGGTGTCTGTGCCTGGGTCCCAGGGCTGGGGGGGGCTGTTGGCCTGGAGGGATGTGAGCCTGAGTCAGTGCTGGGGCTGGCTGGCCCGGGGGGGGGGGGCTGGCTGGCAGTGGGGGGCTGGCTGGCCCAAGGGGCTGGCTGGCAGTAGGGGGCTGGCTGGCAGTGGGGGGCTGGCTGGCAGTGGGGGGCTGGCTGGCCCGGGGGGGGGGCTGGCTGGCAGTGGGGGGCTGGCTGGCATGGGTGGCTGGCTGGCAGTGGGGGGCTGGCTGGCACGGGGGGCTGGCTGGCCCGGGGGGCTGGCTGGCAGTGGGGGGCTGGCTGGCCCGGGGGGCTGGCTGTGCCTGCTGCCCCAGCCCCTCTCCTCCCTTGCAGATGAAGACAGGGCCCTTTGCCGAGCACTCCAACCAGCTGTGGAACATCAGCGCTGTGCCCTCCTGGTCCAAGGTCAACCAGGGCCTCATCCGCATGTACAAGGCCGAGGTGAGCGCTGGGCAGGGGCCAGGCCTCCCCCCTGCCCTGGGCACAGCTCTGCTGCCCCTGGCCCCCACAGCCTCACAGCTGCCCTCTGCAGAGGGTGGCTTGGGAGCCCTTGGCAGATCCTGGCTGGGAGGCTCCTGCCTGGCTGCTGCCTGCAGCCCTGCCCTTGGCCACTGCTTGTCTGCCCCCAGGGCAAGCTGCAGGTCTGCACCCTGTGGGGAGAGCCCAGCGTGGCACAAGCCATGGCACACACCATGGCACGGCCAGTGACCTGCTCTGGTCCCCACACAGCTGCCAGAGGGTCACAGAGGCTGGAGATGACCTCCAGGATCAAGCCCAGCTGCCAGGCTGGGGGCAGTGTGACTCTCCTCTCACCTTCCCAGAGCCAGCTGAACACTTCCACCACCCCCCCTGGCCCTGGCAGCCCTCCCCCTGGCCCTGGCAGCCCTCCCCCTGCCCTGGCAGCCCTCCCCCTGCCCCGGCAGCCCTCCCCCTGCCCCGGCAGCTTGCCTCTGAGCCCTGCCCCGGGGCGCTGGGCAGCTCTGGCTCTCCCTTATCTCCTTCCTGCTCAAGCCAGCACCGAGCCTGAGGAAGCAGGACAGGAACTGCCCCCCCGAGCCTCGGGAGGGGGCAGGATGGCTGCAGGGGGCATCGCTTGCCGGGCAGGATGGCACCGTGCCGGCTGTGCCAGGGGCACTGCGGGAGCCGGCCGTGCCCCGGGGCTGTGCCCGGGCAGCGCTGCCGCCGGGGCCGCAGGGGTTAAGCGGAGCGGGGTCCGGCTCCCTCCCCCGGCCCTTGCCCTGCCTGCACATCCTGTGCCTGGGCTGCGGGCCGCATACCTCTCTAATCGGGAGCTGTCCCTCCCAGCCCCGCCGGCTCCTTCCGCCCCCAGCTCAGCTTTCCTCCCCCCGGGCTCCCAGCAGCAGGGCTGGGGTCGCCTCCCCTGCGCTGCCTGCGCCCCCCGGGACTGCCCCTGCCCGGGGCTCTGCCTGCTGGGGAACCCGGAGCTGGGAGCTGTGCTGTGAGGGCTGGGGGCGTCTGAAGGGAAGCCCCCACCCTGGGGGTGCTCTTCATGTGAAAGGTGGGAGCCCTGCCCCCCCGGTGCTTCCCCTCGGAGTCCTGCTTGGGAAAGACCTCAAAGCTCAGTGCAGGCTTGGAGCAGACACCCCCTGACCACCCCCCCAGCCCCGAGTGCCATTGGCTTCCCCTCCTCTGCTGTTTGGCACCTCCCTTGGCATGCCCCAGGCTCTGTGCTGCTCCTGCCTGGTGCCCCCCGTGCCCTGTGGTCACCCCCAGCTCCTGCCCCACCACCATGGCTGGGAGAGCCTGGCAGTGATGTGACCTCCCCCCGGTGACCTCCCCCCTGGTGCTGAAGCCTCTTCCCCTGGAGCCCAGCCCGGGCTGGGCTGCCCTGGGGCTCCTTGCAGCTCTCTGGGCTGACATTTCCTGCTGCCAGCATCTGCAGTGCTCTCTGCTGGCCCCCTGCCCCCTGCCCCCGTGGCCAGCACAGCTCCCTCCCAGGCCTCTCTGCCTGGCTGTGCAGGGGCTGGCAGCAGCTCGGAGCACTGGGGAGCTGTGCAGGTGATGTGCCCTGGTGGTGCCAGGCCTGGCCCTGGTGCCTGGCAGGGAGGCTGCTGCAGGACTGGGGCTGCCCAGGGGCACAGCTCCAGATGTGCTGAGCTCTGCTGTGCTCCTGAGCAGCTCAGTGGTGCTGGCACCACTCCTCTGGCTCCAGAGCGCTGCCCTGGGCCTGGGCTGCTGAGCACAAAGCCTCTGCCTGTGCCCTGTGCTCTGCGGTGGGGGTGGGAATGCCGGGGGTGGGTGGGGGGAGGATCACATCAGGCTGTGGCAGTGGAGTCACTGCTGCTCCTCTCTCGAAGACCTTGAGAGCCTGGAACGAGATCCGGGCAGCCCCCGGGGCCGCGGGGTGGTGTCTGGAGCCTGGAGTGTGGGCAGTGCCCTGGCGAGGGAGAGCCTCTGCCCCGGGGCCGCTGCAGAGCTGCTGCTGCGGGGCTGGGCTCCAGCAGGCAGGGGGCTCTGGCTGCCCAGCAGGGGCTGGGCTGTGGAGCCCCTGCCCTGAAGCCCGGTGGGAATGGGGTGGGAATGCGGTGGGAGCCCCGGGACGGAGCCCTCTGCCTGCAGCTCAGCCCCAGGCTCACTGCCTCCGGCAGGATGCAGCTCAGCTGCCGGTGCCAGGGGCAGCGTGCCCCGTCCTCACCCCTCTCCCCCCGTCCTCACCCCTCTCCCCCCGTCCTCACCCCTCTCCCCCCGTCCTCACCCCTCTCCCCCCGTCCTCACCCCTCTCCCCCCGTCCTCACCCCTCTCCCCTGCCCTCCTGCAGTGCCTGGAGAAGTTTCCTGTGATCCAGCACTTCAAGTTCGGCAGCCTGCTCCCCATCCAGCCCGGCACGTCCTAGGGGGGCCCGGCGGGAGCCGAGGCAGGGAGGTGCAGATCTGCCTCCTCCCCTCCCCCCTCCTCCTCGCCGTGCCCGTTCCAGCCCGGTCCCTCCTCACCTCCTCATCGGCAGCCACCGATCCCCAGCGCTCGCTCGGAGGCGGACCCGGAGCGGCTCCTCCTGCAGCTCCCCGGCACGGGGACCCCTGGCCAGCAGCCCACCGGGGCCGGGGGCTCTGCCCTGCACGGCTCCGGGAGGGGGGGGGCTGGAAGAGGGGCAGCCTGGCAGCAGAGCCCTCTGCTTCCCCCCCAGGGCAGGGGTGGGGAGGGGGCAGGGGGTCTGGGCATGGGCACTGGGGTTGCCCTGCTGAGTGTCACTCCAGTCCCTGCGGCTGTTTGCTTCGGGCACCGCTGCCAGGGCTGAGCTGGGAGCCTGCAGCTGCCTCTGCTGGCCCCAGGGTGGCTGAGGGGGTGCAGGGCCTGGCTCTGGGATGCTGGAAGCCCCTGGTGAGGTCACTCCTGTGTGCTGGGGGAGGGAAGCCTCCTCCCTCCATCGCCCTGCCAGCTTCCCTGGGTCTTCCTTTGCCACCTCTGGTGAAGCTGGGGGGGGGCTGAGCTGGCTCTGGAGCTGCAGATGAGGTCCCCGAGGGAGCCAGCTCTGTGGGATCAGCTCTGCAAAGACCCTGCTGGAGTGGTGCCTGCTCAGGCCCCCTCTGAGCAGGCACAAAGCCTCCTGACACCTTCCTGCCTGGGCCCAGCCTGCCCTCTGCATGCCCTCTGCTGCCCAGGGCCGGGCTGGCCTCGGTGCCTGCTGCTTGGTCACAGGTTGTGGTGAGAGCCCCAGAGCAGAGGCAGCCTGGGGGCAGCATGGACAGCCCAGGCCAGCAGCTGCTCCCCCTGTGCCCTGCTGCTGTGCTGCCCTCAGGTGCCAGTGGCACCAGCAGTGGTGCTGCAGGTGGAGCTGGGGTGGGCATCACCCCAGCAGCGCTGGGAGGCTCTGAGAGGAGCCATGGTGGCCACAGCCTGGCAGCTGGGCAGGGGCCTCCCAGCCTGGGGGTGGGGGTCCAGGGCTCTGGCTGGGGGTGGGGCAGGCAGCAGGGACCCTTCCTCTGGTACTGCTGCAGGTGACAGGGGGGGGTTGCCCCCAGCCTGGCTGCTCAGCTTTGGCTGCTGCACTGCTTTGGGAGGGGGCTGGGGGGTGGGGAATGCCCCTGCTGATGAATTTGTTCTTTGCTCACCATTTCCTCTGGGCCTGCCCCCTCCCCCCTGTGAAGGGGCCACAGGCACTCAGGGTGGGCACAGCAAGGGAAGAGTCTGGGCCTGGGGGCAGTGGGGGGCAGGCACCTGCAGAGCTGCAGCAGGGGGGATGGAGGCTGCAGGTTTGAGTTACTCCCAAATGGGATTTGGTTTTTCTTGGCTTTCCAAAGGGTTTCCCTCTGGGAGCACTGCTGGAGGTCTCTGTGCCCCCCCCCAGGGAGCAGGCAGCAGCCAGTGCCCAGCGTGCAGACCCCCTCAGCCTCCCCCCCTCTGCCCCCTGCCCTTGCTGGGGGCTCCTGGCAGGTGTCACCTTGCTCTGGGTGGCTGCACAGCGCCTGGCCAGCCAGGGCCGAGCCCAAGCCCAGGGTCAGGAGCACATCTGGCACCCTGTGGGAATGGGGCATGAGTGGCACTGCTGGCACCCAGGCACGGGGGGCACAGCAAGGGTGTGAAAGGCAGCACCAGGGGCAGCTGGGGAGCTGCTGCCTTCCCTGCAGCCACTGCACCCTCGGGGTGGTGTCCCTGGCCTTGGCACCTGCTGAGGAGGTGGCAGGAGGCTCTGGGGTCCGTGCCCACCCTGCACAGCCCCTGCCAGGGCTGTCTGGACTCAGCCTGCTGCTCGTTTGGGTCTCCTCGGCCGCCCTGGGAGCTGTCCCCATCGCCTGGCAGCTGCTTGCTTCCCCTCTCCTGCTGCCATCCACCACCGGTCCTGGGGCCCTGCTCCCCTCCTGCTGGCTCCACACAGCACCCAGGGCCCTCGCTGGGCAGCAGCGACCCCCAGCGCCCCCCCAGCGCCCCCCACGCTCTGGTTTTAATTAAAGTCTCTGTGTTTTGCACTGCTGACTGCTGCTGGCTCTGGGACTGGGGAGCAGGGGGGACACAGCTGGGGCTGGAGCCCAGCACGGGGGGGAGGCTCTTGGTGTGTGGGCTGAGCTCTGCCTTGCCCCCAGGCTGCCTCTGCCCGGGGCAGGCAGGTAGCCAGCCCGGGGCAGGTAGCCAGCCCGGGGCAGGTAGGTAGCCAGCCCGGGGCAGGTAGCCAGCCCGGGGCAGGCAGGTAGCCAGCCCGGGGCAGGTAGGTAGCCAGCCCGGGGCAGGCAGGTAGCCAGCCCGGGGCAGGTAGCCAGCCTGGCTGTGTCCCTCCGAGGTCTCTGCCCTGCGGCAGCTGTTGCTCATTTCACTTCCCTGCAGTCCCACCCCGGCCTGGCTCTAGCCTGTGGCTGCTGCTCCCAGGCCACCAAATGCCTCCTGGGGCTCAGAGCCCCTGGTGACCAAGGGACATCTGAGCCAGGCTGGGAACTGGAACCTGTTTTCTGCAGGCGGTTTTGCTGCCTGGCTGGAGGGGCTGGCTCAGGACCTCCAGCAGCAGCTGGGCTCAGGACCTCCAGCAGCAGCTGGGCTCAGGACCTCCAGCAGCTTGGTTTGGTTTGTACAGATCCTGAGCAGGCTCAGGGGGGCTGCAGGGGAAGGGCTCAGCTGGGCCCCTGCTCTGCCAGCACAGGCCAGAGCTGTGTGAGTGCATGGAGCTGAGCGTGGCAGCGGCAGCGTGGAGGGATGGGTGGGGGGCAGAGATGTTGCCTTGGATCACAGATGCTGTCTCTGGAGCTCTGGGGTTGGGCTGGAGCCTGTCCCGGGGAGAGCCTCCCCAGCCCCTTCCTGCCCAGCCCCCGACCGAGGCAGGGCTGTGAGCAGCGGCTCCTATGGGGCTGCACACCGCGGGCCCCGGTGCTGCTTCTGGCCCTCAGCTGGAGCCTGCACACGGCCTGGGGTTTGCCTTCCCCTGGCTCCCTGCTCACAGCCCCTGGCTGCAGCCACCTGCCCGTGGTGAGGTCCAGGAGGTTCTGCTGGCAGAGCAGAGCACATCCACGTCCCCCTGAGCTGGTGGCTCCTGTCCTGCTGGGGTGGTCAGAAGGAGACTGCAGCTCGGCTGTGAGATGCTGGAGCAAGTTCTGCAGTGCTGGCTGCTCCCTGGCAGCTGCTCTGCCGAGCTCCTACCTGCTCCATGGTCACAGCGCTGTGGCTGCTGCCTCTCCTGCTGGGAAGTCTCCCTGCTGGGAGGGCTCAAGGGCCGCAGGAGGCTGCCAGGGGCCGGCCGGTGGCCTGCCTGGAGCAAGCGGTGCTGGTGCTGGAGCTGGGGCTGCTCCCGGGGACCGCGCAGGGTTTGTCTCTGTCTCGCTGATCCGCATTTCCCTTTCCTCCGCACGGATCCGGGGTGCAGGACGCTGGCAATCCCCAAGCGCGCCGGAGCCGCTCGGCTGCGCTGCCTCCCCCGGCAGCACCAATCGGAGGTTAATGCGCAGGGACGGCAGCAGCCGAGGGGCTGCCCCGGCCGGCCCGCGGGGGTCGCCAGGCGCGGGGGTGTCACAGAGAATTTGGGGCTACACTCATCAAGGGCTGCACTTCGGCAACGTGGGGGAAGAAAACTCGAAGGTGCCTTGAACCTGCTGGGTTTGTAATTAGAGGGAAGATTGGAGAGGAGTCCCTGGGGAGAGGCAAACATAAATCACAGAGAGGAGAGAGCTGCCCTGGGGAGGTGCAGATGGGGGCTCAGACCCCCCACAACCTGCACGAAGGACACCTCCTCCCCCTCCTGCCTGGAGGCCAAGAGGAGAGCACAGTCCTGCCCCACACCCCCATAAGCCTGGGCGAGAGGAGCTGGGCAGGGGTTGGCTTATCCCAGGACTCCCAGCAGCTCCTCAGGCTTCTGCCCGGCCCAGCCTGGGGTCCTGCTGGGGTCCTGCTCACTCAGACACCCCACAAAGAAGTCGAAATTGGGGTGAGCAGTGCCAGGCTTCCTCCATCCTGCTCTCCCATGTGCTGCTCTGGCTGGAGCTGTGCCACTCACCCTGAGGTCCCAGACACATCCCTGAGAGGCTCCCCTTGGGGTGGGAGCGGTGGGAGAGAAACCCCAGGCGCTGCTGGGGCAGCTCCTGGCGAGAAGGAGGCACGGGCAGGGCATGGGCAGGGCATGGGCAGGGCATGGCATGGGCAGGGCACGGGCAGGGCACCTCGCGGTGCTTTGCTCATCCTCGCTGGGGAGCAGAGGAGAGCCGAGAGCTGGGGCAGGGCAGGGGCTGGCCGGGAAGCAGTGGGGGATGCTGAGCCGGAGCTCTTCGGGGAGCTGCTCCAGAGGAAGTTCTGCGCGCAGGCAGCTGCCGCCCGGCGCAGCGCGGCCCCGGCGCCGCTGTCAGGATTCCCTTCACACCGCTGCCCGCTGCAGAGCCAGGGCAGAAGGAAGCAGCCTCGCAGGCTCCGCTGCAAAAGCCTCATTTCGGCGAGGGAAGGGTGGGGGCAGAGCTGCCTCGGGGGTGGCTCATAAACAAGCCCCTGGGGTGGAAGAATGGGAAACGCTCAGGGACCTGAGGCAGGGGCGGCCGCCCCGACCCCGGAGCTGCTGCTGCCTGCCTGGGGCCGGAGGGAGCCGCTGGAGTCCAGCCCTGACCTTATCCTGGGCGGTTTGGGGATTTGCCCCCGGTGGGAGGAAGGGAAAACAGATCTGGTGGAGCCCAGCCTCAGAAGTGCCTCTGGCTGCCCTGCAGCCCCCGTCCCCGCACCCCCCATCGCAAAGGGGGGGGGTCAGGGTCCCGGTGCAGATGCTGCACCCTGATCCCCAGGGGTGTGACAGGAGCAGGGGCCGGGCCCCCTCCCGGCCAGGGGCCCTGCCCGAGGGGGCAGCAGCAGCCCCAGGAAAGTATCTGGAAGAGGGTAGGAAGGAGCAGGGATGGTCCTGGGCTGCTTGGAGGGGTTCCACCTGTGCAGGGAGAGCCCTTTCCGACCCAGGCAGCAGCACACAGGAAGTTAATGCTCTGCCTCCTCCCCACAGGTGTGGGGCAGGAGCCAGTGCTCAGCTGGCCCAATCCTGGGGCCAGAGGTGAGGATAAGAGCAGGGGCTGGGGGGGCTGCTCCTTGCTCCTCTCCAGGACCTGGAGTCAGTGCCTGCCCTGAGGAAGAGGAGCTCTGCCTGGCCTCTGGGCTTGGCTGCTCCTTCTCTTCCTGCTGCCCTCCACTTGGCACCGGGCAGGATCCTGGGCAAAGCTTGTGCCCCTTTGCCTGCCTGGCATAGAAGCAGAGGGCCCAGGACCACCAGGGACAGCACACCCTCCTTGCCCAGGCCCAGCAGCAGTGCCAGGGGAGCCAGTGCCCAGGAATGCAGGTAAGCTGGTGCTGACCTCTGTGGTGGCTGAGCTCTGCTGGTCCCAGGGAGGAGCTGTGTGCAGCTGCGTTTCCCAGCCTGGGGGGCAGTGGAGCCCTCTCTGGAGACCCCTCATGGGGTTCATGTGGTGGAAACGTGGCCAAGGCTGTCTGCAGCCCTGCCTTGCTGCAGGGACCTGCCCAGCTCAGGCTCTGGTGCCAGGTCACCACCTCATCATCTCCTGAGTGCTGGGGGAGAGTTGTGCTTCTTCCCCCTCCCCCCGAGGTCCTGTGTGTCGCTGGTGGCTGTGGGGTGCTGCTGAGTGTCTGTGCTGTGCTTGGTGTCTGCTGCTGCTGTGCAGAGCTCTTGGGGCTCTGCTTTCCCTCTCGAGCTGCTGCTGCTGTGGGGTACAAGGGCCAGCATCTCCCAGGGCTCAGCACCTCCCCTCCTCTGCCCCAGGTGTCGGTGAGTCCAGGGTGGGCTTCACTCGAGGAGCCACATGAATCACCAAACCCACGAGCAGGCTGCAGAAAGGCCAAGTGTGAATAATTACTGCTCAGATGCTAATTAGGCAGGCCCAGACCAAGCCCAGCACATTAACCACCCTGCTGGGAGCGGCGGCAGCTCGGCCACACTGCCGTGTCCCCTGCAGCTCTCCCACTGCTCTCCCTGCAGGGGACTGCTCCGCGCAGCTGCCAGCACCAGCGGACCCCCGGCGAGGCTCCGCTGCCGGTGTTGGAGCAGGGAGGAAGCTGAAGCTGCTCCTCTGGGACCGTGCTGCTGGCGCTGGTGCAGTCCTGCTCTAGGCGGACACAGAGCAGCTCCGTCTGTGGGTCAGCACCCGGGAGACAGTGCCAGGCTCATAGCCCAAGGGTGGGACTTTGAGTGGGGTCTTGATCCCTCCTGAGGAATCTGGGTGCTGGAGGCAGAGCTAGAGCTGGGCTGGCAGCCCAGGAGCTGAGAGGGCTCTCTGCTCCAGCACCATGTCCATGCTTGTCCCTGCTGGGTGTGCAGCAGTGTCCCCCCACCCCAGTAGGCTGAGCTGCTCTTCTGCTACCAGAGGCACGATCTCTGCCCGGGGCAGGGTGGCTCAGTGCAGAGACACTAAGGGCACCCCAACAATTGGGTCTGCCTCTGGAGAGTGCTTTGCCTGGTGGAGGGGAGGCCACAGCTGTCTCTCAGCTGGCAGAGTGAGTGGTGGGTGCATGGCACCAGTCTCCTCTGCCGGGGGTAGGACTCCTGCAGCTCTGTGCCAGCCAAGCTCCCCTTGCCCCCTCCACAGGACCCCTCTGTGCCTTGCTCCACTCTGGGGCTGCCACTCCTGGTGATGCCCCTTCACCCCCAGCTGAGGAGACTCCAGTGCAGGGGAGGACACAGGAGGGTTTTGGGGCACAAACTCCTCAGCACTGCCGATGCCCAGGGTCGGGTAGCACTGGGGCAGGTCCGGTGTGGGACAGGCGCTGGGATGGGAGCAGCAGGGGGGGTCTGGCGGTGGCAGCTGAACACCTCCAGACCGCGGGTCTCCTGCCTGCTCCAGCCCATCTGCTCCGCGTCTCACCGGAGACAGCGCCCCCCCACCCCCCGCTGCCTGTGGGTGCTTGTTGGGGTGCTGAGGGGAAGGGGAGCAAAGGCCCTGGGAACGTCCCGGGGGGCTCAGCCGAGTTGCGAAGGGATCAAAACATTTTGTGGCTGGAGGACGAGGAACGCAAGGGGCTTGTGCCGGGGGTGCCGCCTTCCCCTGTCACCTCCCTCCCAGCCTGAGCGCCGCTGCCATCATGATTAATTTATCAGGTGCTTATGAATATGCAAATGAGACGCTGGTTTCCAGGCTCCGCTTTCAGGAGAGCGGTTCCGTGGTGGGCTTGCTGCTGCCGCTTCCCGAGACGGGAAATGTCAGCTACCGGGGTTCGAAATAAAGAGGCAACTCGCCACCGAGAGCCGCGGGCTGCGGGGTCTCTGCTCCCCTCGGTGCCGGGGATTTTGGGGTGTTCCCATGGCACACGCACCCCATCTCCCCCAGGTTCCCAGCCCTGCAGAGGGGTCTCTGTCAAACCCGGCCCCTGAAGCCCCGACTGGAGCCCCAGAAGCTCCCCCCGGGAGCGGGGGCGAGGGCAGGCTCCCCCGGGAGGGTCGGGGGCTGAGCGCTGCAGGAGCGGGGGCGCTGTTGATGGTCGCTTTGCCACTGGCAGAACCGAGGTCTAGGGGCAGGGGTTCGGTGGGTGGCGGTGCGGTGAGTGCCCGCGGCCGGCCGGGGCTCTGCCCGAGCTGGGGCTCCGCTCTGTCCTCTCCCGATGGGTCGCTGAGGCTCCCGCGGTGGGCGCCAGGGGGCGCTGTGGGTGCGGAGCGGAGAAACCGGGACAGGGAACGGGGGAAAGGATCCGGGACCGGGGGAAGCGGGGCAGAGGGAGAGCTCTGCGCTTCGGCTCGTCCGCGGCTGTAACGCGTCCGCGGCGCTCCCCCGGCTCCGTAATCCCATTTTTGGGCTCCCCGCTCTCCCTGGGAACGTTGCGGTCCCGCGGCGACGCGCGGGGCTGGAGAGCGCGGTTTGTGCGTGAGCTGCTTTGGACAGAGGGGTCCCGGGCTTCGGGGGGGGGGGTGTCTCGGGGATGCTGGGGGTGAGAGTGGGGGGCCGAGGAGCGGCTCCCAGCAGGGTTTGCGCTGGCTGCTGCAATCTGCGCCTTTTGCACGAGATTTTAAAAAGGGGAGATCTGAAATTCTCCGTCCCGCGGGGGCGTGGAACGGCCCCGGCTGCGTTTCCTTGGTGTAAAGGAGGGGAGGGGGTAAAAAAAATACACAAAATGGGTTTAAAATACAACGAAAAAGGGGACGATTCCCCGCGCCGCGCAGCCAGAGCGAACTGGAACTTTAAAAACTTCCCGAGCGCACCGGGGAGCGAGGGGGCGGCGGTGCCCAGGTACCGGGGGGGTCGGGCCGCGCAGGTAGGGGCAGGGCCGGGGGGGTTAGTCCGGCTCCTCCCACCCAGGGAAGCGGGGAGGGGACCCAAGCTCAGGTCCCTTTCCCACCTGGGAACCCCGGGGGGGGGCTGTGGGAGGGGGTGCAGCTGGATGGTGCTGGGGAGGGGACAAGGCGGAGTTTGCTGGGGGTGCACGGGGGAGAGCGGGGGGCGGGCGGCTTTCGGAGCCTCCGCAAAGGCTCCCGGGCGCAGAGAGGGGCTCCGGCTGGCTCCGGTGCTGAGGAAATCCAAGGCAGAGCAACTTTAGAATCGACTTTTTATTAAGACTAGAAATTTAAACAAATCTGAACAGTTTGACCCGGTGCTGTACAGTTCCAAACGCACAAAAATACAGGCTGACAAACAAAGAACAGCGGAGGGAAGGGAAAAAACCCAACCGAACAACAACAACAACAAAAAGAGACCCCCCCAGACAGTTTGGCAAAGCATCCTCAGCCCCACGGTGCGGACACCGGGGAGCTGGGAGGGGGCACAGAAAACAAGGACGGGGAAGGAGGGGGGGGGGGGCGGCCAGAAAAGCCTTTTTACAACAAAAGGTTTTTCTTTAAAGAAAAAAAAAAGAGAATAACCCCCCCCAAGAGACTACAGGAGACAGATCCTTCCCCGAGCGAACAATGCTGGGGGCGGCTGGGAGCAGAGCGGCTCAACTTAGGGGAATAAAAGGGGGAAGGGGGGGAAAAAAGAGTAGGAGAGCGGCAGGGCAGAGCGGAGCCGTGAGCGGTGCTGCGCGGTACCTGCGGCAGCAACGGGCTGCCGGGGGCCGCCTGCCCCCCTCCCCGCCGAGGAGCAGCCCGGAGGGACCCCCCCGGGCCTTGCTTTACCCTTCCCCACACCCCCCCCCCTACCCCCAGTTGAGCTCTCGCTGCCTTCCGGCGTCCCTCGGCAGCGGGAGGGAGCAGCGGGAAGGGGCAGCGGCAGCGCCGCGCACGTTTCTCTGGCAGCAAAGTTGCAATGTTTGGATTCTGCCTTTCTCTTTTTCTCTTCTTTTTAAATACCCAAAGAAACGCACAGCAGCGACCCGGCGGCGGCCGCCGGTCCCTGCCCGCACCCCACCGGCGGCGGAGCGGAGGCGGAGGGACCCCGCCGGGGCGGCCCGGGGAAGGGGCCGGGGGCTCTCCCCGCCGCGGGGTCCCGGGGCCGGGGCCCGGCTCTCACGTGGCGTTCACCCGTCGCCAGCACCGGCCCCGGGAAGGCGGCCGGGAGAGGACCCGAGCGGACACAAAGAGGATTATTTAAATAGGTGCTTCGCGGTTGGCTTTTTTGTTTTGTTTTCGTTTGTTTGCCTTTTTTTTTCTCTCTCTCTTTTCTCTCTCATCTCTGCAAAAATAAACTCCCAAGAGCTTAGATTTTGTTTTCTTTATTGTACAATTTATAAAACACTAGCGTGGCTCTGCCCCCCCGCCTCCCTGCGCACCCCTCGGCACCCCCCGCTCCCTCCCCTCTCCCCAACCCCCCTCCCCGCCTTTGTTTCAGGGTCCCCCCCTCCGGAACCGCTGTCCCTCAGATCGCACCCCCGTTTCGCAAGCCCCCCGCCCCCGCTCCCCTTTCCCCCCCTGCTCTCCCCGCTGCTCTAGAAGGCGACGATGGCCCGAGTCCAGGCTCCCAGGCTCGCCAGCGCCTGCTTGCCGCACAGCTGCCCGTTCAGGGGCTGCTCCGAGTCCGCCTGCTGCCGGCTCACCAGCCCCGTGAAACCGGAGCCGAAGATGGAGATCAAGTTGGAGATGTTGTTAGAGTCCTGGGGGTGCTCGGCGCTGTACTCCTCGAACCGGGCGCGTTTGGTGCACGGGGCGAAGGGGGGGCCGCCCGCCACCCCGCCTCCCCCCGGCTCCCCTTCCTCCACCCCCTCCTCTTCTTCCTCCTCTTGCCCCGGGTAATACTTGCGCTTGGTGCCCGGTGTGGGCGGCGGGGAGGCGAGCCCCGGTGCCGGCTGGCAGCAGCAGGGGCACTGCGAGCAGCAGTCCTGGTGCAAGTACCCGTTCTCCACCGTGGTCACGACGTGAGTGTCCAAATCCAGCACCGTGGTGCGGCTGCTACAGTGCGGGGCCCCGCCGCTCCCGAAGTCACAGCCGGCGGCGTACAGCAGCCCCGGGGGCGCGCCGCCGCCGCCACCACCACCGGGACCGGCGCTGCTGGCGGCCCGGTAGAAGCCCGGGGACGAGTCTCTGCAAGGCGCTCGCTGCAGCTCGGGGGGTGCCGCGCACACCGGCACCTCCAGCAGCTCCGCACCGCCCCGCACCACCGCGCAGCTCCGCGCGTCGCGGTCCTGCGTGTCGGCGGGCAGCGGGAGCCCCGCCAGCTCCGGCGGGGCGGCGGCGGCGGGCGGCGGGCAGGCGGGCATGGCGAGCAGCGGGGCTCCGTCGGGGTAGTGCTGCTGGCGGCGGCAGAGCTCGGCGTAGCGCTCGCTCAGGTAGAGCTGCCGGGCGTTGCGGAGCACATAGGAGACCAGCAGGTTCTTGTGGAGCTTGATGCCGCCTCGCTGCGTGCGGGAGCTGTGGATCTTCCGCAGGGAAATACTGATCAAACTCTGCGCATCGAGGCTGCTCTCCATCCTCCTCCGGCCCCTCAGCATCTGCTCTCGCCACCCGCGCAGCCAGGCAGCCCGGGCCGCATCCACACGGCAACCGGGAGGGTCGCAAGAACCGGAGGATAAAGAAGCGGAGGGAGCGGGGGGGTCTGGAAGGGGTGGGGGGGGGAAGAGGAGACAGAGAGCAGGGAGGGGGAGAGGGGAGAGGGGGGAAAAGAGCCTGGGGTCGCTGGAGAAGGGTGCGAGGGGAGCGGGGGAGACAAGAGAGGGGCGTCTCAGGGGGCGGCGGGCAGCAGCGCGCACATCGCCGCTGTCCCCGGTGCCTGCCGGTGCCTCCCGCCGCTGCCGCTCCGGAGCCGCCACGGCGCGTGCAGCCAGCGCCGCGCGCGCCCTCCCCGCGCGCCGCCCCCTCCCTCCCTGCGCGCGCCCTCCCGTCCCCGCCCCCCTCCCCTGCTCGCTCCGCCCCCTCTCCGCGCGCCCCGCCCCACCCCTCCCTCGCGCGCCGGTACCTGTCGCGCGGGGGCACTGAGCGCGCGCCCGCCCAGCCCCCGCTTTTTATAGCGCGGCGCCGGCCCCGCCCCGCCCCCCAGCGGCCTGCCCGACCAATAGGACGGCGGCGGCGGGTTTGAGGGACGGGAGCGGCGGCCAATAAGGATGAGGCGGGCCCTGGGCGCTGTTCAAACGCTGACCGGCGCGGCGCGGCCCCGGCAGGCGGCGGCGACCCGGCGGAGGCTCGGCCGGGCCGGGCGGAGGTCTGCGGGCTGGGGCGCGGGCGGTGGGTGACCCCCAGAGCCGCGGCCGGGCCAGGAGCCGCCTCCCTGCGCCGCTTCCCCTCGCACAGGTGAGCGGGGGGGCGGCTCCCGGCCCCGGGGGGCGGCCCCGAGCGGCCGCGAGGGCGGGAGGCGTCCCCGCTCCGCTCTCCGGGGCCACCGGGCATCCTGCGCCGCTCTCGCCGTGACACCCCCGGGGCACCGCCCGTGCCCAGCACGCCTGGTGGTACCGGCAGCCGCCGAGGGCTGCCCGCTCCCGGCTGGACGCAGCCCCGGTGCGCGCCCCGCTCCGCGCATCCCCAGCGCCGCTGGGATGCTCCTGACCGTAACGGGGAAAATAATCGCAGCCCTGCCCAGAGGGTGACCGCAGCTCAAGGCGGTGGGTTCGGGCAGTATGTGAGGTGGGGGACTGCTCTGTCTCCTTCCCTTGCAATCCTTCCGGGCTGCGGGTTGGCTTCTCCGAGGCTGTGGCTACACTGCAGCCGGAGATCGGGGAGGTGATGCCCGGAGCTGGTCTGTGCAGACAGCCTGGGGTGCAGCAGCGCTGGGGTTTGGAGCACATCACATATGCAAGTGATAAGCTCTGGCTGCTTTGGTGGCTGAGCCTTGCTCCTGCTCAGTGAAATCAAAGGCTCTGCCCTCGTGGGGTGCAGGTGCCGGTGGACTGAGCCCCAGCTGTGGCTCTGCAGTGTTCTCTGTGGCCTTCTGGGCACCAGGGAACCAGGGCAGTGAGCCACATCTTCCACCCAGCCAGTGCAGGCAGCGGCTGCCTCTTGCTCAGCTGGCATTTGCTGTTCTCTGGCCCATCTCCAGCTGCAGAACTCCAGCCTAGGTGGTCCAGGCTGAGCTTGATTTGCCCCTCAGCCGGCTGCTACATGCCAGTCTGGACAGTGGGGATGGTGCCAGCCACAAAACATCTCCCTGGCAAACATCCTCCCCTCGAGCTCCAGCTCACCATCCTGTCTTGGCTTGGACCAGCAACGTGGCTTGGGGACACTGCCCTCTGCCCTCGAATCATCCCATGGCCCTGCTGCCCTTGGGCTGTGGCTTTAAGTGGCGGCTCAGGTGGCTTTGCAGGGCCCTGTCTGCAGCAGCATCATGGCGATGGAGGGGTCTTGCAGAGGGTGGAGGGCCCCTGGGGGCATCTGGGCATCACGGGCCAGCCTTGATGTGGGAGATGCTGCCAGAGAAGTGCCCTCTGCTGTAACTGCCTGAGAAGCTTCACGGCACCAGAAAAACCCAAGAGCACAGCAGGAGCCTCTAGGAGATGAAGATGGAATTAAAACTTTAATCTTATTGAGAGTCTGGGTAATTAATACAGAGGCTGCAGAGCATGGGCCTGAGCCTGGCACTGGCTGCCGGGCACCGGCTGCAGCTGGTGGGGCTGCGCTGGCCCTGGGCTGCTCCTGCCTGGCTGGCTCTGGCAGCAGGTGTGAGAGCTTTGTTTGCAGCACGGTGGCTTTAATCCCAGAGCCAGGACGGCTGCCGGCTGCCTGTGCTGCCTCCCTCTGCCTCCGCACTCCACAGCCTCCCAGGGACGGGGGCTGGGCTGGTACCTGCCTTGGCACACGCTGGGGGCTCTGCTCCCCCAAGGAGGACAACGAGTCCTGCCCGTTCCCGGCTCTGCAGCAGCCAGCTGGGGCAGGAGGGCTTGGCTTGGCGCTTGCCTTTCTGAGGGAAATCTCTGTCCTGTGCAGCATCCCTATTCCCTGATCCCCACTGGGGTTTGTGTGCCCTTCCCATGGGAAAGGGCTCTCAGGAGCCTGCTGCTGGAGGGCACAGTTGGTCTCAAGCCACCTGGGCTGAACGCAGTTGCAGCTTTTAGCTGGCCACTAAATGGCAAGTGCCAGATTTCCCCCGAGGAAGGGAGGCTGGGCGCGGGTGGAGGGCGGTAGCCACACGTTTCCTGGTGTCTGTGCTGCTGGTGCTGCGGTGTGGGCACTGTGGGGCTGGGCCTGGGCTGGGCACGGTGCAGCTGGCCCACAGCTGGCCCTGGTGTGCTGCTGCCAGGGTTGGTTCCGCAGCCGTCCTGCCGCGGGGCTCCAGCAGCAGACCCTGGCCGGCCGCTGCTCTCAGCTGCAGAGTAAACAAGCTGGCAAGAGAAACCATTTTGCTTCAGCTGGTAGGAGAAACCCTTTTTAGGTAGCACTTCCAAGTGGCAATGCTCTCCTCCATTAACCCTCTCCTTCCCTCCCCACTCAAACGGGAAGTGCAGCCAGCGGAGACCAGGTGCCGGCCGGTGCAGCTTTGCCACCCTGAGCACGGGATTTGCTGCCTGATCTCCCTGTTCAGTGCAATCAGACTGCCTGCCACAGAGCCATTGCCCCCTGAGCCTCGCAGTCCTGGGCCTGGGCATTGCCCAGCTTTCCTCAGACGAGGAACTGGAGGCCTCTGGAAGCAGGAGTGGGTTGGGGTGCACCTGGAACTTGGCTCCCTGGGGATGCGTCTCGGAGCAGAGCTGCGGCTGCCTGGCGTGTCTGGGGAGGATCCTGCTTTTCAGGCTTCCTGACTGCGAGTCAGGCACCCAGAGCTGCTGGGGAAGCAAGCCAGGACAAGGCTTCCAGGCCGAGCTCCGGGAGCAGGGCTGGCCTCTGCCACCCCCTTCTCAGCACTGGGCAAGGGGCGATGCTGCCTGGCCGCCCAAGCTGCTCCCCAGCCCCCCAGGGTCTGCTGCAGTGTGGGGGGCAATAGGGCACGTTGGCTGCAGAAGCCAGCAGCCCCCGCAAGCAGCTGGTGGGGTGGGCTGTGGGTGAGGCTCCCACTCTCCTGCCACAGCTGCTGGCTCCTGCTCTCAGCCCCAGCACCACATGGAAGCACTCTGGATGAATCCTGCAGGAACCACCCCCCAGAGCCATCCCTTGGTGTCTGCTGCTCCGTGCTGGGCAGCTGCACGCACCGAGATGCTCAGCACTGGGATCTGCTCTGCTCTGTGCCTACCTACCTGCACCAACCTTTCCTGTACCCTGGGCACTGCAGGGGCTGGGTGCAGCCTGTGAGCTCTCACTGCTGCATGGCCAAGCACAGCCTAACCCACCCCTGTGCCCAGGGTGGTGCTTCCAAAGCCTCCTGGTGCTGTGTGCCTACCAAAGTGCTGGGAGGTCCCCTGGAGAGAAATGGCCTTGGTCCTGCTGTGGCAAATCCTGGCACAGGGTGGAATTGAGGAGGTGCTGGTACCAGGATCTCCTTGCTGACCCTCTCCATAGTGGGCTCTGCTCATGCTGCTGTGAGCAGGCAGACCTGGCTGTGTTGGCCAGCTGGGGACGTGGCCCAAGGGCACAGAGGGCTCTGCCTGCATTGGATTTTGGGCATTTGGGGTATGTTTTAGCCCATGCCTGCTTTGCTGCCAGCTTGCTGTGCCCGTGGCTTGGTCTGCAGCAGACCTGTTCCTTGCTCAAGCTGTGGAAGAATGAGCTCTGTGGGTGTTCATGGGGAGGCTGCAGCCTCTCAGCTGGTCTTGATGTGATCTGCTTGGCTTGCCTGGCACCCAGAGCTGCTGCTGTGCTGCCCTGCGTTGGTGCCATTGTAAAGCTTCTGGCACAGGCGCTTCCCCAGGCCTCCAGCAAGCCTATGCCACTGTGCTGGGCTCTGCTGTGCCTTGTCTCCTTGTTCCTGTCTGGAGGATGTGGGCTTCCTGGAAAACCACTGCAGAGCTGCCACAGCTCCGAGCTACGCTGGGTGTGGCAAGCTCGGGAGCTGCTCTTCTGAGAGCCAGGGAAGCAGACTCTTTGGGCTGGAAGGGGCTTCCAATGCCATCTACCCCAACCCCCTGCAGCCAGCAGAGCAGGTTGCTCAGAGCCCAAAACAACCTGACCTGCAAATGGTGCCAGGGATAGGGCAGCTCCCAGCTCGAGGCAACCTGGGCCAGGGTCTCCCCACCCTCGCTGCCAAACATCTCTTCCTTCTCTCCAGCCTGACCTCCTTCAGTTCAACCCATCAGCCCTTTCCTGTCACAGCAGGCCCTGCTGAAAAAGTTGTCCCAGCTGTCCCCAAGGGTGAAGTTGGTGTCCACTCCCTCCTGTCACCTACTTCCACACTTTGGGCTGGGTGCTCTCCTGGCCTCTGTCACCCACATCTTGTCACACCTCCCTCATGGACAGGGCACTGCCCCCACTGGGAGCTCTGCTTGCTGCACAGGGCAGGCAGGGATGCCATGGTGGCTGCCTAGGGGCACCTTAGAGGTTGTCCTGGGGTGCTGGGTGCCTGGTGTGGGTGCTGGGGGTGTGACCACCCCCTCCTTGGAGAAAGGTCTGTGCCAGGGGCTCCAGCTGGAGCTGCTTTGGGATCTCTGCTGCCACCCCAGAGCACCACTTCCAGGAGGGATGAGATGCCCAGGGCTGCTGGCTGGGCTGTGGCACCCGGCAGCGACTGTTCCACTGCTGGGTCAAATGTCCCTGGCTCTGCCCTGCTGAGCCACCAAGGGCTGAGCCCTGGCCTTGGTCTGACACCATGCTGCAGCTGTGCTCCGGGGTGTGCTGGAGCACCACCCTCCCCCAGCTGGAGCCTGTCAGCGGTGAGTGAGAGCTGTTACCTGCAGCCCCTTCCTGTCCCTGCCCAGAGCTGAGCCGTGTTTGTAGCTGTGGTCCCTACCAGGTACCAGCAGGGGATTGGAGGAGCCTGGCAGTGAGCTGGCATGGAGCTGGGAGAGATGGCACCTCTGCACAGGGTTGGTTGTGTCTCTGCTTCTGCCCTCTCCTGTGGTTTCTGGATGCCAGGCTGGGGCCTGCCCTACCACCGGCGGCGTGGGGGACCCTGGGGTGACTCCAGTGAGGTCACATCCTGGGGCTGGTGGTGGTGCTTGGAGCTGAGAGCAGCTGGAGGCAGATCCTTCCCTGTTCCGGGGGCTTGCCCAGCCTGCGGGGAGGGCATCGGGGGGCAGGCACTGAACGAAAGCTGGAGCTGTGCCTTGGGTTGGGATGAAGATTGGGATGCTGCCAGGGACCTGCCTGGGCTCCTGGCCACAGCCACGGTGGGGGCCCCTTTCCTCCTTCAGAGCGACCCGAGGGGGGTGCAATTAGTGCGGCCGGCTAACGAAATGGTTAATTGCTGCCTGTCTGGGGTGGAACCTGCAGCTCTCCCCAGCAGAGCCCTTCCAGCCGGGAGGGAGGAGTGCGGCCGTGGCTGCGTGCATGGACGGAGGGGTCGGTGGGTGGACGGATGGATGGACGGACAGCGACGGCAGGACTACAATCCCCGGCAGAGAGCAAACCCCCGGGGGTGCCCGGGGGATGCCGGGACCGGTAGTCCGGAGCTTGGCGTGGGGGTCCCGGCTGCCACTGGTGGCTGTGGGACCCGGAGGGGATGCGCAGTCTCGGGGCGGAGCCAGCGCCTTCCCCTGCTTTGTTGTTGGTACCTTAAAGGAGCAGCGGCGGTGCCCGAGCGGACTCCCTTGCGGAGCAGAACAACCTGGGCCGTGGGCTTTTTAAAGGGAAAAAGCACTCCCGTGGCCTCCGTTATTAACGGCGGCGCCTGTGCTCCGTAACCCCTTCGGTGCCGGAGCGTCGCCGGCACGGCCGCGGGGCTGCCTGCCTGCTGCTGGACCCGCTCTGGCCCTGCACCCCCCCAAGAGCATCCCCTCCAGAGCATCCCCTCCCGGTGCTCGGTGGCCGGGAACCTGGTGCTGCCGTGAGGTGGGTGCTGAACTGGGAGGTGGGTACTGAGCTGCCCAGCGTCCCCCATGCCCATGACACCAGTGCCATGGCTGTGCCCTCAGCGGGGGACACCCCTGCGTGAGCCCCCTGGGTGAGCTCTGAAGCCAAGCGGGCAGCAGGGCTGGCATGGGCAGCAGGGCTGCTTCCTTATGCCACCGTGCCACAGCCATGACCTGGAGATTTCTAGCTCTCCCCCCTGGCATAATTCAGTCTGGCACCCCTTGCCTCCAGCCACATGCCCTGGCCTGGCCCTGGCACGTGCCCAGCAGACACCCATGTCAAGGCCACCGCTGCTGGCCTGGGCCCTCGCCAGCAGCTACCTTCAGACAGCCTGTGCAGGCCTGGGGGGAGATGCCAGCGGCCCCCCAGCACTTCCTGCCTGCTGTGGGGCAGCTGGGGCTGGCGTGGGTGGGTCCTGGGGGCCACAGCTGGGTGGGCAACCCTGTTCTGGGCCCATAATGAGGTTGTCTGTGGTGGTGTGTGTGCCACATCCGCCCCAGCAGAGCCAGCCAGCCAGAGGCTGGCACCTGGCTGCCTCAAATTGCTGCCCTGCCCTGGCAGCCCTTCCCCTGTGCCCCTCTGAGCTCCACAGAGGAGGTGAAACCCCTCTGCCAGAAACACTGCTGCAGAAGGGGCTGCTGGGCACAGCACAGGAGCCTCACTGGCTGGCAAAGCCTGGGACTGGGCTCTGCTGGTCCCTGCTGTGAGCTCAGGCTCTGACCCTTACTGCGTCCAGCCCAGCGCTTGGCACAGCTGGCAGTGGGCAGAGCTGCTGAGCTCGCTTGGGTTTGGGGCTGTCTGGGTGCAATTTGTACCCAGAGGAGCTCTTCCCTGGGGTGCAGAAAGCTCCTGGTGTGTGAGTGGCACGGTGGGAGCAGAAGGGGGAAGCCCATTGGAGTTTCTGGCTGTGGAGTGGTCCTGCTGCAGTGCCAGGCCCTGGCTGCCCTGCGGACAGGGACTCCTCTGGCTGGATGCTGGACCACAGCCTGCCTGGCTCTGACCTGCTGGGCACACCGAGGGCAGCAGGAGGTCCCTTCATGGTCTGCACTGGGACCTGGAGGAGGGCACAGGAAAGGCCCTTCCATGGGCATCTGCAGCAGGGGCATCGACCTCACCCCTGGGCTCTCACTCTCCTGGTGGCTAAGGACTTTCCCAGGGCTGGTGGTGCTGTGCTCAGGCCTAAGGAGCCCAGGGCTCCAGCCCAGTGACTTGCCAGGTGTGCCCAGGTGTGCCTGGGTGCCTCTGGCAGGTGAGACTCATGAGGCTTGAGCAAGATTTTCAATGGGTGCTCAGCAGCCACAGTGGAGATGCTTAAGAGCATCTTTTTGTTAAGAGCATAATGGATGTTAAGCTCTCAAAAGTAAATCCTAAGCCTCTCCAGCCTGCAGCTCCCAAGCTGGAGGCGGTGGCTAGCTGGGGAGAGGGCCTGGGAGATGGAAGGAACTGCAGAGCCCCAGTGAGGAGCTTCTGCCCTCTGTGTGTGCCTCAGCTGGCACCCAGGGCTTTGGGGTGCTGAGGGCAGGGCAGCAAGGCCTTGGCAGCTGGGAGCAGGGTGAAGGCTGTTCCCTGTGCCAGTGTTGTTGGCAGAAACTGGAGACTGGTGCAAAGCTGCTGCTGAAGGACAGGGCCTGAAGCCATCAAGCTGGGAGTGCCTCACTGGCAGGAAGAGGTAAAGAAGTGGAAGATTTGGGAATGCTCAGGGAAAAAGGCTCCTGGAGGTGCTGCCTTCTGCTCTAGCTCAGCCTAGCCCTGCACCCCAGTGCTGGTGGCACCGGGCTGGGACGGTGGAAGCTGGGACCCCATCTTGTTCTGATGTGGCCTGAGTCTGCTCACAGGGCTGCTGTTCATGGGGTGCCACTGCCTGGGTTCACCCCAAAGCAGCTCTGGATTCTGTGCCCATGCCACTCCTGAGCCCTGGCTGCCCATCATGGCTGTCCCAAGGGACAAAAAGCTCTTCTCCTCTCCTCCCCCAAAGCTGTCAGGCTCAGGGCTCTTGCTGCTTCCCAAAAGCTGAGGTGTGGACTGCACCAAGAGGCTATGGCAGGCAGCTGGCACAAGACCCTGGTGCCTCCTCACTCTGGTTTGCACATCTGGATTTTCTTTCTTGCTTTCTCCTGCCTGCTCAAGCTCTGCTCACCCCTGCTCGGGCCTGGGGAGCATTTCTGCCTGATTGCTGCCGGAGAAGCTGGGATGGGAGAACATCCTCCCAGCCAGCACAGGGCTGCAAGCTCCCTGTGCTCCCAGCTGCTGCTGCTGCTGCCTCTTGGGGCTGGAGAGGAGGGACTGGGCCAAGGGTCTCTGCTCCTCGGCACAGCAGCAGCAGAGCTCTGTGCAGCTCCCAGGCACGGCAGATCTTCCCCAGATGGAGGACTGGGCCTTGGGGGTATTTGCCTTCTGCTGCTTTGCTGCCAAAAAAGGCCTGGAGGCTGCTGTGTGCTGCTGCCCTGCCGCTACCCAGCGAGTCGCGCCGAGCCCCTGCGCTCCCGCGGTCTCCCTGCGGAGGGATGCAGATGACTCCCTCCTGACAAGTGCATGATCTGGGCAGGCTTGGCGCTGCTCTCTTCCCGGGCAGCTGGCAGGTTATTTTTGGTTCTGGAGTGGCCCAGATCTGGTTTCTGGGGGCGAGTCCCTGCCCGGCGCGCCCCGGGCGTGCGGGGGCCGAGGGGCGCCGGCTCCCCTCCGGTGCCGGCCGCCGCCCGCGGGATGCTCCGGTGCCCACCTGCCCGAGGCCGAGCTGCCATCCCTATGGAGGGGTGCAGAGAAGGGGACCCAGGCCAGGTCTGCGGGGACTCACCTGGCGGTGGCAGCCTGGGAAACCCGATCTGAGGGCCCCCGTGGGGGAGAGGGATGGGCAGGAGCAGCTGGTGCTGCAGGGCTTGGAAACCCAAGCCAGCACCTGCTCACGTGTGTGCCCCTGGGCTCGGGGGCTGGGGGGGCAGCAGCCCCTTCCCTCAGCTCCTGGCCTGCTGCCCAGGGGCATGGTGGGGGTGAGGGGGGGAAAGGGGGAGATGCTGAGGACCCCCTGCCCTGCCTCTGCTCAGGCAGGGCTCAGGGTGGGAGATGTGGGCAGTGCTGTTTGCCTACCTCACTGCAAGGACCTCCCTCCCCTCCAGCCCCTCCACAGCTCCAGGATGCCTGAGCCCCTTCTCAAGGCCAAGGTTTGTCCCAGCAGCCCTGGAGCAGCAGCTCAAGGTGCAGCAAGCTGCTGCTCAGAGGTCCTTCCCACACCTGCACCTTGTGCTGCTCTGGGCTAGCTGCTTCCCTGGAGGGGGAGCAGAGGGCATCAGCAAGAGGCTCTTCACCAGCTTAGAGCCAGGCTGGGCATCAGCTGGGCACCGTGGGCTGCGTGGCACGGTGTGACAGCGTGTTCCTCAGCTCCTGCTGGCTCTGTGGGCTCATGGAGCTGAGCACCTTGCTGGGTGCAAGCCCATGGGAGGTGTTTGGAAAGGAGAGATCTGTGGTGGGAGTGTGGCCCCAGCCACGCTGCCCCTGCTGCTGAGGTTGTTACTGAGGCTTTTGGTGCCCTGTACACCCTGGTGCCACCCTGTGCTCCAGAGAGCTGCTCCAGAGCCCGTGTGGTGCAGGTGTCTGGTGCTCAGGACGTGGCACCCACTCTACATGAGTCCCGTGGGCAGGGTGGGACTGGAGCCCTGGTGTCTGTGCTTGGAAGGTGCTGGCTGGCAGAGGTGAGCGGCCAGGGCCCATGAGGGCTGCCCTGGCTGGCAGAGATGCCCTGGTACATCACTGCTGGGTGTCAGGGCAGGCTGTGGCACTGCCCATCCCGTGCTCCCCATCCTCCCTGGCACAGCTACCAAGGCAGGACAGCTTTTTCTCACTGAAAACTGTGCCCTTTCCTCCGGGGAGGGAGCATCAACACATCCTCCCACGCTCCTGCTCAGCCCCTTTCAGCAAAATGCCACTCTGACGTCTCCCTGCGCTCCTGGCAGGCAGCAAAGCTGCTTCCAGCCTCTGACTGTGGGGCTCCTGGTGGAGGCTCCCAGGACTGAGCTCTCCTGCTCCCAGCACCTCCCTGTCCCCTCTTCGTGGGGTCCCTAACTCTCCTCCCAGGCCCAAGCTGGCTCCTGCCTGCTCCTCCGCGGGGAGCTCAGCTCCCCGTGAAGCCTGAGGGTCTCGAATGCCACCGAGCCCAGAGCCCAGGCAGCTGTGAATCAGCTTTAGGTTGCTGTGGAGGAGCACAACAGAAAATCGAAGGGGTGCTGCACTCCTGCTGCCTCTGTGCCTGCCTGCCCTTGTTGCAGGTGACTGGGGAAGGGAAATAGGTTTGTTATGCAAGCACCAGGTCAGAAGTGCCCTGCTCTGCTTGGCCTGCCAGGGGCTGTGCAGGAGGTGGGCTGGGTGCAGCAGGGCTGCTGCAGGTGGGAGCAGCGGGAGGCTGGGGGCTCTGTGGCAGGCAGAGAGCTCTGTGGGGTGGAGGGCTCCATCCAGCTGCTCCTCCCTACCCAAGCCCAGGCAGAGGGCAGGCTGCTCGCTTCCTCACACCTCCTGGGTTTTGGCTGCGCTGCATGGAGCACATCCTGTGCCCCTGTGCTGCTCTGTGCCCTGCTTCCGGCCTGGCCTGACCGCTCTGCTTGGCTGGGCATGAGCCCAGCAGAGTCCTTGGGTCTCTGGCAGACATCACCCAGGAGTGAAGTCAGCCTGCACAAAGCAAAGTGCTGGATGTGAAGCATCCCCAGGCTGCCCTGTGCCACCCAGGTGTCTCATGGGGTGGGTGGCAGCTACGGGGCTGCTGCCAGGGACATGGTGCTGAGCAGGCAGAAGTCAAGGGCTTTCCTCTCCTTCCTGCAGAGCTGGCTGCCAGGAGCTCTGCTCTTCTTTGGGGCAGAGCTTGTTGGCAGGGGGCTGAACCCCAGCCCTGAAAGCCTCCTGAACAGGGGCTTCAGGTCCACACCCTCCTCCTGTCCCTGCCTTGCCTGGGGCTCCAAGGCGTGGCTGGACAAATGGACATCCCTGGCAGAAGCAGGCTGTGGGGAGGGCAGGCAGCAGCCCGGTGCCATCCTGTGCCAGTGTCCCACTGGCCAGGCCCCACATGAGCTGCTGCCAGCCCCGGGGGTGGGTGCAGGCAGGAGCCTGTGGTGAGGCAGTGCCTGGGACAGGAAGGTGAGGAGAGCTTGGGCTGCCTGTTTGAAGTCTGACACCCAGGATTTTCCCCACCCACCAGAGGGGCTGGAGACAAGAAAGAGCAGACAGGGGGAAAAGAGAGAGGGGGGAGCCCAACCCCAAAGCTGCTCTTGAAGCTGCTGCTGGGGGCACGTCAAGGAGGCAGGAGTTGAAGGGGCTGTGGGGCAGAGGTGTCTCTGGCCACCTCTGACTCACCAGCACCTGCAGCAGCCCAGTTTCGGGCTGGGAGAGGCTGGGAAGGGTTGTGAGGGGCAAGAGGGCAGTGGAGGGAAGGGAAGAGCTCCTACTGCTGGGGCTCAGCTGCCTGGGGTGTGATGGCCACAGATCACCTCCCCCTCTCTTGTCCCTGGTTGCTGTTCCCCTTCTTCCCAGCATGGTGAGTCAGGAGAGCAGGATCTGGCCCCGCTGGTGTAAGGGCTGCAGGGCTCTGCTGCCTTCCCTGGCAGAGCCTCCTCTGCCTGTCAGACCATAGCCCAGGGCAGGTGCAGGGCACGGGGTGGTTCCTGGTCCTGCCTGGCTGGTTCAGCGCCGCCGGCTGGGGCGAGCCAGGGAGCCCAGGCTGAGCAGCCAGGCTGGGAGCTGCTGAAGCTGCAGAGCCCAGGGCCCAGATTCACCTGCTGGCCCCCGTGTGCCAGGGGTGCAGGGGTGGGCACCAGGCTGGGCGAGACGCCTGTTGGTGGAGGGTTGTGCTGGTGCAAGCCCTGCAAAGGCAGTGGTGGGATCCAGCCCACCCCTCACCTCCCCCCTGAGCTGTGGGCCTCAGGCTTTAGGTTTGAAGTCAGAACTTTCTGCCTTTGGCACCCCAAACCCCAGCCTTGTCTCACCCCCAGGCTGTGCTCGTCCTCTCTGGAGACAAAGGGAGGTTCTGCGTGGCCAGACTGCTCCTGCCAGTGCTGGAGGGTCTGCTGGGCCCCACCAGAGCCCAGGGCAGTGTCTACACTCCTGCAGAGCTGCACTTTGTCCATCTTGTCCTTCAGCACCATGGAAAGACAAAAAGTGACCTTCCAGCCCCTGACGACCATCCTCCACCCCCATCCTGGGGGGCAAGGGTACCCTTGCCAGAGCTGCTTTCACCACAGGTGACCTCCCAGGGGAAGGGGCTGAACGGCAGCAGCGTGGGGAGGAGGTGGAGAGGGTTTGTGACCAGATGGTCTGAGCTATCCCAACGAGAGCTCACAGCAGCTCACAGCAGCTCACAGCAGCTCACAGCAGCCACCCTCTCCGTGGTTGCTCTGGGGCTGAACAGCTCTGCTGATGCCTTCTGCTCCCCAGGAGGGCACACGGCTGGGCCTCTGCCCTTTGTGGTGGTGTCTGGACCGTGCCAAGCTCTGCATCTAGGTGGTCTCCACTTGGTGAGGTCAGCAGGAGGAGAGATGCTTTGTGGTCTGGAGCCAGCTGGGACTTGGCTGCAGTCACCCCAAAAGCTTAGGCCCTCCCTCCTGGCCGTGCACGGCTCTCACAGGGCCATCTCCTGTTGCAGGCGGTGAGGCTCAGCCTCGATTTTGCCTCTCATGGTCTCCTTCTCCTCCAGGAACCTGCAAACTGCTGCAGAACAGAGCAACCACCTGGCTCTGCCTGAAGGCATCCTGCCCTTGGTGCTGCAGCTGTGCCAGATGTGAGGGCTGGAGAGCAGCACCAAACCCAGCTGGAGCTTCTTGCTCCTGCCCTCGTGGGAGGGATGCCAGGTACCAGCTGCTGGCTGCAGGAGCTGTGTGAGTGCAGAGCTGAAGGACAGAGGTGCTGGGACAGCTACCAGAGGGGACCAGGGAGCTCTGCCTTGCTCTCCATGCCAGGGCTGTAGGATGAGGGAGGGAGAGAGGGGGTGGCTGCTCCACCAAGAGAGTCCAAGTGGGAGCCTGCCGCTGAGCCCCTGTGGCTTGGCCGAGGCCAGGGGAGGGGAGGCTGCTCTGCAGGTGGCATGTGGGCACCTGCTGTCTGTGTGCCATGGGTGGAGGGGAGCCCGTGCTGCTGGCAGGCTGCAGGAGGGGAGCTGAGCTGGGGAAGCTGCACTTGGCAGATGGGTTGGAATGGGAGAGAAGCCTCTTCCAAGGCAGCCCTTGATGGAAATTAGCCTTGCAGAGCTCCGGGGGTGGGCTGTGAAGGTGAAGGGTTGGGAGAGGATTGGTGGCTGCTAAATTTAGGAGGATGCCATTTTGTTCCTTCTCTCCTTGCCTGTGGTGCTGGATCATGCCCACAGCTCCCAGCCTGGTCCTGACCGGACCCCCCAGCTCTGGGCTGCCTCTGTGGCCGTGCTTGGGAGGAGATTCTGCCTCTCCACCTCCTTTCCCATCCCTGAGACCTTTAATCTTTCATGCTGTCTAAAGCAATCCCCTTGGGGCAGGAGATGGTTAATTAGCCCTTCTCCCCCTGCTCCTCTCTGCCCGTGGTTCCCGGACCCCGCTGGCTGCTGACCCCCTCTGCTCCTGCCTCTGCAGCTCCTTATCTGCCCTGCGCAGAATTCCCGCCGGGAAGGGGAGGAGGCTCCAGCTCCCCTTGCCGGTGTCTGCCAAGCCTTGGGGAGCTCTTCCCAGCCTGGCCTGGCTTCTGAAGGTGTTGGGGCTGCTCCCTGTGCCCGGATCCCAAACGAGGTGGGAGAACATTGTCCCTGAGCAGCCTTGGTCCTGAGATGGAGCCAGACCTGGAGAGGGCAGCTGCTGCTGTGCCCCTCCTCAAGGCTGGGAGGCATGGAGGCATCCCTGGCTATGGTGGCACAGGCACTGGGAGATGAAGCAGGACCCTTAGGAGCCCAACTGCTTGAGGGTCTTCCCTCCATTTCTCTGGGGCATGCTGGTTCATGTCCTGAGGAGACTCCCTGCAGCTGAGCTCTACCTGAAGCTGACCCCCAGCAAGGGTAAATCCCTGCCTAGAGCCCCAGCCTGATGGGGAGGGCTGCTGCCTGTTTGCTGAGGGGAGAGAGGAAGGAGAGGAGGGAGCTGCAGGTGAGGGAGCGCCTGGGCTCCCAGTGAGCGGCTCCCAGTGAGCAGGAGCTGCTGGTGCTGCCAACAGGCTGCTGCCATCTCCTGTGGGCTCCTCCCGGCAGCGTGGGGCTGCTGTGTGTGCAGCAGGGCACCTGTGCCCTCCGTGTGTGGTGTGAAGGGAAACCAGCTCTGCTCTGCCCAGCCTCTGCTCGCTGGGGTGCCCAGCAGAGGGGTGCTGCTGGTGGGCTGCTCCCCCTCCACACTGGGGTTAACCTCCTCCAGCAGTGTCTGACGTGGCTGGGCCAGATCTGCCTTCTGCAGCAGCAGGGGAGGGAAGGAGGAAGCTGTTTGTGCAACTGTTCATGGAAACCGAATGTGAAAGGAGCGGGAACGTGCTGGCACAGAGCAGGGCACCTTCGAGGGCAGCCTGTGTGCTACCTGTGCTGGGTCCATCAGCCTCCCCCCGGCCCAGGCACTGCGCTCAGCACTGCCCAGGCGCAGGGGATGGTATCCCTGGAACCCCTCCTCCCTCCCCCCACAGCGTGGCTGAGGGTTTGCAGTGAACCCCCAGAGTGCCCGGTCCTAGAACGGTGCCCGGTCCTAGAACGCTGCCTGCCGCCGCACGGTGCCCTCTGCCAGCTTCTCTTCCCGGAGCCCGGAGCCGGCGGCAGGGAGCAGGCTCTGCGCTGCTCTCTCTCCTGCAGCCTCTTTGCATTCCTGATTGCAGCCCTGCATGAGAGTGCTCCGAGCTCCTCCTCACCAAAGTGCAGACTGAGCCTTAACGAACCCCTGGTGGGAGCTGGGACCGGGAGAGAGGAGCTGCGGTCCCGCTGCAGCCAGGCAGAGCCTGACAACAGGCAGCGCTGCCTGGAAACGGTGGGCAAAGGCTTTATTGACCACTGGAGGTCACTTTCTCAATAATGCAGTGCAATCCAACTTTATTTTGTCAGTACCTTTCATGCAGGCTGCCTCCCAGCTGCTCAGCAGAGCCAGAGCAAAGGCAGGGAGAGGAAAGGCTTCTGCCGGAGCCGGGGAGGTGGAGGCTGCTCGGCAGCGCGGGGGGCAGAGGAGAAGGCTCCTGTGCTTCAGCGAAGAGCTGGAGGAGGAGAGCAGAGAATGAAGCAGCCTGGATGCTGCTCCTCTGAGCTGTGGAGGCTCCTTCGGGCTCTCCATCAACGACTGAATGTGCTTGGCCCTGGGGGCGGCAGGGAGGGTGCAGGGGAGGGGCGGCAGGTTGGCACAGGCGAGGCTGGGTGCTGTGTGGGGAGGGTCAGGCTGTGCTGCTGGGCTGCTGCTGGGAGGCAGGCCCTGGGGCAGTGTGGTGACATCCAGCTTGCTGCAGCTGTTTGCTTCTCCTGGAGTGAAGGAGCTCCAGGAGCCCTCTGATTTGAGCTCACGAAAGACCTTGGACGTGAGCAGGCTCAGGCCGTTCCTGAGCCCCAGATGGTGCCTGAATTGTGCTCCTTTGCTCCCTGCCTGGTGCTGAGCCATTCCCAGGGGAGGACCCTGACCTCCTGCCTTCCTGCCTGCTGGCTCCCAGCATCAGGGACAGGTTTCTGCCTGGGCTGATGCCCCACAAGGGCTTGATCAGAAATCTCCTCCCAGCCCCATGCAGGCGAGGTCCTGAACGCTGCCCTTCAGCAAGAGAAGCATCTCTGACCACCCCAAACCCCCAGAGAAATGGAGCTCTTTGCCCCATAGCAGCCTGGGGACAAGGTGTGGGCAACCCCTGCCTGCAGGGTGCTTGCAGGTGGGGAGCTTGGCACACTGGGGTCCCAGGGAGGGGACAGAGCCTTGAGGCCTCACGGGCTCAGAGTTGTGATGTTCCTTGTGCAGCTCTCCACCCCTGGCTCTGAGCTCTGGGGGAGCTGGCTCAGGTGAGCAGTGAGCTGGTTGGGGCTTCCTGACCTGATCCTGGGGAGGGGGCAGGTGAAGAACATCTTCCACATCTCCTACAGCTTGGGGAGGAGGGGGCTGGGTGTGCACAGAGATGTCAGTGTTGCCCTTGGAGACCCTGACTCTCCCTTTTAATCCTTGGGTCTCCCTTTTATCCCCTGGGTCTCCCTTTCACCCCCTGGGTCTCCCTTTCACCCCCTGGGTCTCCCTTTCACCCCCTGGGTCTCCCTTTCACCCCCTGGGTCTCCCTTTCACCCCCTGGGTCTCCCTTTTATCCCCTGGGTCTCCCTTTCATGCCCTGTTACCACCCTGTGGGATTCCCAGGATCAGGCAGGCTGCAAGGCTCAGTCAGAGGAGCCCAGGTCCCGGTGGATGTCCTTCTGCTGCCTCAGACTCCCTGTGCAAAGGCTGAGCTGAAGAGCATGTCTCCAGGGGTGGCAAGGCTGGGGTCTCATGTCCCCTTTCACTCCAGAACGTGTCAGACATGAGTGCCAGGTCCCAGAACTGGTCCTTGATGCATTCCCAGAGCGGGGAGCAGCCTCTGGTTTGCTCTTCCCTCTGCTGCTTTGTCTTTCAGCCTGGGTCCTGTGGAGCCAAGCACTGACGTGGCTGCTAGCTCAGGCAGCTCTGCTCCTGCATGAGCAAGAGGAAAATAAATAGCAGCTCAGATTGCAGCTGGTGTGCAGAGGGCCAGGCTGCTGCTCTGCCCCCAGCTCTGCCACCTGGGTGAGTTACTCCTGAGCCACATCTGCAGTGGGAGCAGGATGGTGGCTGGGCCCAGGGACACTCTGGGACAGAACCAATTTCATCTCCTGGTGCTTCCCTTTCTGCCCTGTGTCAAAGCCTGCTCAGACTCTGCTGGGAGAGCTGCTCACAGAACTCAGTGGAGTCTCTGCAGTGCTTTGGGATCCTCTGATGCAAGTGGGCAGAGGAGCAGCTCCTGACTCCCCTGGCAGTGCAAAGGAAGGGGAGATTGAGGGCCAATAAGAAAAGGCAGGTTGGTGCCCTGGGCCAAGCCAGCATCCTGCCCTCTAATCATGCAGCAGTGTCCTGGGCTGTAGAGGAGCTGTGGTGGAGCTGGGATGGCTGGAGGGAGCCAGGCCTTGATTTGGTGCCTGTTGAGATCAAGAGGCCTTTGATTTCCACGGGTATTGAACCAGGCCCTGGGAGATCAGGGAGGCTAATCAGATAATGACTGCAGATTGGCTGCCACGGCTCTGGGTCCTGAGCTGGGGCAGGTGGAGTAAATTGGGCTGGCTGGGAGAGGCTGTGGGAGCTGGTGGGCTGCTGGAGCATCCCTGCTGAGATGGGATCCAGAATGACAGCAAACATCTCAGGGATCCAGCCCTGGTGGGGTCTGCTCTGTGTGCAGTGGCTGTGCAGGATGCCTGGGCAGGATCCCTCCCTGTGGCTGCAGGAATGCTCCTGAGGACTCCACCGGCCCCAGAACTGGGCTGGGAGTGGGCCAGGGGGGCTGAAAGTTGTGGGGAGATAATGCTGTGATTGGATCAGCTTCACCCAGAGATGGAGCAGGCTGGGGTCAGGTTCAAGGCAGGAAGGAAAACTTGGAGAGGAAGGGAGAGAGGAGGCAGAGGATCAGCAGAAATCCCTCTGGGTCCTCTCAAGTGCTCTGCCAGTGCTGAGCAAAAGAGAGTGAGGGAGAGATCAGGTCACCAGGAACTCCCCCTGGACAGGGAGGCCCTGTGGTATTTCTCTAGTGCCTCATCTGCTGGAGCTGGCAGAGCAGAGACCTGGCAGGAGGTCACTGCTGTCCTGCTGGCCGCTGGAGGTGACTCTGCTCCCTGGCTGCTTGGGCAAAGCCCCTTCAGAAGACACAGACAGCAGTGTCCAGCTCCCTGCTCCTGTGCAGGCTGTGTGGAGCAGAGCCCTGCAGCCAGCAGCTGGGTGCCAGAGCCTGTGCCTGCTGCTACCTCCTGCAGATCTGGGACCTGCTGGAGTGTGCCCACCCCCATGCCAGCCTGTGCTTGGCTCTGCTCTTGGCTGCTGGCAGGGTTTGGGTGTCCCTGCCCTGTGGTCCCCTTGGCCAGAGTGCTGGGATGGGCACCCAGAGAGGCTGTGGAGTCTCCTTCTCTGGAGGGATTCCAAACCCCCTTGGCCATTGTCTGCTGGGTGCCCTGCTGGAGCAGGGGGCTGGGCTGGATGAGCTCCAGAGGTCCCTTCCAACCCCACACCATGCTGGGGCTCTGGGGGTGCTTTCACCTCCCAGTTTGGCCTGGGGGAGCAGGACCAGGGGAGCTGGCTGGGGAAGCAGAGAGATTTTAAGCTGTGTCTGGGGAGTGGGAGAGAAAAGCTCAAGTCCTGAGTGCTTCATTGCACCACATCCCCCCCAGCAAGCCCCCAAAAGCCATACAAGGAAGTGGGAACCAGGTCTCACCCAGCACGCTCCCCACAGCAGCCCTGGGGAGGGAGGAGCCCCTGACCCAGCTCTGCCTCGCTGGAATGCAGCTCCCTCCTCTCCCTCCCCTTTCGGGGGGCTGTGGGGTGCCCCGAGCTGGGGGCTGGAGTCCCCCCCCCGGATGTCGGGGAGCCAGATGGGCCACCAGCCACTGCAGCTGAGCTCCTGGCCACGAACAATGAGGCCATTGAGTGGCTGGAGCCGGGGCTGGGGCCCGGCCGGGCTGCAGACAGGGGACAGCTGAGCCCTCTTGTCCCTCCCTGGCCGAGGCACAGCCCAAAATAGGCTCCTGGTGGCCACCCGAGGCTGCGCTGTTCGTGTGGAGGCCACGGCGTGGCTGGGGGGGAGGTCCGGAGGGGGATTTCTGGCTGGGAGGGAGGAGGCAGGGAGGGAGCTCAGCAGTTGTGCAAACTTAGTCTTTCGTTTGGGTTTTGGGGGCAGGGGCTGGGGCTGGGCAGGGCTGGGGCTGGGCAGGGCAGGGGCAGGGGCTGGGGCTGGGGCTGCTTTTGTCCTCACCCTGTCCCAGAGGTGCTTCTGCTTCCTTGCCATCCGGGCACCTCTGAGTGAGACCTTGGCTGCTCTGGCTGCAGAGGGGGCTGGGGGATGGAGCTGTGGGGCAGCCAGGAGGGAAGCCCCACAGAGAGGTCCTGGGAGCCCAGACTGTGGTGGGTGGGAAGGGTGGAGAGATGCTGTCCACAGCTGGTGAAGCCGTGAAGCTGTCCCTGCTGTGCCCACCTCCGTGTGCCACCCTGCTCACTGGTGCCAGGTTCCTCGGTGGGGGGCGTGGGGGTGACTGCAGAGAGCCCTTCCCCACCCTCCCTCCCCAGCCCCACTCAGATCCTGTCCCTCCTGGCGCTGGAGGGATGCTGCTGCCTGGCTCCTGCAGACACCCAGCAGCTGCTGTGCCCAGGGGCTCCCAGGCTGTCTGCTGGGCTGTAGCTGTGCTCGACGTGAGGGCTCTGCCTGGAGCTGCTGAGGGTGGGGGCTGCCTGTGCTGGGGGGAAGAGGAGAGCAGTGTTTGGACTCAGCTCGGTAGCTGACAGTGCTGGGCCGACCCCTGCCCTGTGCCTCTGCCAGCACCGCCAGCAGAGAGCCTTTCCCCAGCGCAGCCTGGGACAGGATTTGGCCCCTTGGCGTTCGTGGAGCGAGAAGAACCTGAGGGTTAATGTCTGGGCAGCTGCTGGGTACCCATCCCCTCTGCAGATGGAGCAGGGCAGACCGAGACAAAGCTTGGCAGCAGGACCCTCCCCATTACCTCACCCGCAGCACCCTCAGCTCCCCAGCAGCAGCTCCTGACACGGCCCCCAGGCCCTGGGGGGGAAGCCTCCAGCACCCCCCTCTGCTTGCCCCTCTCCCCATGCTGGGCACAGCTCTGGGGGTGGCTTGGCAGGGCTCTACCTGCCTGTGTGTGCCCGAGGCTCCCGTGCCCCCCCAGCAGAGCCTGCGCCGTGGCTGCAGTTTCTATGGTTACTGCGGGCCCGGGAAGAGCAGTTGGATGCTGGAGCTGGCAGGACCTACCTCTCCCTCTGGATCCACCAGAAACTTGCCAGGGAGCTGGGGTGTGTGGGAGCCACAGAGCAGGACAAAGAGAGCACAACCCAGCGCTGCTGGCTGCTGGAGTTGCTCCCAACAGGTTCTGCTCTGAGCAGGGACAAAACTGTGGGGAGGGAGGAAGAAAAGAGGGGAAAAAAAAGGTCTGATGAGCAAATTGCAGTTCTGGTGCTCACAGGAAGGTGACATTTGTTGTAGCAGCTCTGAGCATCGATTCAGGGAACTCAACACATGGAAGTTTAGCTGCTGCCAGAGCCTGACTGTTCTACCCACATTTGTTTTCTCCCAGTCCTTCTTTCCTCTTGTTTCATCCTTTCAGGGCTTTTTGCCCTGCTGTTTCCCTCCCTGCACGCACAGATTCCTCCCCAGGTCTGTGCCTTCCCCTCCCACTGCTGAGGCTGAAGGTTCAGGGCAGGTTTGGCCCTCCCCACGGTCGCAGCTGCTGTCTCTTGGGGAGGGTTGGGGCTTTCCCGGCAGGTTTCCCCACGGCAGCCTTGCTGCGGCGCCCGTGGCCGAGGGACACTGAGCCTCCTGCGCGGCTGCTGGGCTCTGGGACCGGCTCCTGCCCTGCCACAGGCACCTCTGGTGCCCACCCAGCTGGGCTCCAGCTCTCAGGCTGGACTCACAGAGCCATTTGGGCTCCTGGAGCCGCTGGCAGCAGGGCAGTGCCTGACACCAGAGCGCGGCACCGGCGCCTCCGTCCCTGCTCCATGGGCAGGGGCTGGGGACAGGAATGAAAACGATCAGGCCACAGGCTCGGGCGGTGAAGAGCCCTCGTCCTGACCTGCTTGGGAGGGAACTGGGAGCACTGGTCTGCCCGTGCTTCCCAGGGGAGGAAGGCTGGGAGCCCAGGGAGCTCTCTGGGAGCCCTGAGCAGTCAGACTGGCTCTGCTGCTCCCAGCTCTCTGGCTGCAGGGGGTGATGGCTGCCCCTGGCTGGGATTGGAGAGGGCAGAGAGGGATTTGCAGAGCTCTGGATGGAAAAGCTGCAAAAAGAATTCCCTGTGCCCCGAGGAAATTGCCCCCAGCCTTGTGCAGCAGCGTCTGACCCCCTGAGCCTCTGTGGTGGGGAAAGGATGGAGCAGGAGCCAAGCAGCTCCTGGCTGCCCCTGGGGAGCTCTGCCTGCCCTAGAGCAGCTCTGCCTGCAGCGTGTGTGGGGCCAGCAGCTCCGGGGACTGCAGGGCTGGACAGCGTCGTCTTCACACGGGGCCAGCCTGGCTCCTCACCCTGCTCCCCAAAGCATCTCTGCAGCTGGGTGAGGACCTAATGAGGTCCTGAGCCTGCCTGGAGCACTTGCAAAGCCCAGCCTGGCTCAGCTCCATCTTGGGGGTTCCCATGTCCCAGCAGAGGACCTGGAGGTGATGTCTGTGGCAGCACTGGCTGAGAACTCCATGGTCAAAAGTCATCAGCTCAGGTACTGAAAGCCTTCAGCCACCTCTGGGGCCAAATGGTTCTTTTCTTTCTTGGTTCCCCAGGAGTCTCTTCTGCTTGTGGAGAGGCTGAGGGAAGCACAGGCAGAAAGGAGCTTCCACAGGACTGAGCCTGCTCTCTCTTTTCCCAAGGGAGAGGAGGCTGCTGGGGCAGTGCTGGGGCAGTGCTGGGGCAGTGCTGGGGCAGTGCTGGGGCAGTGGCAAAGGCTGGCACAGAGGCTGCTGGAGGTGGTGTGGTCTCATGGAGCAGGGAGCACCATGAGCTGTGGCTGGGGCCATAGCTCTGCGAGGTGCCTGAGGGGAGCTGGCAGCATCTGCAGCAGTGAGGATGCTTTGCTGGTGCAGGACCTCACTCCTCTTGGCTCCTGCACCCTTTGGGTGGGATCAGCCTTTGCAGGAGGCCCCAGAGCAAGGGGCAGCAATGTGCCCCAGCCCCTGCACCACACAGTCCCTGTCCTGCCCTTGCTGGGCTAGTGGTGGATGCCGCAGACCTGGCAGCCAGCACCTTCCCCCCGGCAGCTCCCAGGCTGCTGCCATCACATGCGGGGTGCCCGCAGGCCCCCAGCTCCCTGCACCACCTGCTCAGCCCTTTGGCTGCAGGGACTTGCAGCTGCCTGAGCTGTTTACCCTTCCCCATCCCTTTCCTGCCTTCTCCCCAGGCAGCCCAAAGCCAGACAAGAAAGGGCAGGAGCAGCTCCCTCTCGACAAGTCGCTGCAGGTGAGTCGGGAGCCGCCTGGCACGGCCCCGCGCCGCGCTGGGCAGGCAGGCAGCTGGCCAGGGGCTGCGTGGGATGGCAGAGGGGGTGCCCGGGGAGTGGGAACGGCCCCAGCCAGCATCCCTCCTGCGGCCGCGGGCGTCGAGTCGGGACACTCCCCGTCTGGGTCGGCGGTTCCCAGCAGCCTGTGGAAGCGCAGCACCTGGCCAGGGTTTGTGCATTTCCCCTCCTCCTGCCTCTCCTGGAAGCCCTGGAGCCCCGGCTCCCTCTGGGAGGGGGCACGGCGGGCAGACTTGCCCGTGCCGGGCAGAGAGCAAAGCCCCTTGCATCACTGGGGCTGGGTGGGATGTGCCAGGCCTGCTGCTGGCCCAGGCTGCCGTCCCCTCGGCTGAGTCGGACCCAGACTGGTCCCCACTGCCAGGTGTGTCCTGGCCTGACGCTGAAGCTGGCCCCCAGCGGGCATCGCGCTGCCCGAGCAGGCTCACCCGCAGTGCCCTCCCCGTGCCCTCCCCGGCTTCCAGCTCCCGGTGTGGGCGGCTGCAGGAGCAACCTCTGGGAGCAGCTCTCCTGTCTCAGGGCGGCTGCCTGAGCTTCCGAGAGATCAGAACTCCTGCCGACAGCCAGACCTTCCCCTCCAGCCTCCTGCCCTGCTCCTGAAGCAGCCACGGGGGCTGCCTGCTGAAGGAACCCAGCCCCGGGGTTAGCTCCACGGTCTGAGGCGTGTTGGGAACACCACGGGGAGCATCTGGGGGCTGGGTCTGAGCCCAGCCAAAGGGCAAAAGCTCTTCATTGATTTGTGCTTCAAACCCCTCTCACCCTCCTCTCCTGCCTGCAGCTCCAAAGCCCCAGAGTGCCTGGCTCCGAGGCAGGGAAGGTTTTGCACGGGGGCTAACTTGGATTAGATTCAAGGCTGTTTGTGCTTGCTTCAGGCAGACGTCACTGGGGTCCTTTTGGTGTCACTTTGCTGCTCCCAAGCCTGTTCCTGGAGAGACAGAAGGCAGCTGAACATGTACATACACCTCCAAAGCACTTGGGTATTTCCAAGTGATGCAACCCCAGATTCCTTCCCCACCTCCTCCCCTTCCCCTTTGCTTCAAACCCCTTTCTTTGGCCTCAAAGATCAGCTCGGGTGTTGTGTTTTGGGTTTTGTTGTTGTTGTTAGTGCTTCAGACTTTCTGGCCTCGAGTTGTACCAAGAGAGGTTCAGGTTGGATATGAGGAAGAATTTCTTCACTGAAGGAGTTCTCAGGCACTGGAATGGCTTGAAGAGGGAGGTGGTGGAGTCCCCATCCCTGGAGTCCTGTAGATGTGGTGCTGAGGGACCTGGCTTAAGTAAGGACTTGTCAGTGTCAGGCTGATTATCAGACTCGGTGATCTCAAAGGTCTTTCCCACTCTGATTCTGAGACTTCTGGAGGCTTGCCTGGCAGGAGGAGCTGGGTGGCCCCAGAGGGAGATGCTGACCCTCTGGGGAGACCTTGCTGCAGGTCTGCCCGTGCTGTGGGGTTGTGACTGTGGCCAGCACCCATCAGCAGGTGAGAAATGACATCAGCTGTCTGCAGGCTGCCTGATGAACCCCACGGAGCAGGCTGGGGAAAGTGCTGCTCCACGTGGGAGACCTTCCCAGAGCCCTCTCCTTCTGTGGGTTAAAGCAACACTTTCAGCCATCCCCTGCTTGGGTCCTCAGTGAAACTTGGCCACCTCAACAAAGCTGGGGAGGGGCCTGGAGAACAGGTCTGGTGAGGAGCAGCTGAGGGACCTGGGGGTGTTTAGTCTGGAGAAGAGGAGGCTGAGGAGAGACCTCACTGCTCTCCACAGCTACCTTAAAGGAGGCTGCAGTGAGGTGGGGGTTGGGCTCTTCTCCCTAGTCCTAGATAGAAGGAGAGGAAGTGTCCTGAAATTGTGCCAGGGGAGGCTTAGATTGGAGAGGAGGAAAAATCTCTTTGCTTCAGGAGTGGTCAGGGACTGGCACAGGCTGACCAGGGGGGTGGTGGAGTCCCCATCCCTGGAGGTGTTCAAGAGCTGTGTGGCCATGGCACTTGGGGCCATGGTTTGGTGCCCATGGTGGTGCTGGGTTGGACTGGGTGATCTCAGAGGCATTTTCCAACCCAAAGAGTTCCACAATTCTGTGTTGTCCCCACTCTCTCTGCCTGCTGTGATGAAACAGGCATGGTGGAAGAGATGGGGAGCTCTGGTGCCTTGGCTCTCCATGGCCTCTGCTTGGAGCCAGCTGGGGCTGTGTCTGCCGGGTGGCTGCAGCCCCTGGCACGGGCAGTGCCCCACGGCTGGAGCCTGGGGGCTGACTGCACGCCGGCACGGGGCTCCCACCCCTCTGCATCTCTGCTGCCACACTCCTAAAGCCCCCGGGGGAAGGAGTTTGGTCTCCCTGTTTGCAGGGAGAGTCCCGGAGCCGGGGCTGGGGTGTGGAACAAGCAGAGGGTTTTGTTTTGCAGCTCCCTACATGGCAGCGTGGCTAAAGGCAGAGGCAGATTTCAAGGCACGGTCGTTTAGCGACACTGGGAACGTCTGATCCCAGCCATGCTTATTTCACAGCTTTTAGCTCCACATTTCCTGGGCAACAGTTTTGCAAATGTGATTCTGCAGGTAGGCTCTGGGGGGGCCGTGGTGCAGCTGGGATGGTGCTGGGTGGAGGGAGCAAGCCCCAGGGGCCCCCCGTGCCGGGCGGGCTGGGCGCTGCTTTGTTTGTGCCCCACAGATGGAGAGTCAGAGAACATCTGACCAGCGCGGGGCTGATCCTGGAGTCCTGGTGGAGTTGCTGGGAGCCTTTTCCTCCCTGGATTCTGGATTTGCTGGGGGTGCTTGGCTCTGGTTTGTTTGCAGGGAGCGTGGCCTGGCTCCTGCTGTCTTCAGCAGAAGCTGAGCTGGTCCAGAGCAGCTCTGGGTGTGAGACAGGGTCGGGGTTTAGCTCCTCAGGGGCTCCTTCTGTTACCTCTTAGTGGGGAGCTCTGACTCAGCCTGAACTTTCAGTGCCTTTTGCACCTGGAGATTTAAATATCCCTCTGCAGGGGAGCTCAGCACCGAGCGGCAGCTCTACCTGCAGCTCCTCAAGAGGTTACCTCCCCCTCTACCCCTCCAGGTGTTGAGTATTTCCCTCCTGCCGCTGCCTGCCACCTCCGCGGTGAGTCAGGGGAAGGGGCCACGAATGCTTCACCTCAGCCACTTCACTACCAAGCCTGGCAGCAGCTTCCTTCCCGCGGCTGGGAAAGGGGCTTCAGGCACAGCTGCCAGGCTTTGCCCAGAGCTGCCAGGCTTCGCCCGGGGGCCATGCAGGAGCCGCCCCACCGACGCCGGCAGCGGGAGCCTCCGGCAGCGGGGAGCAGCTGAAGCGGCTGCCGGGGGTGGCAGCGGTGGTGATAACATCTGGACCCACCCCGAGGAGAGCATCTCCCGATGCTGTAAGTGCAGGGCTGGGACCTTTGGCTGCTGAGCTGCCTCGGCTGCCTCCGAGTTCAGCAGGAGTTCAGGCGCTCAGCACCCCGCGGCAGCGGGGCCGTGCGAGAGGCTGCTCTGGGTTCGAGGGGAGCTGCGCCCCAGGGGCTGCTGCCAGCCGGGCTGGGAGAGACCCTTCGGGGTGGCTCCTGCCAGCTTCGCAGGTACAACCTGTGCCAGGGTAAGAGGGAGCTCTCGGGAGCCAGCCGCAGAGCTCTGCCCGGGATGAATGAGTGCCCAGGAGCCAGAGAGTCCCAGGGGAGCTGCAGCCTCCCCCAGCTCCCTGTGCTGCCTGTCGGAGGGCTGCGAGTGAAGCACCCGCAACGCCCAGAGCTCTGTGCTGGAGGCAGCATCACTGCCTTGCCACTGCCAGGGAGGCATCACTGCTCTGCCAGCTCCCTCTTCCCTCCCTTTCATCTCTTTTTCTTCCTCCCGTGCCCCCCCACATCCTTCCCCCACTCTCACTCCAGCTTGAAAATCTCAAGGCAAATCCTGCTAAAGAGGGAGATTTCGCCCTGCTGCTTCCCTGCCCTCCCTGGTCCCTCTGGCTCCCTTCCCCGCGCCTGGCCTGCTGGGTTTTGTGTTTCACTTGTGATAAATAAAGCTGCAGGCACTGATTTGGGTGTACAATGACACCTTGTGTTATTAGACAGCACAGGACAGGCTCTGCGAGGGGAGCTGCTCGCCCTCCCTCCCTCCCTCACCGCTGCTGCCGGGCTGGCTGCAGCAGGCGCTCCTGCCTCCCCCCCCGCCTAAAATCACAGCCCCCAGGCAGAAAGGGAGGGTCTCAGCCCCTGCTTGGGCTGGGGTTAAAGAGGGAGGGTGTGGAGGGAAGCTCTGCTCTTAGAGGAGGGAGAGTGGCAGAGGGTGATGGGGAGAGCCTGGGCTGCCCTGGTTCTGTGCCCCCCGGGTGTGCGTGTGGGGAGTGTTTGCAGGGGTGAAGCCAGCAATGGTGGTGTCACCCCAGCCCTGCTGAGGGGGACCTGAGCTCACCCCACGTCACTGTGTGGCCAGGCAGGATCTCACCCTGCAGCCCTGGCCCCTGGTTCCTTCCCTGCCTGCCCACTGTGCTCCTGGCAGAGGTGGGGTCCCAGCATCCTTCTTCCCCTGGCTCACCCCACAGCACATCCTCAGCCCCCACGAAGGCATTTGTCCAGCAAAGGCCACCTAGTGCCAGCTGCCCTCTTGTCTCCTGGTGCCCTGGGGACTGGCACTGGCTGGAGCAGGGCAAACTGAGACAGACACTGAGCCCTGTGTGCCCCTTTTTGGCTTCTCCCTCATTGTTTTCTTTCTCCCTCCAGCAGCAGCAGCAAATAAATCTGGTTTGGCACCGCTGGCACTTGGGATGTGGCTGAGCCTTGTCCTGATGAGGCTCCAGTGCTGCTCTGCCTTCCAGGAGAAATCCCAGTTCCCTCCATCTGGAAAGGCAAACCCTGTGAGTTTCTGCTTGGGGTGTCCACAACAGATGTCCCCCAGCTCCACATGGCAGCCCCCTTGTGCTGGGGCCCCTGGGAGCTGACATCTGGGGACAGCTTTTGGAGCCATCTCCTGGGATCTCAGGTCCTCTCCCTGCTGGGAACCAGAGATGGTCTTCAGGTGTCCAACCTGTGGACTCCTTGGGGCAGTGATTTAAAGCAGGTAAGCAGAAGCCCAGCCCCAGAGGCAGGGAGCTGATCCCTCCCCAGGGCTCCCTGGCCTCACCCAGAGCATTTTCATTCTTTTAAAGACTTTTGGAAGTGGATTTTTGGTCACTTGGCTTCATGGTTCTTCTTATTACAATTTAGCATCACCTGAACCATGTTTGAGAAGCCTCTGAGAGCACCAAGGGTGAAGAATTCCCTCTGGAAACAGCTGCTGTGATTTGGGGATTTAATTCTTTGGGTTTTGTTCCCCTTTCCTGTCACCTCTGGATCTGGGCTGTGAGGAAGGGGCACCCCCAAACCCTCTTTCTAGCTGGAGATGTGGTGCTTGGCACTTGCCAGGCATTGCTGTGGCTGCAGAAGCAGCCTGGGATTGCTGCTGCCCACCCCCAGCTCCTCCAGAACCAGGACAGATGGTGGTGGTGGTGCCAGGACAGTGTCTGCTCTCCCCTCTCCTTTCCTCCTCACCTCTCGTGGAGGGAAGGTCATGAAGCACATGGGGCCAGGCTTTGCAGCCTTGTGTCCCCTCAGTTTGTGGAGGTGCAGGGTGAGGGTAGGAAGGTTCTAAACCCCCTTGGCTGGAGCTGTGTGGTGCCCATGGTGCTTTGTAAGGGCACTGACCCCATCTGTCCCACAACCCCAACACTGTGGAGCAGTAGGGCAGAGGTTTAGCACAGGCAGCCAAGCTGCTCCTGCAGAGCCCCAGGCCTGCTTCAGAAGCTGCAACAGGAGTGAGATCTTTCCCTGCTTTTATTTATACACATAGAATATCAAATATTACTGAGTTTGTGCTTGTTAATGGTAGCCAAAGGAGTTAAGAGAAACAAAAAAGGGAGTTTGCAAACATGGCAGGGGAGAAAGAGCTAAAGCAGTCCCATTAATAAATGAGGGAGCTGAGTCCAGCAGTGGTATTGGAGTGACTGAGCTGCTGAGCTGCTTTTAAAATCAGTCTCTGGTAGAATCAGTGGAGACAATTAGGAGACCCTGTCAGATACAATCATGGGCTCCCAAACAGAAGAGCAGCCCACGAGGGAAGGGAGAGGCCAAGAGGAGCAGGGGAATGAAGCCAGCAGCTGCTGAAGTCAGAGGAAAGGCTTCTGCTGAGTCCATGGTGCTGGGATGTGCAGAGGAGTCATCCCAGGGATGTCCAAGCTGTGGGGCAGGAGATCCCATCCCATCCCACCTGGGCCTTAGGAGGAATGTGGGCTGGGAAGTCGTGGGGTGAGGAGGGTTTCAGCTGGGCAGTTCCCATCTGTCCCTGGCAGGAGTCTCTAGTGAAGGGACAGGGCTGGGAGGGAGCTGCTCTTGGGTGGCTCCCAGCAATGCTCCTGGAGCTAAACTTTTGCTCCTGTGGTGTCCTGCTGGGGCTGTGGGAGGTGGCAGGGCTGTGGGAAGGAGCAGCCCACGAGGAATGGCTCAGTGGGGATCAAAACAGCCCAAGGGAACTCAAGGACACAGCACTCCATGGCTGGCTCTACCCAGTGCCTCTGAAGCTATCCCTGGAGGTGCCTGTGGCTGGAAACTCTGTGGTGAGATGGGGAGCACCCAGCAAGGGGCTGACTGCAGCCCCAGCTTCATGTGGGGGGACACAGCCTCCCCTGTGGGGTTTGCTCTGCCTGCTCCATGCTGCTGTTTGCAGCTCTCTGCCTGATGCTGAGCATGCAGAAAGAGAAGCCAAGGAGGAAAGAGCTGCAGAGGAAGGCTGGAGGGGCAGCTGGGAGAGGGCAGAGCTGACCATGCCCCTGGGGAAGGGCAAGTGGAGGTAACTGCTGCACAGATCCTGAGGGAAAGAGCTGCTCCAGAGCAGCTGAGGAGCTGCAAGGCTTGGAATGGAAGTCACCACAGGACTGGGGAGCGCTGACCAAAGCAGTGCTGGTGAGGACCCAGCTGAAGCACAGAGGAGCCAAAGCCTTCTGTTGTGCTTGTCCTGGGTAGGTGCAAGGTCTGCCAAGTGAAGAGTGAAATCTCTGCTGCTGGCCCCCCCAGCTCTGTGACAGGGACACTGAGCTGTCCCCTCCATGCTCTCTCTCACCCCATCAGTGCTGCTGCAGTTGCTGGGGTGGGTCCTGCTCCTCTGTGTTGGTGTTGGGCTGACCTTTGGGTGAGGAGATGTGGGAAGGGAAAGCTGGGACAGTGGAGCCCAGATCTCCAAAAACCCTTGCCCCCACAAAAGCCCAAAGCCACCTGGTGAAAATGCTTGAGGGCTGCTGGAGAAGCTTCTTTGAAGTGCTGTGAGCTTCACTGCCTACAAACTCTCCAGGTGGGGAACTGCTGAAGAGATTCCCCTGGGGGAGTAAAATGTGAGGGACAATTTCCTGGATGTTTTTGTTCCTGCTGCTGTGATGAGGAGGATCCCTAGGAGTGCACCACGATGAGCAACCCTTCTCTGTGGGCATGAGACACTGGCTGGGGCTGGAGCTGATGCAGAGTGAGCTCTGGAGAAGCGTCCATGGTGTTGGGAGATGAATCAGCCCCAGCTGTGCTGCTTTCCACTGGTGTCTCACAGAGGCTGCAACCACCACACTCAACCCCTGGCCCATCCCTGCTCCTCTCTCCTCCTTCTCTTCCTTTATGTAATGCATTTCTGATGTGTTTTTTCCCCATGCAGGTTTTCTTCAGCTGCTCTGTGCAAACTCCTTTCACCCCCTCCGTGTCCCCAGGCTGCACTTTGTGTCCCACCATCAGCTCTGGACGTGGTGAGTGTGGGCTGGGGGCCGTGGTGAGTGTGGCCTGGGGGCTGTGGTGCTGCCAGCCAGCCCTCTCCTTGCACTCAGTGTCCTTTCCTCCCCACCACATGCCTCAAGTTTGTGCAAATCTGTTCCAGTTTAAATCTGAAATATGCATCTGAGAGGGAGAGAGGGGAGAGAGGCATGCAGCCCTCACCCCTCACAGCCCAGCCCAGCCCACTCCCAGCCTCCTTCCACAGGCAAAGGCAAGGAGTAAGAACCTGATCCCTGTTTCTTTGGAGGGAGCCTTTGGGGGGTGTGTGGCTCCCCAGTGCTGCTAAACCTCTCCAGTTTCTGGTGGGCTGCACACTTGCCTCCTGCCCAGAGCCACCAGGGCAGCCTGTGGAGGCAGCCAGCACGTCGGTCCCAGTGGCACCAGCCACACCTGGGCTCACATGTGCCCACTTTAGGGGTTGGAGGCATCAGCTGAGCTTTGTTCCTGCCCCTGCTGCCCACCCTGCCAGCGCTGCCTCCTCTTTCTGGGTGACCCTGGGTGGCTAACTGGGAAGCCATCCACCTCTGCTGGCCAAGAGGTCCTGGCCTCACAGAGCCACCAGCACAGGGCTGACTTGCACCAGGTTTGGCCTCTTCTGCCTGGTGGGACCTGGCTGGATGCGTGCAGCCTGGGGTGGCCCCAGAGGCAGGGTCCCGTCCCCTGCAGAGGGGCCAGCAGCTCTCCCATCTCCCTTGAGCTTCCCTTGAAACACCTCCCTGTAACACAGATCCCCTGGGTGGCCCCAGAGGAGCCAACTGCCCACCGTCACCGCGGTGGGGGGGCCCACGCAGGACGCCCCCTCCCCTCCACCCCAGCATCCCAACGCCTGCCCGGCTCCGCCGCCCTGCTCCAGCCCCGGGGAGCCGGGAGCCGGCTGCCGAGCCGGGAGCAAAGGAGGCTGCAGCAAAAGATGGAACAAACAGAATTTTTTTTTGCATCTAGAGGGGGAAGCACAGAGCTAAAAATAAAACGGGAAGATCAGTATCTGTCAGGCTGACGGCGGATTGGCTCCCGGAGATGCATGTAATTACCAGGCTGTAGGTAGACATTTGCATGGAGCAGCAGCGAGCTGCTGAGACAAGGTTACGATTTAACCTTTAAGTCCTGAAGCTGCTGGAAAACTAAGACAGAGCTGCGGGAAATTAACTGCAACCGCTCGAGGTGCCGTGACGGTGCCACACGGTGCCACACGGTGCCACACGGTGCCACACGCTGCCTCGGTGCGCGGCGCTTCCGCGGCACGGAGCCTCCTGCTGCCCCCCTGCCCTGCCTCCCGGAGGAGGAGATGCTTTGGAAGCAAGTTTGGCATGCGTGGATCTCCTCCCTCGCTCGGGAATCGGCTCGAGTGGGGAGAGGAGCTGGGGCGTTGTGTGGTCCACGCACGTCCCTGCTTAGCGTCCCTGGAGCCGGGAGGAGCCTGGGCAGGGGGAGCTGTCCTGGGAGCTGGGTGGGGGGTGAGGGGTGCAGGGGCGATCCAGCTGTGCTGGGAGGGGGTGTGGTGGGCTCCTGGATGTTTTGCTGAGTGCCCAGAGCCTGAGCTCCGTGCAGAGGTCTGCAGGCACTGCTTGGTGCTGAACCCACGAGGACTGGAGCTGGGATGGTCTCTTTGTGTGTGTGCAGGACTGGTCTGGCGAGAAACAGGCAGAGGAACCAAACCCGTGCCTGGACGTTCCCACCCTGGGCTCCCGACAGCATTCCTGATGCTCTTGGTCTCCATGGTACCTGCTGACCCCCAGGAGACCCTGCTCCTGCTGCTGCCCTTCAGCCCCAGGCAGCGCTGCAGGGCAGGGCCGGGCAGGGCTGTGTGGTGGTGAGAGGAGAAGGCTTCCCAGCAGGAGGGGAGACGGAGAGCCCGTGGCCATGTTTCTCATTCCCAGTTGGCACAGCCACCAGAGCTGCCCTGGTGAGATGCTGGAGTGGGCAGCTGAGCCCAGCTGAGGGTGGATGGGAAGCAGGTTGAAAATTGGGGCTTTGAAGCCTGTGGTGACATCTTTCCTCCTGTTGTCACTGGGCTGTGGCTGTGCTTTGGGGACCCCCAGGTGCCAGCCCCTCTGCCCCCAGCTCGGGGGCAGCTTCGTCCATGGCATTGATGCCATTGCTTGGCTCAGGCTGATTGAGCTTCTGTGTCTTGCAGCAGAAGCTGGAAGGAGGAAGAGTGTGGTGGAGCCAGCAGGTGCAGAGCACCACTGCTCAGCTCCCCACAGGGCTGGGCCACCAGCAGCTCAAGCTGCTCCCCTGGCTCCCCAGCAGCTTCTGAACCCACTTTAAGGCTCTGGCCCTAATCTTCAAAGCAGCCACTGGAGGAAGTGCCAAAGGCATCAAAGGCTGAATTTTGCTCTGTGAGCAGCACAAAGCAGCTCCCCTGGGACTGTCCAGGGCATGAGGGCTGGGATCAGACCTTAGAGAGCAATCTCAGCTGGCTGAGAAGTGGCAAGGATGGGCAGTGGTCAGGGCTCTGGGCCTGGATTATGGGATTCTAGGCTTGTTCTTTGCTCTGGGTGATGCTGGACCCAGGTTCAGGTACCTGAAGGTCATGAAATCCTCAGACCTCTGTGCTTGGAGGAGTTTCTGCAGAGGGAAGCTGGGGCTGTGTCTCTCTGCCTCTAGTGACCCATCTGTGAGCCACAGATAAGTGCTGCCTCACTTCCTGGGGCAGGCAGGGGACAGGCACCTTGGAGACTGCCAGAGCTGTGGAGGTGGTGACATCCTAGGAGGAGCTGCAGGCAGGGATGGAGCAACCTCCTGGGGGAGGCTGGGCAACTGCACACAGTGCCTGATGGCAGGGAGCAGCCCCACACCCCCCCTGCTCTTTCATCAAAGGAGGAACCTCCAAGCCTCCAGCCAGGCATCAGCCCCAGCAGGGGCCTGACCCCCGGAGGCAGCAGGGCTGCAGCCTGCAAAGCCTGGGGGCTGCTCTGCCTCTGGATGTGGAAGGTGCTGGTGTGCTCCAGCAGCGACCTGGGAAGAAAACCAGAGTCCTGCCTGGCTGTTGGGAGCTGGAGGATTGAATTGGGGTGATCAAGGTGCAGGGCTTGACTCTCCCTGTGCTGAGTCCCTTTCATGCCTCTGTCTGCTGGAAAATAGGAGTTAAAATCGCTGCACTTCAGCTTGGGGGAGGTTGTGCTTTATGACTTCCCAACAATGGCAGTGGTGTATGAAAGGGACTCGAGGTTCAGAGCTGCCACTGTGCTTTGTTCTCACACCCAGCTGAGCCTCCTGCCTACCTGGGCCTCTGCTGGAGCAGCAAGGGCTGGGGCAGCTTCCCACACTGATGCTGTTGTCTTGAGGCTGTCCTGCAGTCAGGTCTTGGAAAGCCTTCCCTGCCCAAGGAGCATTGAGCTGAGTCTTGCTTTGATGGTTTCTTCCCCACCTCTCTGGAAATTCCCCTCTCAGATGCCTCCCTGTTGGGACTCTTGGTTTCTCCCAGCCCTTCAGCCAGGGGTGCAGCCCAGGAACAGGAACTGGAAACCCTTGTCCTGAGCAGAGGCTTCTGCTGCTGCCCAGACAGAGCTCCAGGGAAGCCACTCGTGGCCCAGATGCAGCCCTGTTGTTTTTCCTGCTCTGTCAGCTGGCCTGGGAGAGCCATGGCCAAGCCCTGAGAGCGCTGCCTGCCTCCCAGCCCTGCTCCTCTGGCGGCTCCTCACCAGTGAGCAGCACGCCGGAGCCCTTCCCTGCTCTGGCAGCACAGGGCAGGACCTGAGCTGGTTTGGTCTTTGGGAGCAGGGGAAGGGAAGTCTGCCCTGGCTTGTGGAGGCAGAGGTGCTGACAGCAGCAGTGGCCACCAGGTCTCCACGAGGAGAGGTTTGTCACTGCCACTTGTCCCTCTGTCGTCGCAGGCTGCTTGTTCCCACAGGCTTCACTGCCGTTCTGTCCCCTCCTGCTGGGCTTCCTGCCCCTTCCTCCTGCTGCTGTGGGGCTGCCCTGGCCGGCAGCAGCTGAGAGGCTGCCTCTGCTCCTCCCTGGAGCACCGAGCTCCAGCTTTGGGGTTGGTTTCACAGCCCTGTGAGGGGAGCCTGGCGTGGGGCAGCCCCGGGCTGGAGCAGAGGTGTTGGGAAGGGGATGGAGATTCCCAGCTTTCATCTTTTGTCCCCAAGAGCATCTGGAGGAATTTGGGCTATTTTTACTGTTTGTTTTTGTTCCTCCCCTCCCAGCCCTGCACCTCAGCCTTCGCTGGGGGCCCTGTGGCTGGGATCTCTCGCTTGGACTTCGGGAGGGATGAGTCAGCTCCACGCTTGTTCAGAAGAGGTGTGGGCTATTTTTGCTCCCCAGCCCCACTTGGTCTCTCTGTGCTGCAGTCACTGGAGTGCAGGCTCTGCAGGGGGACCCTGGCTGCTGTCAACAAATGGCTTCCTCTGGAATGACAAAGCCCCAGCTCATGGGAATGCTGCTGTGGGCCTCTGGCTGTTGATTTATGAGGAAAAGGCTAATTCCAGTTATTGAAAATACCAAATCCTCATTGCAGGAACCCAGGGCTGCAGAGCTGCTGAGGGGGCTGCAACAGCTCTGTGAGGGGGAAAGGCTGAGAGAGTTGGGGCTGGCCCCCCCTGAGGGAGGAGCTGATCAATGCTGATCAATGATTCAAGGGTGGGGGGCAGCAGGGGGGCAGCAGCCTGCTGCCAGTGGTGCCCAGTGCCAGCACAAGGGGCCATGGGCACAACCTGGAACAGCAGAACTTCATCTGAACAGGAGGAGCCACTCCTGTAAGGGGAGAGAGCCCTGGAGCAGGCTGCCCAGGGAGGTGCTGGAGTCTCCATCTCTGGAGCCATTCCAGACCCACCTGGAGGTGTTCTGGGTGAGCTCCTCTGGGTGCCCCTGCCCTGGCAGGGGGTTGGACTCAATGATCTCCAGAGGAGCCTCCAAGTGCCCATTCCCTGGGGTGCAGAACAAACCTTGCCAGGCTGTGGCTGTCCCAGGGTCTCTCATGGGACCCTGCTGAGACCATCTCCCGGGCAGTGGTGTCCAAGCAGGGAGGAACTTTGGCACTGGGGAGGGCTCCACTTGCCTGGGGCTGTGCTGGTGGCTTTGGGCCAGGGGTGAGGATTGTCTCCTGCCTCCTGGTCAGGCCATGGGAAGGGGAAGAGCAGGGCTGCATTCCCAGGGATGGGTTAGGGGCCTGCTGGGATTTGTTTAGGGAGGGAGCAATGCAGCCTTTGGGTAGTTTGCCTTAGGGTGGATTCCTCTCTCCCGTTGGCTCTGGGCTCTCCAGGAGCCTCTTGGCTGCAGTGGGGAAGGGGTTAAGGCTTCTGCACTAGCTGGGAGCTGCTGCTGGCTGCCTCTTTCCCTTCCGGGGCTGGGGCTGAGGTTTGCTGGTATGTGTGCAATGTGGAGCACCCAGCCCTGCCAGCTCCAGACCTTCCCGGCATGGCCTGCCCTGCCCTGCCTCCTTCCTTCTGCTGAGTGATGGGGCTGGGGGTCAGGGCCCTGCTGGGAGAGCAAAGGCAGGGCTGGAGGAGACAGAGCTGCAAAGCAGCAGCCTCAGCTCCAGCCAGACGCTGCCCAAGGTGCTCTTGCCCAGGCAGTGTCTCTGGGCACGTCCTTGTGCCAGCCCAAGGTCTTGCAGCTGCTCTGTGCTCACATCTTTACCTTCACCGTGTTGTGGGCTGGGGCTGGCAGGGTGGCAAAGGGCTTTGGCCACTCCCCTGGGGTGAGACCTGATGGGGACCAGTTCTGGGCAGGCTCTTGCTCCCCATAGCAGGGGAGAGGGTTTGGTGCAGATGCAGGAGCTGCAAAACTGCAGCCATGGCAGCAGCAGTCAACCCAAAACCCAGCCAGAAGCCTTGGAGGGGGCTGGAGGCTTTGGGGGGCAGCAGCTCACCTGGAGTTCTCCCTGCACCCAGGGCTGCTGTCCCTGCTGTAACTGGGGAGAAGCAGACAAAGGAGCTTGTCTCCAGCTGGCACTGTGGTGTCACTGGGGGGAATGCTGCAGCAGGAGCCTGGCCTGCAGTTGCTCCCAGTGCTGGTTGCTCCCTGGGCAGTGCTCCCGTGGCTGCATCTCCAGATGAGGAGCTGGGGGGTGGGGGGCTGCCTGCTTTGGGCAAGGGGCAGGAAATTGTTTTGCTCTGCAGCTTTTTGGGGTTCCTGAGGCTGCTCCTGGCCAGTGCAGGGACTGCTGCTGGCACTGCTGTGCTCCCCCACGCTCTGCCCCCACTCTGCTGTCACCAAGGGACTGAGCTTTGCCTTTGATCTCCTGCAGCTCCATCACTGACGCTGGCAGGAGCAGGCCTGCAGAGCAAGGCTGTTTGGTGCTAATTTTGTCATCTCTGATAAGGGAACCTCTCTGAAAAAGGCATCTGGGGCTGGGTCAGGAGGTGGTCCCTGCACCCACAGCACAGGGCACTGGAGCAGGAGGTGTGTTCCAGTTGTCTGCCTGCAGCCTGGGGACTTCCAGAGCTGGACAGCCAAGCCTGGCAAGCTCCTGACCTTCCAGAAGGGACCACTGCAGGGAGAAGCTGGGAGGGTGCAAAGCAGCAGCTGCTGAGGCCTCCCTGTGTCCATCCCTGCAGGACCTTTGTGCTTTGGAGTCTCCCAAGGTGTTCCCTTCCTTACCTGGTCCTACCTGCTGCCCACCCTCACCTGGCCCTGCTGGGTCTCAGTGCTGTGGCTGGGAAGTGAAACCTGACACAAGGAAATCTGTTGCCAGCCAGGGACTGTAAAGGAGCTCAGCTGAGCAGGGTGAAGGCAGAGCCAAGCCATGGGCCCCAGAATCCACTCTAAGTGCAGATGAGAAATATTCACAGCTTCCCCACTCCCAGATTATTGCTTTTATCTTCCTGGTTCCTTCAGTGGCAATATAAAAGTTACTGATTTTGCACTTTTTATGCCTCTGAACCTGCAGACACTGACAGCAGTTGGTTTGCTGCATGATTTGCCTTCTTAGATCCCAACCCTGGAAGGCATCTGGGAATGATCTGCTCCAGAAGCTCCACTCTGCTGCCTGTCCTGGGTGTGACATCCTGCATGGGAACGTCCTCAGCCCTGGAGGTGAGGCTGGCTTGGATCCTTCCAGGGCAAGGTGGATCCTGCCCATGGGAGATGCCTGTGTGTGCCATGCTGTTGAGGCCTGGGGGGGTGCAGTCAGCTGGGCTGTGGTAGGGTGGAGGTGAAGCTGCATGAGGCCAGCAAAGAGACCCCAAAAACTTTGGACCAAAGCCATTTGGGGCAGCCCTGGTCTCCAGGCTCTTTGCCTTGCTTCCTGGAGCTCCCATACTGGGATGTCACCGGGGCAGAGCTGGGCATGGCACTCAGTGCCCTGTCAGAAGGAGTCCTGCTGGCAGCTGAGCTGCTGTGGTCTCACTCAGGTTGTGTGCAGGGGTCTGGAGCTGTTCCCTGGAGCACAGAGCCATGGAATGCTTTGGCTTGGAAGAAACCTTCCAGCTCCGGTTCAGTTTGGTCACCGTGGTGCTGAGGGACACGGCTCAGCACCAGACAACGACTGGACCAGCATCCTGAGGGCTTTGCCGACCAAAGTGGCTCTGTGACTGCCTGTGGCCACCCCTGGCTGGCTCCCAGCTCCCTGCCAGGCTCTGCCCTGAAGGAGTCCCAGGGCTGCTTCCCTCGCAGGCTGCGTCGCGCCCCAGCCGCGGCCAAAGGCTCTGCAGGTCTGCAGCTTTTCCTGCCCTGCTTTCATCTGCATGCGGCTGCAGCTCTGCCGGCCAGGCGCTGCCGGCGCTCGGCACAGCCCCGCGGCTGCTGCCCGGCTCCTGCTCTGCATGCCAGGAGCCTCTGCGAGCGGAGCGATGGAGCTGCGCGGGGAGGGAGAGCAACGCCAGATCCTGCTCCTTTCCTTGCCGGGGAGGCTGGGGGGGGTCGGGCAGCCAGAGGAGGGAGGTTTAAATGCATGCAAAATTGTTTATTGGCAGGAAAAGGGGCGGGGGGCAGGGGGGGCTCCAAGTCCGGCTGTGTTTCGTATGCTGCTCCATTTCCAGAGCCACAGCTCAGAGATTTCAGCTGGAGGTTAGGGAAAAATCCCAGCACTGGCAACGATCTTGTGACAGTGGAAATATGCAGCTCTTCTCCTGTGAGAAACAGAGCTGTGTGGCAGCTGAGGCCAGGCTCCCAGGCCCGGGAAGCAAGGTTGGATGTTTGGGGTTCTTTAAAGCATGAATAAAGAGCAAGCTGTGCCGAGAGGCTCTCTGTGCAGGGCAGCCTCTGCCTGCTCCCCCTCGGCTTTCCTCCCCCCCTTTGTTTTTCACCAGCTGCATTTGCCCAAAGCTCTTCAAACCCAGCACCCCTGAAACTCAGAGCCCTGTGTCCCCAGAGCTGCCCTGGCAGGAGGGCAATGGGAGACTGCTCCAGCTGAGGCTGGACTGAGGGAACACCTTTGGACATGTGGCCGGGGGCAGGGCAGACTCTGCTGTCCCCAGGCCCTGCTGCCTTCCCGAGCTGCTCTGTTTGAAGTTGCAGATCCCCAGGTCCTGCATCTGCTTGGAGGTAATGGTGAAGGCTGAGGAGTCCTTGGTGCTGGTGTGGGAAGCGGGGGATGACATTTCCCTTCATCACCCAGGTGACTCTGGAGGAGAAACAGAATCCTTTCTGCTGCCTCGGTGGAATTCAGCTCTCTCAATGCCAGAGGGGAGGTTTCCAGGTGGGTTTGAGGCACTTCAAGTGGTTTGCTACTTTAATTTTGAATCTGTAAGCCCTGGCTGCATTTGAGCCTCCTTGTGGAGCCTCCCTGAGGTCCTGAGCTGCTCTGGCTGCTGGGGGTGCTGGGTGTGGGGGCTGCAGGGATCTGGGGGCCACCTGCTCCAGGGTGAGGGGTGGCTGTGGGCAGCGTGGTGTCCCCTGCAGCCTGGGGCTCTGTGTTGAGCACAAGGATGGCCAAAGCCAAGTCCTCTCCAGACTCCTCCAGGAGTTCATAGACAACCCCCTCCCACATGACCCTTTCCAAGGGCTCTGGGAAGCCACTCTGCCCCCACAGGGACTTGTCAGAGCTGTTTGCTTCTGCATCTCCAAGCTTCACAAGAGAGGGTTTTGTGCCTCTGAAAGCCCTTCCATGGGCAGCACAGCCAAGCCTCTGCAGGGCACAGGCAGGGGCCACAGCCTGGGGCTCTGCTCCGTGACACCCTTGGCTCTGCCTCTGCACAGCGTTAGGGGGACCCAGGGGTGGTGTTCAAGAGGGGACCTGGTGCTGGGTGGTGCTCAGCTCCTGCTGGGGTGTGCAAGGGCTGGTTCTGTTCAAGCACCAGGTGTGGGAAGCCTCAGTGCTTGGAGATGAGCTCCTAGGGCTGCCCCCTCCTGCCCTCAGCTCCTCCTGCATCACCTCCCGGTGCTCCAGGTGCCAGCCTGCCCTTGGCAGCGCTGAGCCACGCTGGAGCTGCCACCCAAGGTGGGCTCTGGGCAGCCCTGCTCGCTGGGTCCCCAGCCCACACTCAGGGCTGTTCCTTCGGTTTCTTTCCTTTCCATCGCACCCGGGAGGCTCCTCCTGTCCCTCCCCACCAGCCATGTGGTTGGAGGGGCCACCAGCAGCCCCAGCCCCGCTCCTGCCTGTCCCTCAGCTCCCCTCGGGGCGCATTTGCTGGCAGGTAAACACCTCCTGCCCTCGCTCCGGCGGCTTTGTGCCGCTTGTGATCAGAGGCTCCAAACCTGCCCTGTTGCAGCTGCTTCTTTAAAAGGCCTTTTTGCTGGGGAGCAGATTCTGGGAGCCTTTCTGCTGCCTTCATCTGTAAATTGTCCTCTCCATAACGAAGGAAGCTCTCTGCTCGGGCTGTGGTTTGATGTTTGTCGCCCAGCAGATGTCTGGGTGGTTAAAGTGCCCCCTGAGCACAAGTATCCTGTGTCTGCAGCTCTTTGATACTTGCTTCAGGAATCTTTTTGTTCTCTCTTTCTCTCCTCTAGTCCTGGGGGTCTGTAGCAGATGCCTGCTGCAGTCTCTCCTTTGTTTCCTGCTCCTGCTATCTGTGCCCACAGTGTTCTTCCTCTGCCCTCTCCCTTCTCACTTTGGATCACCTCCTCCTCCTGGGTGGCCGTGCAGAGGCTCCACGGGCACCCTGCATCATGCTGCTGGGTACCTGCTGGGTGCTTGCTGGCCATGGCTCTGGGTCTCTGTTGCATGTTCCCAGGCCCCTAGCAGTGAGCTGGCACTTACCTGCCATACCCAATGGTACCAGTGGCAGCAGGGCCAGCTTGCTGCCCTTGCCACCTGCAGCCAGGTCCCAGTGTCCCATTTGGGACCTACCCTGCACAGCAAGCCCAGGCCCTGCACCATCTCACTGTGACCCTCACACCATCACTTTGCCTTCCTGCTGCTCTGTGTCTCCAGCCTCTCTCCCTGTGTCCTCAGCTTGGCTGCTGGGATTCAGCTTCTCAGCGTTGCAGGCTGCTCCTTGCCCCCTCCCTGACTGCCTCTCCCTGGCTTCCCTGGCTCCCACGTGTGCTCCAGAAACTCCTCTTTGTTGTTCTGTCCTTCCCCCTCCTCACAAACCTCTGCTTCTGTTCCACCTTTCATGAAAAGGTCTGAGTCTGAAGGTGAGATGTGATAACAGCCTTCAGAAACCTGCCAGTGGCTGCTGCAGACAGGGTGGGGAGCAATGATCCTGGGTGTGCTGTGGTGGGCAGGACAAGCAGAGCTGGGCTTCAACCAGAGCACTGAGGAGACTCAGGTCTGGTGTGAGCCATCCTGGGGCTGAAGCACTGGGGGGGGCTGCAGGGAGCCGCTGGGGGGGGCCCAGGTCGGACCAGCAGCTGCCAGGAGAGGCTGAAAGGGAGTCGAGGGGGCAGTGGGGTGGTCCAGGAGCTCATTTTTCATCCTCCCCAGCCCTCTCACCTCCCCTTCTGTGTGCTGGAAGCCTCGAGCTAGGCAAGAGGCTTCTTTGTGGCTTGCTCAGCCAAGCTTCTTGCTTCTCTCTCCTTGCTTTTTGTCTCTGCTGCAGCAGCTCTGGCAGATGCGATTGCAGGCAGCCTGCAAAGAGCCAGGGCCAGCCTCTCCTCCCAGCCCTTCCTTTGTGCCTGGGGGCTCCTTTCAAACCTGGAATGCTGCTGGAGGTGCCGGCAGCTGCAGGCAGGGCACCAGGAGGTGCAGTGACGGAGCCCGGGGCTCTCCTGACCCTCTCTCGATGGGAAGCCGCTGCCAGCTTTGCAGAGGGCCCTGCTGTGCCCACGCCAGAGCCTGGGTGGGGATGTGAAGGTGAGGATGGCTCCCGAAGTGCTGTCCCAGATGGGCTCCCCGTGGCTGTGGGCAGCAGGGGTAGGATGGGAGCTGCCTGCTGGTCTGTGCCCACCCTCGGTGGGCAAAGCAGGGCACCTGGGCTCCTAGCAGAGCTCCCACCCCCACCTCCTCTGAAGGACACTGCAGGGACCCCCATGGGAGCTGCTGTCTGTGCCCAAGCAAGACTCTGGGGGCCTGGAAGTCGCAGAGGGTTCCCTCTGCAACGAGTGCAGGGCACCAGAGCAGCAGCCCTGCTTCTGACGCTGCTGGCCAGGAGGTCCCCGAGTCCCCTGGGCACCTTCAGCCCAACACCCACCTCTGCTGACCCCTCCCCATCCGGCACCGCCGCGGTCGTGTCGGTCCGGTCGCCTCTGCGCTGCGCCCCTGCTCCCCGCCCAGAGCCCTCTGCCTCCTCTCCCCGGGGCGCTGCAGGGGGGTCCTGGTCACCCTTCACCCACCCTGCAGCACCCCCCAGCTCCCCACCAGCAGAGGTGGGCAGGAGGAGCAGCAGGATGAATAATGTATTACAAGGATGCAAACCAGGGCTGCGAACTCCCCACATAAATATTTATTTGTGACTCGTTAGCACCGCGGCCGCCTCCACCCCGCCCCCCCCAGCGCCCCGTGGCTATCTCCTCCCCAAAGCCCCCCCAGGCCCCGTGGCTATCCCTGGTGCTTCTCCTCCTTCTCTCCCTCCGTTTGTCCACCTCCCTCCGCCGCCGATCCCAGCCCCGGTGCCAAACTCTTCCCGGGGAAGAGGCAGAATTCCCTTTCTGGAGCGCACAAAACAAGAAGGGGAGGGCCGGGCGGGGGGAGCTGGAGGAGCAGGCACAGCACAAACCCCTTTGAAGCCTGAGCAGGGGAAGGGTTGTTTCTGTGGTAACGGCGCCGGGATTGGCGCTGGGCTGGGCGCCTCCATCCCGCCGCTGCCGGCTGATTAATGAGCTGCCGCTGGGCTCTTGGGGGGCTCCTGGGCCGTGCTGGGCACCGCGGGGCTGCTCCGCTGGACCTCGGGCACCTCTTTGCCCTCCTCTGCTCGCTCTGGTGGTGCCCCAGGCTCCTCAGCCTTGTGGGACATGGGCTTGGGACGTCTGTGCCCTGCCCCAGCGGTGCTGGAGCATCCCTGGGGCTGTGGCCTCCATCCCACCTCCTGCTCCTCTGCACTGAGGTTGGTCTCAGGGGGGTCCAGCATCCCCTTCAGTACAGGGATGGGCCAGGGCCTGGGGGAAGGTGGTGGCAGAGCAGGGAGCTGGCAGGCACAGGGGAGCCCAGGGATTTTGGGGAGCATCTCTCATCTCCTCCCCTTAGCACCTGCCTGCCTCCCCCCTATGGCTTCCCAGGGCTGCTGGGTGCCTCGTGGCTGAGCTTTGCAGCCCTGGGGAGCCATGGGGGGAGGCTGTGCTGTCCCTTTAGTGCCACCACTCACTGATCCAGGTTGTCACCAACGTGCTTGTACCATCCCCAGCAAGACCTGCAGCTGTGGGGCTCTGGAACTCACCTCCCTTTGCCTCCTGTGTGGGAAAGGCAGAGGAGGAGCAGGCACCATTCACTTCTCCTGGGCTCTCTTTCCCCCAGAATAGCCAAAGCAGAGCAGGCTGAGGCTCCCTGAGCTGCTGCTGGAGCAGATGTGCTGCCAGTGAGCTGCTATTTATAATGTGCAGCCCCTCCAGCCCTCAGCTCTCTGCTCTGCAGCTCCTTTTGAAGCCTCCAGCTCTCATCCAGGGACTGGTTCTGGAAAGCTCCTTCTCAAGTCGCTGGGATCCTGCCTGCTCTCTGCCTTCTGAGGGGCTTCACCACCTCCAGAGGCTGCTGGGGTGGGACTGTCCCATCCCTGGATGTCCCAGCTGGGATGGGACAGCAATGGGATCTCGTTGGGTGCTGAGACCCTGTGGGCCCCATGGCTGCAGGGTCTGGAGAGAGCTGGGCACACTCTGCTGCAGGGCTGGGGACTCAAACCTTTCCCCTGCCCCTGTCTGAGAGTTTTGGCTATTCAGGGGGAAAGGAGCTGGAGCTCAGTGGTGGTTGTTCAGCCAGGAGATGGTATAAGCATGCTGGTGGTGGTGGCACTGAGCAAGGCTGGCCATAGGGTGGGCACAGCAGAGGCAGTGGCCTGAGGAGCTGTCCCTGGCGTGGGGAAGGGGCTGCCTCGGCATGAGGGCTCAGCTCAGCCCAGCAGGGACATGGCCACAGGTTCCCCTGGGCAGCATCCCCGGCCCAGGCTGGAGCTTTCCTGGTTTCCAGTGGTAACCAACAACCCTGGAGGAGGGTCAGCAGCACGGGGAAGCCATCTCGCTGCAGCTGTGTTCATTATTGATAGGCTGTGGGGAAGCACAGCCTGGGAAGCCTCAGCGGCTGGAGCCAGGAGGCCACCGGCCCGTGCCCAGCAGCGAGGGCACACTCGTGGGTGGCTTCTCCAGTGGCTGGTGTGGGAGGCTCCCAACCCACAGCAGACTGAAAGTAAGGAGCTGGGTGGGTCCCAGCCTGACTTTGGCCCTTGAAGGGGTCAGTGCCCTCTGGCAGTGCCCCTGCCCAGCAGGACTGGCAGCACGCTGGAACTGCAGGGTCTGCTGGCACAGCTGCACTGGGGATCCCTGTCCCAGCCTGGGGCACCCTGCAGAGCTGTGTGGGCAGGATGGGACCCCAGAATGGTGCTTGGACCTCACCTGTGCAGGGAGTTAGAGCTGGGGCGTCTCTGCAAGGTGATTTTTGTTCAGAGCAAGGTAGTGAGGAGTCTGCACCCAAAAGCTTTGTGCACCTCGAGGGTTTCTATCCCATATCTGCCTGGGGGTACCAGGGATGCCTCCACGGGGGGCTGGGGCAGGTTGCCATGGAAACCAGCAGCAGGAGTGGAACCCAGGGCACAGATTTGGGTCCTCCACTGGCACTGCAGAGCAATGCTCAGCACAGGGAGGTCCCAGCCCAGTGTGGGCCCCGTGGCCAGGAGGAGCCTTGCTCTGCCCTTGGTCCTCCATGCAGGGCAGGCACCGGCTGGGGGTGCCGCAGCCCCTGCTCCCCCGGCCTGCTCCCCTCTCCCTCTGCCTCCTTCCCATTCCCCATTCCCTCTCTCTGCCTTGCATCCCCTCGCTCCACCCCTCCAGACTCCTCTCGGGCCATCGATTTTTCCATCCGTCAGCCAAGCGCTGCAGGAAAATGAAAGAGCATCTCCGGGATCGATCAGCGCCGCGCTGCAGCCTCGGGGCAGGAAGGGTTTGAATCGCCTGCTCCCCTGGCAGGTAATTACGCCCCCCCCAGCCCCAGCCGGGGCCGTTCGCAGGGCTGGGGGGCCGGGGAGCTCTGCCCAGGGTGGGTGTTGGGCTTTGCCACCCCCAGAGCTCAGCCCCGGGCCGGTGCCAGTGGGCGCCAGCTTCTCCCTGGCATCGATCGCACACCTGGAGGTGGTTCTGTGTGGTGCCTGTCGAGGGTGGGGGGCTCTGAGCCTGCGAGTTTAAAGGAGCTGAAAGAAAACTAAAGGCAGCAGGAGCTGGGTGCCCACCTCCCTTCTGCCTTCTGAACGTCTCCTTCGCAGGGAGCTGCGCCTGGGCCGTGCCACACGCCCAGAGACCTCCCCACGCAGCCCGGGTGCTGCCCGTGGAAATGCCAGAGCTTGCCATCTGCTCCCATGCTGGCCCCTGAGGTCCCCCCGCTCGCTGTCCTCCCCCAGAGAGCTGGCAAGCAGCTGAGGGAGCTTCTCGTTCAGCCTGCAGTCGCTGCCTGCGAGTGCTGACTCCTGCATGGCAACCGGCGTGAGTCAGAGCGGAGCTGCAGGGGACCTGCGGCTCTGCCTCTGCTGTTGCCTGGCTCCCATGGGCCGTTGGCAGGGAGGTGTTGGCACAGTCCCACGGCAGCTCTTCTGGAGCTCCATCTCCCCTCGGCAGGACGTGCTCACCAGGCAGCCTGTGCCAGGTTGGCAGTGCTGGGGTCCTGGGGTGGGAGGGAGCTCTGCTTCCCGGGCAGGAGCAGGAGCTGGGCTGTGTGGCACAGCAGGGAGAGCCTGGCCTCAGCATTTAACTGAAGGGGAAAGCCTCTGAGCCCGCTTGGGACAACAGCCCCAGAGCCCCATGCCAGGACAGCACAGAGCTGGTGGCCTTGGTGCCACCCACCTGGACTGACCCTCCCTTGCTGCCCATGGACCTTGGCCAACCTGTGCCCTGAGCCAGGCACTGGGGTTTCAGCCCCGGGGTGCACAGCACAGGGCTGGTTGGAGCTTGTTGGCCACACAGAGGTTGCAGAGCAGAGCAGAGCACAGCAGCTTCTCGTGGTGGCTCTCAGCTAACAGCTCTGCCTGGGCAGAGACAGCACAAAGCCATCCCCCCGAGAGTGTGAGGAGCAGGAGGAAAGCCATGGGGAGATGCAAGCCAACACTGCTCCCTCATGCAGCCCTCCTGGCTTCTGGCCCTGGGCAGCCTGGCCATGGGCTGCACCTTCACCCAACAGCCTCCACCAGCACCTGCAGCCTGCAGCCTGTGGGCTGCAGGAGAGCCAGGGGCTGGTTGTGGGCCCCTCTTGTGCCTGGGTCGCAGGGGAGCTCGCAGCCATTCGATTCCTTTTGTGCTTCCAGCAGACGTGGGAAGTGCTGGGGACAGAAAAGCAGAGGAGCAACCAGAGCAACGTGTCCCTGCTCCCAGCACAGCCAGCTCAGAGCAGTGTGGTGCAGGAGGACAATGCAAAGGCTCTGGCTTGCTGCAGCCTGGCTGTGCTGCAGCCGTGCAGATGGCAGCCTGCAGACTCCGGGGCTGCCGGGGAGGAGCTGGCCCCGGGTGAGGCCGAGCTGAGGTTATCTGTTCCCAGATACTGTCTGCTGCTGGGAGCAGCTGGGACAGCTGCATCCTGGCTTTGGGGGGAAGTTCACTTTGCAGCATGTGATGAGAACTTGTCTCTGGTGAAGCCCTGACACAAAGCCCCATCGGGGCAGGACCCTTCCTCTGGTGGGGTCTGGCACCAGTCTGAGCACTGGGAGGTGCTTCCTTAACCTGAGTGCTGCATCCCAGTCCAAACTGGCTCTGGCTCTAACCCAGTTTCCTTCAGCCTGTGTCACTGCCTGGATCCAGGGCAGTCTATGCAAGTGGCCAAGCTGGGATCTTCCATTATTTGGTGAGCTGCCACCACCCAGTGTCACTGCTGGGCTCAGGGCAGCTCACGGGCACCAGAGGCACTCCTGGGATCTCTCCTTTGCTCGGCCACCCTCTTGCTGACCACCCTTGGCCATGTCCCTTGGATTTCCTACTGCCTCCTCACTCCCAGGGCTGTAAAATGAAGACAGAATCCTGACTGGTTGGGAGCTGGCAGCCCAATTAGGAAGTGCACACTGATTAAAGTGAGCTCCTCTGCTCCTGCTCTGTCCCACACCCAGTGGTGGGGCACTGGAAAGCTCTGGGACACAGGAGGTTGTGGCGGAGACCAAACCCTCTGAGGCTGCTGAGCAGAAAGTGGAGCCCTGTGTTAACCTGGGAACAGGAGTGTGAGGACAACTGCAAATCCTTCCTGGCTCCTGGGGCTTCCCTCACAGAGCCAAACCTGGGGCTGGTGTAAGAGGAAGCCCTGCCCCAGCGCTGGGCTTCACAGCTGGCTGCTGGCTGCACTGTGGGGAGCAAAGTGGGGTCCCCAGGGCTCCAGGGCGAGGCAGTGCTGCTCCAGGGGACCTTGGCTGGTTAATGGCTGGCTGCTGGAGGAGCCAAGGTGCCTGGGTGGGTGGGATTGGGATGTACAGAATGAGAGGATCAAAGCATCACAGAATTGTTTGGGTTGGAAGAGAGCTCCAAGATCACTGACTCCAAGCAGCAACCCAACCCCACCATGGCCACCAAACCATGGCCCCAGGTGCCATGGCCACAGGTTTCTTGAACACCTCCAGGGCTGGGGACTCCACCACCTCCCTGGGCAGCCTGTGCCAGTCCCTGACCACTCTTGCAGCAAGGAAATTGTTCCTCATCTCCAACCTAACCCTCCCCTGGCACAATTTCAGGCCATTTCCTCTCATTCCATCACCTGATCCTAGGGAGAAGAGCAGCAGCCAGCTGCTGCCAGTGGGTGACCCTGGGGTGCACAAAGCTGCCCTCACCCTGTGCCCATCTGCCTCTGCTAAGGCCCATCTCAGGGAAGAGCAGCCTGGCAAGGCTGGTACCAGGGCAGCAGCAGAGCTTCCATCTCCACCTCAGGAAGGAGAAGAAAAGCCCTTTTGATGTTGCCAGATCAATAGGCAGGTGCTGTTCCCCTCCCTTCCCCTCTCCAGCTCTCCTGGGGGGCAGGGATGCTGCTCAAAGCTGGAGCAGGGCTGGGATCTCTCCCTGCTGGGTGTTGCCCCTCATGCCCCATCCCTGCTGCCCTGTGCCACACAGGTGCTGAGCTTGGCACCATCAGCAGGGATCTGAGAGAGCCAAGTCCTGGCTCACCCCGGGGCATGGTCCCTCCTTCAGGGAGGGCTTTCAGTCAGCCTCTGAGGAGCTGAGCCAATTGCCCAAGCTCCAGGGCCGTCAAGCTGAGCAGGATCCGACCAGCAGCTCTGCTCTGCTCCTCCGGTGCAGGCAAGGGTTAACAAGCAGCAACATTTTCTCTTGCCGCACATCTTGGGATGTCTGGAAGGAGCTGCTGGCCCTGGTGCTGTGGCTGTGGTAGAGGCATTCTTCTTCCCAAGGTGCCTGCTGAAAACGAGCCGCAGCCCGGCGGCAGCGGTGCTGAGCCGATGATGGAGCAGCAGCTGCCTGTCCCCGCCGCCAGCTCCCGGCGAGGCAGCAGCAGGGGCGGCCGTGAGGGCTCTGCTGGGTGCTGCTTGCAGGCTCTGCTGTCAGCAGGCAGCTTCCAGCCCCAACCTTTCCCACCTCAGCTCCGCATCGGAGCAGGAAACCTGCGGTGCCCAGCTCGGTGCCACCCCCAGCAGTCGCGGGGTCTCTGTTGGGCAGATCCCACCTCAGGGTCAGCCTGGGAGGGTTGGCATCAGCTCCGGGGTTGTGTCCCCCCCAGCTCCGGGGTTGTGTCCCCTCCCAGCTCCGGGGTTGTGTCCCCCCCCAGCTCCGGGGTTGTGTCCCCCCCCAGCTCTGGAGTTGTGTGTCCCTCAGCTCCGGGGTCGTGTGCCCCCCAGCTCCGGGGCTGTATCTCTCCCAGCTCCGGGGCTGTGTCCCCTCCCAGCTCCGGGGCTGTGTCCCCCCCCAGCTCTGGGGCTGTGCCCCCCCGCAGCAGAGGACCTGCTGCCCTATTTCTGCACACAAGAAGGAGGGGTTGAGAGAAGCTGAAGGGGAGAGGAGCTGGGTGGGTGCCCCTCAGCCCTCATTGTCTCAGAGGCTGGCAGCCTGGTCTTAGGTTACCATCTCTCTGTGCCCTCCCTGGTCCCTCTGTCACTGCCCTGGAGCTGGATTCAGGGGGGGTTGCTGTCCATGCTCCTGCACCAGGCTTCCAACGCTGCCCAGCAGCAGCCCAGCTCACAGCTGGACCACAGACAATCTTGGGGTGCTCCAGCAAGGGAGCTGAGCTCCACACCTGCTGGCAGGGAGCTGTGGCAGCCAGATGCGAGCCCTTCCCAACGCCCCTCCCTTCCCCCTGCCCTCACCTCAGGCCAAGCAGGGACAATCCTGCAGCAGGACCCCAGCTGGGGCTGCTGGCTTGCCATGGCAACGCTCCATCGGGGGTCCAGGCTGGCACAGAGAGGCTCAGCCCCCTCCTCCCCTCGCTCTCTGGATTGCCTTCCTGGGGAGCTGGGCTGCAGATGTGGGCTCCTTACCTTGGGAAGCTCTGAGTCGGTTTTTCCCTGCCTGACAGAGCAGGGAGAGGGCTGGGGGGAGAAATAAATAGCTCCTGAGGTATGCCTGGGGACAAGGTGACAGGCCAGGAGCTTTCCACCACCCCTGATCCTGGACCTGCCCACGGGGCACAGCACACACTGGGGGATGAGGACACTGCTGAGCAACCTTCACACCCCCTTGACATCCTGGCCAGGGGAGATCAGGGTTGGCCCAGGAGCACCTGTGCTGGATCCTGCTCCCAGGAGGACCTGGAGAGTGCTGAGGGGGTGGGAGCAGCCTGGGTGACCTCAGCTGCTGCTCATAGAACCTCAGAATGGCTCAGGCTGGGAGGGACCTCAGAGCTCATCTGCTCCAACCACGGGCAGGGACACCTCTCAACCAGACTCAGCTGCTCAGGGCCTCATCCAGCCTGGCCTTAAATACCCCCAGGCAGGAGGCAGCCATAGCCTCCCTGGGCAGCCTGTGCCAGAGTCTCAGCTCCCTCCTGCTGAAGAACTTCTTCCTCAGCTCCAAACCATTTTCCCTGGTCCTGTCTCAGACACCCTCAGACAAAGTCTCTCTGCAGCCTTCCTGCAGGATCCCTTCAGGTCCTGGCAGCAGCTCTGAGGTCCCCCTGGAGCCTTCTCCTCTCCAGGCTGCACAGCCCCAGCTCCCTCAGCCTGTGCTCACAGCAGAGCTGCTCCAGCCCTTGGATCATCTTTGTGGCCTCCTCTGGCCTCACTCCAGCAGCTCTGTGTCCCTCTCATGCTGAGGACACCAGGACTGGAGGCAGTATCTGAGGTAGGTTTCCAGTGAAAAGCTTGGGGGTGAAGCTTGGTGGTGCTCAGTGCAAGTGTTGGGAGCTCCCAGAGAGCCCAGGTGAGGACTGGGCTGCAGCAGAGCTCTTGCTTGGTCAGGGGCTCTGCTGGGGCTGTGATCTCCCTGGGCCAGGAGGCTCCTTGCTGCTGGGCTCAGCTCCTGCCTGGGCTTCTCTGGGGGCATCCAGGTTGTTTGAAGGAGCTGGAGCTGGCTGCTGGGGAGGATGCTCCTGGCTGTGAGTGCTGCTGTGCTGGGAACCCCCCTGCAGTGAGAGCAGGGCAGGAGAAGAGTTTGCACTGCTGCTGGCTGCCCCCAGACCGTGTCTGGGGTGGGAAGAGCTCCTGGCTCCTGCCTGCTCCTCAGCTTCTCTCTGGTTGTATTTTCAGAACTCCTCTTTCCAACTCTCTGCCTCTAACCCCCAGGGTTGGGAATTTTCCTTTTGAATGAGAGAAGAGATTTAGGTTTTGCCTTTCTCTCCTTCCATAACTTTGTGGCTCTGGGATCAGAGGCTCTGTGGAAGTCAAAAGGCCTCTCAGCACCTTGTGATGGTGCTGGGGTAGGGCTGGATGGGGCTGTGTGAAGCTGATGGATCTGGTGTAGCTACAAATGTGCTTGTGTGCAGCAAGGAGAAGTGCTGCAAGTGTGGGGCTGGGTCGTGCTGGCTCAGAGGGAGCTCTCCTGCCTCCTCTCCTGCAGGCAGAGCCAGCTGTGGTCAGTGCAGCAGGGACCTTCTTGGCCAGCCCCATCGAGGCTGGTGCTGTGATTACTCTAAGGCTCCTCTCTCCCCTCCTGGGGGCTTGGGCAGGGAGGGCTCTGTTGTTGTTGTTGCTTTGCCACCCCCTCCACCCTTCTCCCCCTTTTGCTTCCTCCACATGCTGTGGAGACCTCAATTAATTAATCCAAGGGATGGTTGCTACTGAAGAGCTGCTCTGCCAGCATGGGGAACACAACCCCTGGAGGGGAAGGTGAACCTCAGCCTTGCTCTGGGAGAGGGTTTGACCCCTGAGAGGTGTAGGAAGCCAGCCAGGACATCAGAGCTCTGGAGGCTTCTGGGTGCTCCAAGGCTGAGTCTGGGCTCCAGGGCTTGAGGTGAAATGACCCTGAGATGATTTGCTCTGCCCCACCTGTGGGACCCAGCAGGAGCATGCAGAGCACACAAGAAACACTCAGACCATCCAAGCCCTCAGCATCCTGATGGCTTCCAAAGGTAGATGTGGAGTGCATGGTGAGATGGTTCCTGTCCCAGGCTTCAGCCAGGGTGAGGGCTGCTGGAGAGAAGGTGGTCAGATAAATCAGGGGGTAGCATGGCTGTGGGGCCAGGAGTCCCTTCCCCCCCAAGGCTGATGTGGGGGATTGGGGCTGAGCTGCTTGGTTTGCAGCCCCAGGGATGGGGCACAGGATCTGTCCTGCCTCTTGGCCACCTCCCAAAGCCTCTCTGCGACCTCCTCCTCATCCAGCTCCTTCCTTTCTCAGTGTCAGCCTCTGTCCCCGTGGCTGATGCCCAGCCCTCCACTGCCCACAGAGCAGGAGCTGCCAGCCCCAGGCATTTCCCTCCACCCAAACCCTTTCCACGAGCTGGTACAGGGTGGGCAGAGCCAGGGCCGGGCAGCGGGGCAGACTCCTGGGGGGCCCTCGCCCCTCTCTGGGGCTGCAGGTCCTGCTCTGTGCCGCTGCTTTGGGGCTGCCCAGGGAAGCTGGAGCCCAGGACCAGCTCTGGAGGCAGCAGCAGCAGCCTGTGCTGTGCCACACGTGGGTATTTTTAGCTCTGCTGTGCATTAGCGTGCGGGAGCTCAAACTGCGAAGCCTGGCTGAGGTTTTATCTGTTGTGACAGCCCTTAGGGCTGTAGTCAGACACTCACTCCCTGCCTCTCTCCCTCTCTCCTTTTTTCTTCTCCTTTGCCTTTTTTCCCCCCCTCTTCTTTCTTTTTTTTCCAGGCTTGCAGCTCAGCTCTTCCCCTGGGTGCAGGCTGCAGCTGCTCAGCCGAGGGGCCAAGGGTGGGAGATGGGGTCCAAGACGTGGGCTCAGCCCCTTTCCGAGGCAGCTTTCTGCAGCTCCTCTCTGTATTTTTCCACTCCTCCTCCTTGCTGCTGCTGTCAGGGCTGGAGCAGAGGGAGCTGATGCTGCAGGATTAGGTGCTGGCTTGCCCCTGCTGCCCTGCCCCAGAGGGTCTGCAGAGAGCTGTGCTGGGTGACAGCTACACAAGTGCAGGGGACAGCAGGACAGGCAGCCAAGGCCAGCCCGGTGCCTGCTGGGGCTCAGCAGATCTGCTGCTCTTGCTGCTGCTCTCCCCAGGCTCCTGCATCTGCCCCAGTGGAACAGCAGAGATGTTGCCCTTTTGTTCTGGGGGGAGGGATGAGGCAGTCTGGGGCTCCAGGCCCCCTAAGAGCATCAGGGGGAAATGCAAGTCCCCTGCCAGCCTTGCTGGGCTCCACCCTGGGTTTCTCACCGTGCCTCCAGGAGGTGTCTGCCCTCCCTAGGGAGGTGTCTCCCTGAGTCCATCACAGGCATTCTGGAGGAGGGAGGCATTCCCCCAGCTGCCAGAGGGCTGCACAGGCACCACACATCCCCCTCCCAGCCCAGCACCCCTGGAAAACGGACTGGAAATGGGGTGGCAGAAAGGCAGCCTGGGCAATGCCCTTCAGAAGGGTGAGGAACCGAGGTGCTGAGCAGGCTTTGGCTTTCCAGCCTGCTCAGCATCCTCCCTGCTGCACCAGGCTCTGCTCGGCTAAGGCCAGACCCAAACGGGAGCAGGAGGAAGATTCTGTGGCCTGGGATCTGTCCAAGGTCGTGAGGGAAGTCGAGGACAGAGGCAGGAACGGATCTGGCTTCCTGTCCCCCGTGTGCAGCCTTCCTCTCTAGCCCTGCCCCACGTCATTCCAGCTGGAGCTTCCTGCAGCCAGCTCTGGGGGTGTCTGTGCCGACCCTGCTGTGTCCTGGGACAGGAGTGGAGGGCTGGGTCCTGCCTTGCCTCCGTGGGAAGGATTTCTGTTGGGTGCTCAAGAAAGGGTCTTGAAGGCCTTTGTTTAGATGGAAAATGACAGCTTGGGAGGCAGTGCCCAAGGACACTGCAGCAGCAGTCCCAGGGTGGCCCAGGGCTGAGTGTCCCCAGCAGGACATTGGTGTTGGGGGGGCGCTGGGGGGGGGGCTGCAGATGTTTGTGGTGGCTCAGGGGCTCCTTTATGTAAGCTTCTTCCTGGTGTCACCTCTGTTACTCCCAGTGGGGAGCCTGGGAAGTCTCTGTGGGTCCTCCTGCTCCATCTGCATGGATGAGACCTGGAGGGAGCTCCCCAAGCCTGCCAGGAGGTTGAGCTCCAACTGCTTCCTGGCCCCTCCTGCATGTGGGCACCGGGGTGGGGGCCGAGAAAGCAGGGAAGGAAGAACAGCAGGAGGAAAAGTCTTCAGGGAGGGGATGGGGGAAGCAAAAGTGAGAACAGGGAGGAGGAGGAGGGAGGAAGGAAGGAAGCTGCTGTGTCTGTTCTTGGATTTATGTTGGTTGGGCTGCTGGATTAGCTAAAAGTGGTGCAGAGCTCCCTCCCCTCTTCCCATTTGGGGCTGAAGGCCTTGACTCACTCCAGCTCCAACTGCTCCTGGCTGACGTCAGCCACAGGGAAAGGTCCTTGGCTGCCCCAGCAAGGGGCTGTGAAGCTGCACCTCCAGCCAGGTCACACTGACCCCGTGGGGGGAAACCTGGAGCCTGGCAGGGAGGGCTGCAGGGACAGCCCTGTGCCAGGCTGTGCCCACTGGGAGCCCCCTGGGCTGCTCCTCTCTGGGGGGTGGGGGCTGGGAGCTGGTGGGATTTGGCTGCCAGAGGCATTGCTGCTCCTCCTCATCCCCCTCTCCTGCTGCAGATGTCTGCTGTAAGGAAGAGGAGGAGGCCAAAGCAGGCTCCCAAATGTGGTGGTAAGGCTGCTGCTGCACATCTGCTGTGGGGCAGGCTCGGATCAGCGCAGCCTCTCCCCTCCAGCCGCAGGCACCAGACCCAGGCACAGCCCCCCAAAGGGGCTCCTGTGTCCTGGGGAGGAGCTGGGCAGGCAGGATGAGCTCAGGGGGCCCTGGGGGTGTGCCAGCCCAGCACTTGGCAGGGCCAAACATGAGACAGTGAGGAGGAGGCTGTGCTGTGGAGATGGCTCTGGTGCCCTCAGCATTGGGCTCTCGAGGGGGCAGAGCCTTTGCTTTGAGGGCAGAAGGAGAGCAGTGATGTGAGGTGGCAGAAGGTCTCCAGTGCTGGGGGGCTCCCCAAACCCCTTTTCCTTGTGCAGAGCTCTTTGGTCACCCCCAGACATGCTGGTGGAGCTGAGGGCAGGCAAGAGATTTCTTTTCCTTCCTTCCTCCCCTCCCCTTCCAGCTCCTCTCCATCCTTCATCACTGCTTTGGCCTTGCTGTGCTGGTGTTTAATTCCATCCCCCCTCGGTCACCCCTGGCTCTGGCTCAGCTGCTTGTTAAGGAGACATTGACCAACTTTAGCCCCAGCAAACAGGGCTGGAAGGGACCCCTGGACCCTGCTGGACGATGGCAGGAGGAGCTACACCCAGCTGGGGTTTAACTCCTCCCCAGCCTGAGTCCAGCACCCTGCAGGGGCTTCTCCCCGGGTAAGGTCAGAGTCCCAGGGCAGCTCTGTTCCTCCGGGGGTGCTGCTGAAAGCCTCAGCTCTGTGCCACGGGAGGTGTCTTGGGGCAGCAGAGCCGAAGGTGCTGAAGGGGAGAACGTTCCCCAGGGCTCTGCTGTGCCCCACCAGCCAGGGCCCCATCCCCCTGGCAGTGCCCCTCCCCACGCCGCACCCCGCTAAGCCTCTGGTTGGCACTGCCGGGCGCTGGCTGGGGGCTGCCCTGGGGTGGGTGCCTGAGCGGGAAAGCAGGGTGAGAAGAAGGGGTGGGGAAGGAAAAAGCCCCCAGAAAATCCCCCCGGAGCGGGGAGCAGCCTCGGCTGCCGGCGTTGCCATGGCGACGAAACGGCGAGGAAGAGGAACAGGCAGAAAATAGCCCGGGCTGGGCTGAGCCCTGCCGGAGCCCCGGCCCCGCTCCTGCCCTTCCCCTGCTCTCCCTTCCCTCTCCGAGCACTCTGACTGCTCTCCAGCCAGATTCACCCTCTCCAAGGAGCCGTCGGGGGAGGGAGGCCGCGGGCATTTCCCTGCAGTTTTGGGGTGGGGGCTGAAGGAAGCAGGAAGGTTGCCGTTCCCTAGGGCTGGCTCTGCTCCCTCTGGGGCTGGGGGGTTAGAGGCAGCTGCAGCACCCGCAGAGGACTGCGACGGGGCCAGGGGTAGGGGCAGGGCCGGCACTGGAGATGCCAGGGGCCGGCACCGGTTTGGTTTCCTAGAGCCCGTGTGGGTCAGGCTGGGTCATCTGCTGTCCCCGGGAGGGGTGGCCAGCTCTGAGGAAGGAAAGGGGCTGTGCTGGGTAGTCTTCCTCTCCGGGACGCCGATGCTTGGTAACCACAGCCACACATTTCCCCCCCGGGGCTCGGCCGGGGCCCCCTGCAGGGTTTGTGCTGGGGCCGTTGAGCCCCAGCTCAGCGCAAGGGAACAGAAACCTGAGCTGCCGGCGTCCGGAGCAGGGCCACGAGGGTGAGCAGGGGGCTGGAGCTGCTCTCCTGTGAGGACAGACAGAGAGGGTTGGGGTTGTTCAGCCTGGAGAAGAGAAGGCTCCCAGGAGACCTTCTGGTGGCCTCCCAGGGTCTGCAGGGGGCTGCAGGAAAGCTGGGGAGGGACTTCTTAGGGCGTCAGGGAGTGATAGGACTGGGGGCACTCTGCAGGCACAAACCCTTTCAGACCCTCCTCATAGTTCTTGCTCAGGCTTGGCAATGGCAGGGGAATGCCTGCAGCTGGTGGTGCTGCCCATGGGGAGCTCATCCTGCTGCCTCCTCATCCTGCTGCCTCCTCCTCCGTTCACCTCTCGCCTTCCTCGCCTCCACAGCAGATGCCAGCTCTGTGCCAGGGCCCAGCACCCATGTGTGGAGCAGTGGGCACAGATGTGCTCCTTGCTCACCAGTGCTGGTGCCTGCACTGTCTGGGTGTATTCTCCTCCTCTGCTGGGGTCTTGCCCCAGCAGGATCCTTCCCACAGCTCCCACCCCTTCCTGCATGGGGAGAAGCTGTGGCAGCATCTCCCCTGCCCTTGTGCCCATCAGGCTCTGGACTCCATCTCCTCACACTGACACTGGGAGTCCAGGGTGCCCAGCAATGGGGCTGGGGGCAGCCTCCACCACTGTGGCCAGTCCCAGCACCCCTTGCTGTGGCCCTGACCCTCACCTCACCCAGGCACTCATCCCTGGGAGGCTGGGGGGGCACAGGGATCCCTCCCAGTGCTGTCCTGGCACAAAGGAGAGCATTGGCTGCTCCTGGCCTCCTCAGCTGTTCCTTTGCAGCTTGATTCCTCTTGTTCCCCTCCCTGTAGCTCCCGAGGGCTTCTTCAGACAGCTCAGCTCTGCCTCCCCAGGGAGGTGTCTGAGTGGCTTTGTCTGGAGGTCCTGCACTACTCTGAACCTCCCCCTGCAAGCTGTCCCTTCCCTCCTTTCTCCTCAGCCATGGGTGGAGGGGAATGCAGGCACTGGGGCTTCTGATGGGCAACCATCACACTGAGGAAGCAGGAATCTGCCTGGGATTGGGCTGTGGCCTTGGGGCTGTGCCCAAGGGGCAGGATCAGCCCTTTGGGCTGCCCCACCACAGCCTGGGGGTGTTTTGCATCTCCCTGTGCAGCCAAAATGTGAAGCTTGGAGAAGAGTTGCCTTAAAGCAGGGATGGACAGCTCTGAAGGTCACAAACACCCAGCTGAGTAATTATCTAGAGTGGTCTGAGGGCTCTAGCTGTGGGTAATGGGATGAGGGGAGGAAAATGCAGCACAGTTAGCAGAAAATTCTCCCCAGGACCCTGCTCAGTGCTGCAGAGGGAAACTCTGCTGGTCCTGGAGGGGTGAGTTATGGATTGGTGCTTGAAAGGATGGCCAAGTCCCCAAGGAGAAGCAGTGAATGGCCTCCATCCCCTGGGACTCTGCACACTCAGCTTTGCAAAGCTGCTGGAGCAGGGGCCAGGAGTGCTGGGGGGGAGGAGCTGCTCCACTGCTGGCTCCTTCTCGGCTGGGGACCAAGTGGCTGGGAGCTGCCTAGCAAGAAGTTGAGGCTGCAAACCAGGAGCTGGACTGTGGTGATAGGAGGGAAGAGGCTCTGGGTCAGCCCTGCTGAAGCTGGTGGGGCTGGGGCTGGAGCAATTCAGGCATGGGGCAGAGCTGGCTGCAGGCTCACCAGGGATGAGTGCAGCAGGCTGCAGGCAGCCCAAAATGCCTGTCCATGGGGCTCTGTGGGGCCAGGTCCAGCCTCTTCTCTCCACTGTTGTGCTACTGACAGTAATCAGAGCCGGGGGGGAGCAGCAGTGCTCCTTGGCAAACACCTGGATGCTCCCCAGTGCATCTGGAGAGCTGCTTCTAGCTGCAGGGGATGATGCTCATGTCTGTGCTTTGTGCAAGTGCACCCCAGGAGCTGCTGGGGCCGGGCTGAGGGCTGGGCTGGGTCAGCTCTGGGGGCATTTCTGCCTGGGCATCAGTTGTCTTGCAGCTGACCACATCCTCTGCCCAGCTGGGGTGGGTGCCAGGCTCTTCTCATCTCACCTCCCTTTCTTCAAGGCCCAGTTACAAGAGGTGAAGCCTGGGTGCTGTTTTCAGCAGCTCTTTGTGCAGCTGGCAGTGGTGGCTCTGGAGGGCCCTCCCTCCCTCCCCTGCTGTGCCCCACGCCTGGTGTGGGCTGGGAGATTGCTCTCCTTGGGCTTTCTCCTCTCCAGATGGAGAGTTGAAAGATGCCTTGAAAGGATGTGGGGAGATCAAGGGATGAGAGTGTGAGG